>NC_050613.1:28768976-29070747 GCF_014743375.2 Drosophila subpulchrella | reverse complement strand
GCAGTGAGGCCTCCATGTGCAGGACAACAAACGGAGTTCTGTGGCCTCCGACGGACTATTTTTGAAAAGGGTTTGACATTTAAGGCATATTCGCACACACAAAGCCCAAAATGAAAAAAACGATGTCTAAACGAGGTCCGAACGAGCGGCAGAAATACTTGCGCACATAACAAATAAAATAAAGCAAATTTTCGAGGGTTTCGCAGCTGTTCTGAAGGGGTCCCGAAATTGGTCGGTGGTCGGGGCTCCGAGGATATCACTTCCTTTGCCCAGTGCTTAGCTCACCCCCAAAAAAGAACCCCAAAAGCACATTTGCCTGACCAGCATAGACAAAATTGAACACAAAATCGCAAGCAAAATCCTTTTCTATACAAAAAGTACGATAATAAGACAACAGTGGTTGCCAGTGCGTACAGCTGTTCAAAATAAAATAATACTTATGTGACTGCTAATGAAACTATCGGAAACTTTCAGTGAAGCTTCTTGTTTTTAGGGATCCCAAATCCGAAAACATGCTACGATGTCTGAAAATGTTGACCTTGTAATAGTTCATAGATTGTTTTATTAAATACCAATGCTTTTATTTCTTGCCATCAATAAGTTTTTAGAACAACCAAGTTTATTTTTAAAATCTGACAAGGTCCACTGTTATTGTTTTGGGGGCTTTTGGTGGGGGGGAACTTCAAAAGGATATGCAGAAAGGAGTGTGTTATACATTCATTACACACACTGGCACACCAAAAAAGGTAGGCTGACCTTTTTGTTAAATATCTCAATTGGAGCACGAGCAGCGGGATGAGGGTTCGTTTGATGCCTAATGTGCTTAATGTTTTATGCAGGGCAGTCTGGGAAAAAATATTATAAAACCAGAGCACAAGTGCCGCAAGCAATACGTTTAATTTATTCATTTGAGGACAGGCCCCCAATGTCTACTTCGCAGCCGTTATACACAAATGCTGCAGAAATGGTGGTAAATAATATTCATTTGTTTTAAAAGTAATGTAAACTATATTTAATTTTGTGTAAAATTAGAGCCCCGTTTTTCTAGACATCACTTTTAGGAATTAAAAAAATGTTCAGAAGCATTGCTAACTTTAAAATTATAGAAAATCAATAAAACTTCAAAAAGAAGAAAATAAATGGTTACAAATTTTTGGTTTTAAGTGTTTTCTTTTTTGATTGCTTACATAATAATTCGCATGTTGGGAGTTTCAGATCCTGAATCGGAAAAATACTCCTTGACTGGTCCGAAAAAGGACAAAATGGCAGCACTGGATATTTTTTTAATATTGGCAGCACTGGATATTTTTCTAGTATTGATACAAGTTTGAATTACCACGATAACTTTAAGCCTGGTTTTTTTGCTGAGCATATCGTGTGTGATATTGCCACCTTTGGTTTCCTTCATTTCGCCTTCATTGCTGATTGCATTACTTATACCTCAATATTTGGTCACGCAACCCTAGGTAATACAATAAAGGGGCGGTGGCATCAGGAGGGGCGTGGCAAGTGTGACATCCCCAAATTACACATTTTTGAATTGAGCAATTTGTAGCTGGTGGTCCGTTTGTTTCGCAATAATGCCAATAATAAGAACGGGCGCGTGCTTGTTTGTTCGCCACTTGATAAATGATATGGCCATCAGGGGTTAAGGGGGCGATAGGGGTGCGGCTGGGCCCCGAAGGTGTTAACTTTCATACCCGCTTGGGCTTTTCCTATTTTTCGGGCTTTCTTTGCTTCATTTCTCCTTGCAGTTGGCTGGGGTTTGCCCCTGATTAAGTTGTGGGGCGTGTTCCCACTGCCAGCAGCTGCTCTTCTTGGGCGTGGATACGCCCCTCGGCCACTTCAGTTATATATAGTTTATACTACAGACCTACTTATATATATAAGTCGCTTGGAGGGGGGACGCGAACTATTGGGAAGACAACCGGCTATATAAATTATGTTATGACAACCGAAGAGATTGCGTTAAGGAAGGACATATTTTAGTCAGAAAATCAGGTTCTGGTGAATTTATTCTGATTGTACTTAAACAAAAGACCCACGTCAGCTTTGTGCCATAGTCTTCCCAAAATGTTCTAAGCCAATAAAATATTACTGAAATCATATATATGTATATATATATATATATATATATAAATATATATGCTTTCTGCCAGGTATAGAAATATATTTAAAAGCTTAAAGGCAAGCAGGTCAAGCAGAAATCGCTTCAGCTGTCTTAAAGCTTTTCTCATTTCCTGGGCAGCATAACGAATTTCTAAAGAGAAGATAAAATAAACATTTTCTTTAATCCGATTGGAGCATATTGCAGTACACAAAAATAAGCTTTATAACTGAAACTACTTACAGACGAAAAGGTCTTAAGCACATCGTTGCTCGTTTTTTTTAGAAATTCTTAAGAACTTGAATAATTCTGTTATTCGATAAAGTCGTCTAAAAAGCTTTTTGGATAATTTTTTCCAGAACGTCTTTTAAAATAGGTGGTGATCACCACATCGCAGCTAAAACTATACTTTTATTTTCGAAAGAACTAATCTGATCGATTTTAAATGTTGGCAGGATATTCTTTTTAAAGGTTTTCGAGAGAATCGATGTTCTTTCTATGCGTCCATTAAAATCAAGTGTATCAGAAACAGGATAAGCAGATTGCACCTAAACTCAATTCCATTTATTCGGCAATTGTGACAAGGACCCCATTAATCGAAAACACTAGTATATATCGACCTAATGTCCTCGGGCGTATCGAACGGAATAAATATGTAAATTCCAGCAACAAGATGCCGGCAGATATCGTTATATCGAGCTCTGGGAGTGAGGTGTATCGAACAAGTGGTGCGTAAAACTGATGACTAGACACGTTGACAATCCAGTTTGCCAACGACGACAAGTTGGGCCATTAAAATGCCCGAGGACTGGGGAATAAAAAAACACAGGCAAATGAAGCCGCTGCCCTTGAATGCTTAATAATATCGGCCTAAACGATGCGAGACGTCTATCTGCGGAACAACTTCTTCAAGCAAAAAGCAAACAGACTGATATATTATTGTAATATATAAAATATCATAAAGATACACTATATTTTCTAAAACCATCGACAGTGTCAATTGTTTTATCAACCCAATTAGCACTCAGTTAGTGATAATAGATACTGTTACTTAAGTATCCAAGAATGCCAACCACTACAAATAGTGTCCGTGACTTCCCGGCATTTGGCAAGCAATCCAAAGATGCAGCTACAGCAAGCGTAGCATACCTTCCAGCGCAGTTCGAAGCTTAATTTTCGGCTTGTATAAGTTGTATCTATTGCTGGTAATCAGGTCTTGCTGCCCCCAAGTGGCTCGCAGCGTGTTGCAAGTTGCTGGGGGCCACTGCAAGTTGTTGGTGGACTTACGCTCATTTAACAGCGCTTCCACTTGGCGATGTGCGTAATTTTTCAGCTAGATTGCCCGGGCTCTTCCACTTTCCACTTTCCGCTGCAATCTGCAATTTTGTTTGGGTTATCCCTGTGTCTCTGTATTTTTATTTTTTTCGGTCTTCCCCAAAGCACTCCCTCGATTGTTTTCCATTCGAGTTCCCCCTCGCCGGGAAATGTTTTATTGTGCTGAACGAGGGTCTGACTTGTATTAGCGTAATTCCCGAGCTCATCTGGCGGCGAACTGTGATTGCTGTCCCTACAGGAAAACCCCCCTGTTGGCAGCAATCTTTTGGAGTTCATTAATTTTTATGCCACAACTTGGCATTCGAGTGGATGAGCTCGGCTTGGAACAGCTCACTCGAATGCAAATCTCAGGTCGCCTTTGTTGCTGCGCTAATAAAAAGCATAATTCCAGGGAATTTTCATATTTATGAGCAATGGCCTTTCCTTTCTACTTTCTACTTTCACTTCCACTGCCACTTACACTTCCACTCGCGCCATACCAAATCCTGCGGCGCGTGTTGCCACTTCAAAATTGTTGCAGTCATATACATAATGCCCGAGGAACGTGAAACTGTTGCAAAGCGCAATAAATTTTAAAAAATATATTATCCCAGCACGAGCACTGACAGCGCGACGACCACGCTGCGTATGAGTGATATTTTGGCGGGGAACGGGAGTTTCGACGATGGTGAAAGTGAAAGTGAAAGAAAGTCGCTCGCAGACGGTCAAACACAAATAAGCTTTTGACAAGCCCCGACGGCTCGGTTTTGATTATAAGCATATATATTTGTGAAAGCTGGCTAAAGGCATCAAAAAGGAAATTTAAAATTCTTTAGGCAAATGCAGAATGTTTAATTTTGTAGCATAAAAATGGGAAAAACTACCTGTATAATTAATACATTTTTAGTTGATCTTTAGTCTGCTTTAACT
This sequence comes from Drosophila subpulchrella, assembly GCF_014743375.2. NCBI lineage: Eukaryota > Metazoa > Arthropoda > Insecta > Diptera > Drosophilidae > Drosophila > Drosophila subpulchrella. The sequence continues at coordinate 29,066,396 of NC_050613.1, read as the reverse complement.
TAGACAGACATTATGGTCTGAACGTTTCCAGCTTGTGTAAAATGGATTAACACCCCAAGCACGGATGCACTCCAATTACACTTACGACTGCACGATTCGGTTAGCTTCTTCTCGGGGTGACAACTGAGACAAGTGAATCTGGTAGTTTTTGCTACCTGTCACAGGTAACTGCGGGACAAGACAAAACAAACGTCGCTCAATTACGGAGCGGCAACAATAACACAGGTGACAGGCGGCAGGGATGCCGGAATTCCAAATGCTGGGGATCTTGGCCAAATTGAAGCTGGCAGAACCTCAACAAGGCCAAATCACAGCCGAGCCTGCGAGCCATGTACAATCGCACATATACCCACATCGCATATGCTATGGGGATGTGGATTGTCCTCGACAATGGCTGGTTATATTTATCAGCCGTTTTCTTCGCTTTCATTTCGCCGGTTTGCCGAGCTCATATGCAAATTCATTTTTGCCTCTCGTAAAAGCCCCTCATAAACTGTTTATAATGCCTGCATATGCCAATGAAGAGGTCGTAACATCAACCAGTGGCCAAAACAGCTGGGGAAACAAGAGGAAAGCTGGGAGGCCGAGAAAGACAGCCCTCGCTATCAATTGGACTTCTTTGTTTATAATCGCTTCATTGGCTACAGCAAAGGTTTCCTTAACTGTACATTTCTTACTTGGTAAATATATAAAAAATAAGTAGTTACGTAATAGGGTTGAACATTTTGATTTCTGAAATGAAGCCTAAATGACTGTCTATAACTATTTTCTGAGCGGCACCAAATAATTGTGGCAAGTGCCTATGTACATACACTTTTTGTGGCAACTAATTGGCGCACATAATTGTCGGAGGGCGTGTCACTCAATTTCCCTGTTCTTGTGGCTTTTTCCTTGGTCTTCTTTTCGCCGAGAAAACCTCAAACAAATAACGAAGCCCCCGCTCATAAAACTTTCCACTTTCCCCGCTCCTGCCCAGCATTTTCCCACCGCTTTTCGTGCACTAAAATAAGTACATTGTCCGAGTGGCTGCGGTTGCTGGATTCTTGTACTCTTGTTTACTTAAGTTACATTTTGTGCACAGTTTATGTTCGACCGGACCTAAGTTGTTCCGCAAATATAAATTCGTTTATTTCTTAAGGGTGCGTTTATTGGTTAGGATCTATATGTGTCACTGCTGCTGTATCCTACTTTTACCAGACATACAGACACGCATCGGAGCTTTTTTAGGAACATCAAACTTAAAACGGAAATGGTCTTGTATTGCAACAATGTTTAAGTAGTTGCATTCAGTCGATACTTCAATTGCACAGTAATACAAAATCTGTATTTCATTGCACAAAATATGTTTAATATACAAAAGAGAGAATAATTAAAATCTATAAATAATATGAATATTCGGAGGCGAGCTTATACTTTTATGAGAGCCTTGAAATTCCCAGATAACCAGATAAAATCCAGCCACCTGATATGGAAAACTTTGCCCATCGTTTGGCAGCTGCATCATTATCTCCGTGGGAAGCGGATAGTCCCATCATCTTCATAACTGGCGCCGTCGTCATCATGAAGTAGTACAGCAACTAAGTCTTAATCAAGCCCAAAGTTTTCCATTGGTACTTTAAGCGCTGGCTGCTAAGATGGAGGAGAGACCTGCCAAAAGTTTGTATGCTTTACTGCATTTTAGTTGCAGCTGTTGTTGTTGTGGATCCAGGACCAGGTTTTATGGCCAAATTAATAAGTTTGATAAAAGGCAGGCGGTCTCTTTGTGCAGCAACTTTTTGAGGCACCGAACTAAACCTAAGTGATCTCGAGTCAAGACATTAATGTCGAGGCACTTGCGGACCAGCGGAGGAAAATCAATGTCGTAACGCCCCCACATGGCCACGCCCACTGCGGCGAGAAAGGAAGGTGCTCTCATTTGGCCGACCTCCATTTTGCCACCTTCTTCCCTTTTTTCCCCGCTAGGTGACAGTTTTTAATGAGCACTCATTACGATTCGCAGCCAAAAATGAGTATCGCTCTGGGGATATCAGACAATGAGGATGCTATTTGGACAGATAGAGTTTTCTTGCATTTTGTACCATTTTATATCCATAAAGAACCTATGAATGTATTTTTTATTTACCTCGGATAAAGTTATTATACACATTATCAATAGTTTAGTCGCTTTTGTGCACTAAATTCAAACATTTTTGTGGCAACAATATTTTACTTGATCTTAAATATTTTATTTGACACCATGGATAATGCAAATTCTTGCAACTACCCCAGAGGGTAACCCAAAGTCCGGACACATGTCGAAAAGTCAAGACAAAGCAGCAAGCCCAACCCGAATGTTGCATGTGCGCCAGAAGAAATCTGAACGACAGCAGTTTGTAGCTGTGGGTTTTTGTGCCCCAGTCAGCAATCTCTACTGGATATTGTTTATCTTAACGGCTCAGTGTTTCTTTTTCGGGCGAGTGTTTAGAGGCTAAATTTGTGTGCCAACATCGCACATATGTGGTATTAAATGTACTATGCTGATGCGCTAATCGGCTTTGGCTGCAAGCTCTGGACTAATCCCTGGGCAATTTCAATTAATGTCTGCCAACTAGGATTCAACTGATAAACCTTCTGGAAAACAATGAAGTTTATGGGTAAACACCCGTCCCCAGAACCAGTCCGAACGCATAAATCAAACGTAACATCAATAAATCAGAAACTGTTGACATGCCATCAAAACATGGTCAACTGAAGGACCTCAACTGAATTCATATCCAATCTTGTAATTTAGTTGGCACAGAGGGGTTAAGGAGGGCAAGAATAGAGCGTAAGCAATGGCAATTAATACACATTTTACATTGACAGCAATTTATTGGCAAAACAACAAATCGCAACTACGATTAATTGTAAAACACACTTTACCTACACATGCTGCCCATCTGTGCCCTTTTTTGCTTTTACATAAACGTTTACTAACATTACAAGCTCAAAACATCATAATCAAGGTATAGGGTGACAAGGACCCTGAAAATATAAATAAAGCAGAAAAAAGTTGAAAAGAAGGCAAAATAAGAAGGAAAAGACCTAAAAGGGACTGTTTAAAATGCCTTTGAAAGTTAGAAGTTCTTTTTACCCTACATCATTATGCATGTACATTTTTTATATTTACATAGAAAAGTAAATCAGAAGATTTTGCCAATTAAAATGGACTTATACCTAAATAAGACGTTTTTGTAGCTTTATAAAGTTGCCAATAATACTTTATAGAAATAAATATAAATGTATTAAAAGCATGGGAAAGATTAGAAAGATTCTTTACGACTTTTAAACTAAGCAATTATTATACACCACTTTTGCATTAAATAGCCAGACAAGACAGTGCAAACAGAAAGACAACTTTGAGGTAGCTAACGATAAACTCACCGATAAAGTAGAATGCCATTTGTGATTGGGAAAATTATGGTAAATGCGTTATGTGGAAAATGGAATCAGAGGCCGAACACTTAATTATGTTTGTGTGCGTGCCAACTGTGCGTTGGCGTTTCTCCGCCTGACTTTATGCCTTTTTCCAGGCTGATTGCATAATCAGTAGTTTGATTAAATAAATGATTAAGTAAAGTTGATTGATATGGTAGCCAAAAAACTTGTTTCTAAATAAACAAAACTAAGAAAAAACCCACTCTTGATAATATAATTAATTTATTTTTTTGCCTCTGGCTTTGCACATTGATTAATTTGATTCATTTGTTCGTCATAGGCACAGTGCGTTTATAGTTAATCATCCGTCAATAATCAAATACATCTGAAGTGAAAATACGTGCGATTCGCCGACGAAACTCTTTCTGATGATGTGCTTATTAGATGGCCTCAAACAATATGATCAATCGTCGAATAATTCGAAGTGTGTAAAAATTGGAATGTTAAATATTAACGAATTCAACTACAAGCTCGTAGAGGTATTCTACTTAAAAATCGGGATCCAATAACTCAAGTTATGGAATCTAGAAGTGAAGTTTTGGTCACCCTTCTGGAACCCAATGGAACTACGAAAAAATCCAACATGAAAATGGGTTAAAATTTTGACCATCGCTCAAAAGATAAATTTTTTATTTAGACTTATAGACAATTTAGCCACAAACTCATAGAGGTATCCCACTAAAAGATCGGGATCCTATAAGTCAAGTTACGGAATTTAGAAGTTCAGTTTTTGGTTCCCATGATGGACCCCATTGGAATTACGGAAAAATCCAACATGAAATGGGAAAAATTTAGACCATCGCTTAACAGAAAAATTTTGATTTGGATTAATGAAGAATTCAGCCACAAACTCATAGAGGTATCCCACTTAATGATCGGGATACAATTACTCAAGTTATGGAATCTAGAAGTGCAGTTTCGGGTCACCATTCTAGAGCCCATTGGAATTACGGAAAAATCCAACATGAAAATGGGCTAAAATTTAGACTATCGCTTAAGAAAAAAATTTTAATTTAGATTTATAGACAATTCAGTCACAAACTCATAGAGATATCCCACTTAAAGATCGGGATCATATTACTCAAGTTATGGAATCTAGAAGTGCAATTTCGGGTCACCACTCTAGAGCCCATTGGAATTACGGGAAAATCCAACATGAAAATCGACTAAAATTTAGACCATCGCTTAAAAGAAAAAATTTAATTTGGATTAATAAAGAATTCAGCCACTAACTCATAGAGGTATCCCACTTAAAGATCGGGATCCAATTACTCAAGTTATGGAATCTAGAAGTCCAGTTTTGGGTCACCTTTCGGGAACCCACTGGAATTACGGAAAAATCCAACATGAAAATGGGCTAAAATTTAGACTATCGCTTAAGAAAAAAATTTGAATTTAGATTTATAGACAATTCAGTCACAAACTCATAGAGATATCCCACTTAAAGATCGGGATCATATTACTCAAGTTATGGAATCTAGAAGTGCAATTTCGGGTCACCACTCTAGAGCCCATTGGAATTACGGGAAAATCCAACATGAAAATCGACTAAAATTTAGACGATCGCTTAAAAGAAAAAATTTAATTTGGATTAATAAAGAATTCAGCCACTAACTCATAGAGGTATCCCACTTAAAGATCGGGATCCAATTACTCAAGTTATGGAATCCAGTTTTGGGTCACCTTTCGGGAACCCACTGGAATTACGGAAAAATCCAACATGAAAATGGGCTAACATTTTGAACATCGTTTAAACGAAAATTTAGAATTTAGATTTATAGAGAATTCAGCCACAAACTCATAGTGGTATCCCATTTTAAAATCGCTATCCAATTACTGAAGTTATGGAATCTAGAAGTGTGGTTTTTGATCAATCAAACATTTAAACGGGTTAACATATTTACCCTCGCCTCCTTAGTTATCTAAAATTTGTTAAAATCCTTAATGCTATCAGTAAAATTGCATATTAAATTAAATTCCTTTAAAAGAAGCCTGTCTCTTAGGATTGTTTATAGTTCTTACACTCTTCCTCTACCAGCTGGAAAAACCGCACTCCCTCCCTCAAGGAGTATACCAAGGGTCTTAGTGCCAATCTAAATCCCAACCTCAACGAAAATGGCGGAAAAGGAAAAGCGAACCTGTTGCTAGCTCCTCTAGAGGATCCAAACCGAAACCACACGGTTTCGTTCCCGCTGCTTTCCACTTTCCGCTTTTCAAGCATTGTTTGGCCGCTCCTCATCAAAAGGAAAACCCAGCGAATCCCCTTTCCCATTTCCCACTCGCATTTTTTCACTTGGCTGATGTTTTCTTTTCATTGGCAATTGTTGAGCCGTGTAATAATTGCTACTCTGCTTACCCTCGAGGATGTATGAAAACTTATATGAAAACTCGAACGTGCCCACAAAAAACACATTTCCTAATTGAAATAAAATATTTCCTTGTAAGAAATAAGAAACAAAAAAATGTTTTTGAAGAGTGCACAAGATTAAATCTTGTCAAAACACCTTTTAAATCTATTCCTAGTGAAACAAAACAAAAATCCAGTGTTTCTGTAGGCTTTTTTGAAGGAACTTACAGCGGTGTATAAATGCTTATTAGTTTGTCTCATTGGCAGTAAATTTCAAGGTACATATTGGGGACAAAATTCCCTTCCTGGCGGTCCTAGAACTCATGTCCTTGCCTAGGACTATTTTGTTGCCACACAAGCACTTTGATGTCAATGAACCTGGGGCTCCGGATTCTTCCTATGACAGCATCGCTGTTGTTTACAAAGGAAACCCGAAAACGCTCCTGCACGCGCTGCTCGGCTTTCGAGGACTCTGCTTTTTGGCGACACTAAATCTGAATTCAATATGTTGTCGGTATAACATATTTCATCTTTGGTCAGCCTCGTTTGCATAGTCGCTGTGTGTAAGTGTGGGCAAACAACGTGTTGTGCCAATATTGACTAGGCCCCCAGGCTCTTCTCTCTATATGTATACACATATTCACTGAGAAAAACAAAAAACCAAAATAAAATGCGGAAAGCACAAACAAATGGCCAAGTGAAAAAACAGCCAGATAAATTATTGAAATATTGCCTTTCGGTGGCATGTTTGTAAAGAAATTAAATTAGGGCGATTATATTACCAAGGCCATTTCTGGGGTCTTATGTTTTACCGGGGGGCCCACATTGATTGGTAATGAGATCACAAAGATGACTTTGATTGAATTGGGTTTGTCTTTGAGTTTTGTTTTCCTAGCATGATTAAAGTGGATTTATAACTTACTCCTATTTCAATTATTTCGTGGCTTGCATGTTTAACCAAAGGAATATACCTACTAATCTATTCTAGTCTCCAGCCTACTAGTGGTAATTAATCAGTTTTTATAGATGCTCAAAACCCTTTATAAAATACCCTGAAATGCTCTTTTGGCAAGTACATTAAAGCTAATAGTAGAAACCGCCTAAATAAGTCTTTCGGGAATTTCCTTTCTAAAGGCCCAAGTACCAACATCCAACTGTAAGCACCCACAATTGCACTTTAAGCATTTAGTATGGAAGGCCGGGCAGAGAAATCCCCGAAAACGAAGGCAAAACAAAGAAAAACTTTGGCTGTAAAGCATTTAAAAAATTAATTGTGACCTTTTCTTGCCGGGCACTGCGATGCCCGATAATCCTTTCACCGGCATTCATAAACAACCGGGGCAAGGAGTCATTAAAATCATGATTAGCAGGAGCCACAGGTGCCGTTAAGTGGAGCCCAAGTGGAATGAAGCGGTGGGTGGGTCAGCGGGTCACAGGGAGCTCTGTTTGTCTGCCGCTCGACTGGGTGCAAATTTAGCCGGCATTAAAAGTGGCCAACTGACCGACCGCAAAACCGAACAGAGGGATCTTAATGTTTTTCTTTCAATAATTCGGCCCAAAAAAGGGCGAATTCCCCGAGTTCAATGAGGTGGGTGGCGGTGCAAGGTCGCAAGATGGTGCCCGGCGGCCAAAGGGTTTCGGCCATCCGAATCGGCCCTTCGACATTTGCCCTTGCCCGTGCTGCATTTTCCCGGGGCTTTCCTTCTTTTTTCTGGCGTGGCCCCTTTTTATTTTGTTTCCCAACCGCACTTTCTGCCTTTGTTTTGGGTTCAGGTCAAAACTCAAAAGGATTTCCATGTTTTCGCCGTTTATTCGGATTTGCCTTACACGCCATGCCAATATGACGGTGGGTCTGACCGCTGCTGATAAGCCCGCTTTTTGCCTTTGCACTTTGGTGCATCATCGACGGGAATCGATTTTATGTCGGCCTAATATTGTGGAAAAGTGCTACATTACAATTAACCCTGATAAAAGCTCAAATACGCGTTTAAAATATACAATTTAAGAAAACTAACCAATTCATTAAATGATTGTGGATCAGTAGAATAAGGATTCGATGAATGTTCCAATGAATCCCTATAACATGTATAAATTCTGTACAAATTGCAAGTACAATGAAAAGCACATCTTACTTATTTCTTAATCTCTTTATTTGTGACTATTGAGCACTTCATAGATCAAATCCCAAGTACCAAATTGATATGATTTTCGAAAGTTTTTCTCATAATCCCTTACTCTTAATTAATTTACACATCAATGAGTGCAAATGTGAATTGGAAGTTGCAATTGGAAGTGGTCCAAATTAATTTATTGTCAGTAATTTTCCGATTTTCACGACCCCTGATTTTCACATCTTAGGTGGCCATTCTCCCCGACTCAGCCGAGTGCATTAAATACTTATAATTATAATAGTTTTCTGACTCAAGTAATGGCCAATTGTAGTTGGCCTGGCTATTATGGACCAATGAATCCATGCCACCAGAAAGCGGAAACGGAGAAAATGAAAACCGTCCTAGGAAAATGTTGAGTCGAAACGAAAGAAGGTCCTGGCTGGCATCCTGTCACTCTTTCGACAATAACCAGCACAACAAAGAAACTGCCCATCAGCTACAAGAACGTTGGACACATTTACACAAGCTAACTTTTAGTTCTGGATAAATAAATGTTCTTTCTAAGCATTAAAATATTTTTTAAAATTTTCACTTTTGTTTTGTACATTTTTTTTCTTATCTTCCTTTTTACAAAAGTTTTACATGCCTGAGGTCTAAGGTCATTGTCTATCGTCGAAACTAACTTCATTTTCCCCACTGTTATCAATTTTGTCGGCTGCGACTCGAACTTAAAGTAAAGTCGGGGCAAAGTGCAAGTTACTGCCTGACAAGTTTCCAACTGGAAGTGTGTTTTTCATATCAATTTTTGCTCTTCACTTTTTGTTTCCTCATTTTATTCAACTTTAAGCTGTTTGGCCAGCGCTGACTGCGAAAACTTTGCGCCGGATAAGATCCACAGAACTATGCGGGCCAAGAAGTCGGACAAAACGGTTTAAAAATTCAATATTTCAACTTTCGAGAGCGGGGAATCTCAAGAACACGGAGCAGGCGAAGTAAAGTATTTGAGGGGAGTTGAATTCAATTTGTAAGGGCTCTGGACAAAAGTCTTAGGGAACCCATTGGTCCAATATATTTTATCACAATCTACAGCATTTATTCCCTGTGATTTGCAGGGCCGCTCCTTACAAATGGCCACAATATCGGGGCTAGGAAAACATTTTCTTTGATTTCGGCGAGGAATTCAGTGGCTTGTTTATGCCTTGTTTAGGGCCAGCGATAAATATTTGCCATTGTTCGGCTGTCAGTTTGGGTTTCCCATGCTCGTTTCGCAAAGAACAAAATAGGCCAAGAAAGCGATATTTACCTGATAAATTCCTGGCATTCGGAAACTTTTCTATTTATTTTAGCTTTCGTTTTTATGGTCACAGAGCACAGAAAAAAAATGTGTAAAAAACTGTATACATGAACTTTCGTATATTGTTTTAAGGTTTTTGTATTTGTTGAAAAGCCAAAAGCATTTGTTGTGTTATTTGGTGATTTTCGAAAACGTTTTTCAGTTAGCCGGGATTCAGTTTACAGATGTGTGTGGTCGTCTCCAGATTTCCTCTCAGGGCTGTGTGTTCGCCTTAAAAAACCCGCAACGACTGAATCAAAACAAACAAATTTCTTTAGTTTTATTCGAAAAAGTGGTAGCGGATATTTCGGCAGCGGCTTCCCGTTCGTCGGCGCTCGGAAAAGCCTCGGAAAAACATCAATGGAGTGTTCCCAGCTGTTGGATATCCGTTTTTTATCCGTCCGCCCTGAGTTTCCACGTTATCCGCGCGTCTGCGCTTTTCCCTTGCTCGGCACTTTTTTTTGTTTACATTGCCCCTGCTTGACTCCGCTTGTTTGCCTCGCTTTCCCTGTTTTCCCAGCCGCTATTGCCGCCCGGCATTGTTGCTTTCCCTAAGCGTTTTTTAATCTCTTAGCGCCGCGCTTTGTTTCTGAGTTTTCGAATCGAAGCGCTGCTCTCAGCTGTTTGCCATCGACCAGAAGGTCTCAAGGTGTTTGACACTTGGCTCTGGGGCCCCAACCATCCCCATTTCCATCCCCATCCCCTCGAGAACCCGAGAACATCTAGCTTTAACCACACCTCGGCAGAACGTGTTCACACTTCCACATGTCCTGCAGACGAGCGGAAAATGGGAAATCCCCCCAGAAGGATTAACATTAGCTTTTCCGTTTACATTGCTTGGATTTTTAATGATACAATAGCTGTTTACAGCCAAATTTACTCGCTCGGTTTTATGACAATCTTTTTCAGAGCTATGCGGTTGCTTTTTCATGCCCTTGATTTTTGGGTCATTGGCCTGCCGGCAAAAAATGCGCAAAATGGGAAAAGTCATCCACTTTTATGTGGCGCGGAGCCCGTGGAAATGCAATTTCCTTATCAGTTTCATTTGGGCCCTTTGTCGGAGGTTCAGGTTCCTTTTAATTCCATTGCATGTGACTGACTGGTTTATTTAGGTCGATTTCAATCGAAGGCTGATTCGATTTGGCAGTGATTGATGCTTTGTTGCTCTGGATCTCTGCAGGATTTGTGGCCTTCTGCGGTCCAGGTGAACAATTAGAAGTTCAACGACTCAACTCCCGGGGGATTGCACTTCAGGCCCTTTGTCGGCTCAAACAAAGGGGAAATTGACTTCCTTGTCATATTTCCGACTTGCGACTAAATCGCTATCTGTAGCGTTGCTTTGGTTTCCATCCCAAGCTCTCGAGTCGCTCGGGCACTCGATTAGATCCCAGTTTATGAGTGGCCTTCCGGAATCAATAAGCCAATTCACTTAGCTCAAGGCACCGACCAAGTGGACGGCTTCTGCACGGTGAAAAAATGCGATAGAAGATCTGTGATGATAATCTGTATTTTTGCAATGCTCGAGTTAAATACTGAGATAAAGGGAATATATTTATTAGTTTACTATAACTTTTGTTTTAATTCGAAATGAGTTAAGCGTAATCCTAGTCACCGTTCTTACTGCTAAACCTAAAAAATAAGCCTGTCATAGCAAGTGCTTTCTCCACCATTTTCTCTCAGTGTTGCGCCAGGCAAACATATTGACTTGGAGACTCTCGAAATTCCCCACTTCACCGATGTTTCTTTTTAATAGGCAAAAATTTCCACAAACCATTTCTTCTTCTCCACTTTATTTCGGTGCTCCTGAGTACAAGTCCCCAACAACTTATGTCGTCGACAAAGTTGAAGATTGAGGCTTTTTCCCCTATAATATATTTAAACAATATTGATTTGTATAATAAATGCTTAAATTAATTTTAGCCAAATCAGAACCGTAGTGTTTTTTGTGCGAGAGTTTTAAGCGGACATTCGCCACAAAAACAGCATGCAACTTAAAATTCTCGGCACGTCCCACTGTCAAATTTCCGTCCTTTTGATTTCGCCTGGGGACTCTCTCATACGCTTTGAAATGCTAAGTTTTCAGTTGCATTTCCAATTTCCATTGCAGTTGCAGTTGCCGCCTGGTGCCACTATAATTGCATTTTTGCACTGCTGCCTGGGGCATCAGTATTACGGTCAGGAAGGATTCCCAGGACACTAGCCAGTACCCAGCCACAAAAAACATGTGGGAGCTGAGTTGGTACAAATGACGACGAGGAAGTGCCAAAGAAAACCCAACAAAATAAAGTGAAATGCTTAAAGAGATCGCACGACAAGTTATAATAATTCATCGGAAACATAAAATAAAATGCAACATATCAAGAATAAGCTGGTAAGTCAGTATTTCACAGGGTATTTACAAATTCATCTTTTCCTACTGACAGCTTATTTAATTACAAATAACTTTGAAAACCCTCCCTTTAGGCACCCAAATTCTATCCTTTAATTTTAATTTAATTTACAATGTTTTATGAACTTTTACCCACCGAACCGAAGCTCACATACCCAATATAGTTAATAATTAAGCCCATCATACTCGTATCCTGGCAACTACAGGGCATTGCAGTTGTGCAGTTGCAGTTGTGATTGATATGCCTTTGGGGCTTCACTGGCGATTCTCCAAGAATCCTGACAGTCGTAAGAGCCCCGAGGGACCGAAAGTACGTTTCAATTCTGGCAAAGGTGTCGGTTAATTCGATTGGAAACTGTACGTACACTCGAACCGACGTGTGTCCCATCAAGAAGCCGTATTTCACGTTGTTGTAAATCCGGCGTCCTTGAAAAACCCGGGTAGAACACCTTAATACCACCTCAATGAGACTCGGTGTTTGCATGGGTTATTTAAGAAATATACTTACCCGATACCGGTTTACCGATATTACAATGTAAAACGCCTCACAATAAGCCTTTCACAAGTATCATATGCTTCTGTTTATTTATTTATATTTTATTTTATTGCGTAATCGGAATAAATAATTTTACAGCTCTTAACATTTTGAATGGATTTGCAAAGGATCAACGAATCAATATCCCCAACAGCATTAATATTTATATATTCTACTTGGTGAAAATTAAAGATGGCTTTTTATTTAAAAACATTTGAATGTATATTTTTATGACATATTTACAACCAGAAACCTGATTTAAATAACTTATAATGAATATATATGTACACATCTTGCATCTTGTTTGTTGCATAATAGTTGTCAATAATTAAACTTGGCATATATCAAGTTAAGCGTTGTATGTTTTATTTTACAACCGCCATACTAACTAGCAATATGCTAAATTCAATAACTTACAATTATATACAGCATACAAAGTGAAAAAATCTACATAAAACATTTCGAATGTTTGATAAAGTTAGTAAGTGTAAAACAAATGAATCTCACAACAGGCCATAAATAAGGAATATTATAATGTGTTGAATTTTAAAAGGGCTTCAACCCTCAAGGTATCCCAGCTCTTCCTTCTTAGTTATAAATTCTCCTCAATTCATCTCTCACACCTCGATTTGAACTCGATTGATGGTGGTTAGGGGCGAAAGTGACAAAATATCTGCACACAATGCGTGTATTTGTCGTATTGGTATTTCTTTGACAACCAACAAACAAGCCCCCTCCCACCCATTTTTCTCTCTGTGCACCTGTACCCACACGCGTGTGTGTGCCCACTCACACACGCAAACGCCCTGGGGGCATTTATAAGGACTTTGCGATTGTGTGTGCGCTACAAATTGAATTCAACATATTTGCTTTAAGTGCTTTTTCACCCCGTTTCGATGTGAACTTTCTGTTCGGAGCTCTGCTCTTTAAGGCCCCGCAATGATTAAGTAAAACATGTTTATTTCCATAGATCTGAAAACTAATCTAAAATACCAAGTGTATTTAATGTTAATGTATTACCCATGTAGTGACCAGAGTTTGATCACCCAATTCGCAGTGGGCGTGACTGTTCGTGTGGGACAGATTATCGCTTAAATCATGATTACCAGCAGTGGCAGTAATTAGGGACGCTAAACGCTGGGAGTGGGTGTGTCATAAATACTCTCAAGATTGAAGTATATCAGCTTCCAGCCACAAGCGATTTCCTCGCCAAGTGGGGAAATGGGGGAAATGGGGTGGGAAAGTGAACGAGGGTAGCAATTTGCTATTAGTTACCTCGGTTATTGTTATGCGTGTGTGCTGTGTGGGTGTCGGAGGATGTGGGGAAGTGGGGATGTGAAGATGTGCGGATGGGAGTGTGGTCTGTTTATGCATTTGCTTATGCTGTGTGCGTGCCAATATCCCACCGAGGACCAGAGGCACAACTCCACATGGGACCAACTTCCCGGCACACTTACAAATTATATAGATGGCATGAGAATTTGTCTGGCGAGGAGGAGTGGCCATTCGCTTCCGCCCTCACGTAATTTCCCCCGCTGCGTAGAACTCTGTACTGCAGGGGAAATGCAACTGTTTGGTCTCGAAAAATATCACAGCATATAGAATTCGATTCGATTCATAAACCGATAGAAAGATATCGCCCAGACTATGAGGTGCTCATGCCAAGGCATCAAGTATCAAGCATCCATTCAATTCAGAAGAAATATTAATATAATAAAAGAAATCAAAAATGTGCAAAGCAAAGTGCAAAAGAACTGCTCCCTTGTAAATATTTTCATTGCTCATAAACTTGCGATCGGAAATGGAAAGTAAACCACTACCGCGGGCGAGTTTTGCTCGCACAACTTGCATAATTATTCATAATTCAGCAGAAATCACAAACAGTTTCCCCGTTCCAATGGAATTACAAAGGGGATTATGCCGGACTTCGCTGTCCCGGCGAATAAATTAGATGAGCGGAACTTTCCGGGCGGACGGGTTGGCCATGCCAGTGGCCAATGGCCATAAAACTAAAGCAAATTAATGCGAGCTGCTGCTTTACAGGGAACCAGGGCCAGCAGATAATTCAATAGAGCGCCCGCACACACATATATTTAATGTGGCTTTCGTGGGGTCGGCGCATAACGCATACGCCGCGTGTGCAGCGGCTCCTGTGGCGGCCAACTATCGCAGCCCACGCACTGCGCCCCCGCCAAAGGGCAATTTCATTTGGGTTTTTCCCCCTCTTTTTGCTGGGCACCCCGCAATTTTCCATCACCCTGCAGTCGCCATAAGCAGCGGTTTTTCCGTTGCGCATGGCAACTTGCAGCAAAAAAGCGGCTGACAGACTGACTGACAGATTTCCCGGCGGAGGTGGGAGTCCAGGCCGACCACCTGCCACGAGCACTCTTTTTATAGACACAATACCCTGGAAAAGGAAGTGCTGATGCGTTTGACTCTCCTTTTTTCTGGGGAATCTTGGAATTTTCATAACCTTTTTCATAAAATTCCGTTTTTCATCTTCATCTCGTAGGTTTCCTAAGATGCCAAATGTTCCTCCTCAGCTTAAAACCCACTTTTAGCTTGCTATAAAGTGGATTAAAGGGACCTAAGCAACGTATCTACTTATACTCCGTTCTGTTTTTGTAACCTTGACTTGTTAAATTCAAAACAAAATCTATAGAACAAGGTATTGTGCTCGTCCACATGAGTGAGAAACTGCCAACTCCAACCGCGATTTCCGTGTGCCGCGAATGGGCGAAATTAAAAGCATTAAACTCAAGATTACTTCGATATTAGCGCGACATAATTGTCTGATTAAGTGGATGCCGTGCCTTCTGCCGTCTGCCTTCCTCCTGCAAGGACCTCTGTCTGGCAACGCGGCGTATGTGTAACGTAATTTGGCAGCCTGACAGCTTTTGGAAATGCCGTGGACTCGATGTGGAACTCGGGGTGCAATTAGCACGTCTCGCTCAGTTTTTGGTCTGCTGCTCCTTTGTGTCCTGACAATTGCCGGCAGTGCTTTGATCACCACGAGGTCCTTTAAGTGCGAGCCGCCTCGTGTGGGAAGCTGAGGAGGTGGGTGCTATCTAAAAGGTTCCGCTGGTGCTCGGCAAATGGCGAAAGGCCCCGATAATCACAGGCGATGAGCAATTGTTCGCAGGACCCCGAAAGAGAGGAGGCACAATTAAATCTCCGGCTCAAGGATGAGCCAGCACCTTGTGGCCGTCACTCTCGGCAGCTCCTGTTCCCGCCGTTGTCTTCGGCTGCCGGATAATTGGGTCTACGAGGCTCCCCTCTCCGGGATCTATTCAGAATTTCCACTCATATCCTCGCAGAGATGTGCCCCTAATGGGTATAATTACGGAGAACAATTAAAAACTGGTGAACATCCTTGCGAGGCCTCCCTTAGAATTAATACGTATTAGTGCATTTTAACGATATGATGATGGTGTGTTTAGTATTATTTGTCCTAAGTGTATTTCTGCTTACAGCTAGTTCTGAAAAATAAAAAGTAAAATTGCAAGTAGTCCATTAGTATTTCATAATTAAAACTTAATCAGATTTCTTTCGTCTGAAGCCGACATTTGGCTAATGCCACCGGATACCCGAAGGTCTAGTAAAATGGCAGTGGCGGTGGCAACTTCAAACATTTTACTCGTCTAGCCCCAGTAATAATTAAAAGCAAATCCCTTTGTTTTCTTGTTGTGTCACTGATGCCGCAGCAGAGAGAAAAAAGTGGAATATTAAGTTAATGTTTTAAGCGGCTTGTCAAGCCATGACCTTGCCCCGCCGGAGAAGGCAAATTAATGGAAAAAACAGCATTTTGTGCCGCCCTCTCATTACAATTTAATGCGCTTTGCTCAACAGCTTAGAAAAGATTTAGGCGAGAGCCTCTGTTCCCCTCGATCCCAAAAGGAGCCATTAAAACGGCTTGGTTAATTAACATGCCATCCAAGTGCCTCGGTATGTGGTGCTCATTGTAAATGCATGGAATCGATTTCAGTCGCCAACTTCACTTTTCCACCCGCGGGAAAATCGATTGTGGCTGGGCACAGTTTTCCATAGCATATATTTTTCTATAGGTACATATTGTTATGCATGGATTTTTCACCGTTGATGTATCCTTAATAATATCCCCAATTATAACTATAATTATATCCTTAATTAATAATACAACTCACTGAATTTGAGGGATTTCAAGAGCTGCTTAACAGCTAAGAAAGTCTATATATATTAAGCCACCCATTTAAAACTGACAATAGACGGAACCCCCTTAAATGACACTACTAAAATTTCCAATTATTAAATATGTATTTGCATAAATTTATTTTGACAGTGTCTTACCATTGGAAAATCGACTAGTAGTTTATAAAACAAATTTATTCAATTTAAGTAGTCCCCGGCAGACAACACTTAACTTAAACTTAATATGGACAATATATACAACTTTAATAAAATATAGAAAGCTCGTCTCAAGTCAGTGGTACGAATTCTTTCAAGACCTGCTCAAGCTGTTCAATTTTGTAGCCCCTTCTCGAATTCCGATGTGACAATAAGCCGCTTGTCTTATCTGTGGGAATGCAGGAAAACTGCTTTTCCCGCCGGCAGCAACAGTTTGTCGCTACGAATGTGTGTGTGCTTGTGCAATTTTTCTCAAAGTTAACAAAGTGAAAAGTCCTTGCTGGTGGCACGTAATTTATGCATGGCATAAAGAACGATGCACTCGGCAAACCAGGACAAACTCGACTTGACTCCTCGTGGAGGACGGAAGGCAATCTGCTGTCGCCGGGTCAAATGCTCAAATGCTAAGCATCAATCACTCCCCTTACACTCATGTGCCGCACTGTCTCTGCGCTCGGAGGACTCTTTTTCCCGCCGTTCGTGTGTCGCAGACTGTATTGATTACTTATTTGTTGCGGCTGGCAATGCAGCTTTTAATTGAATCCGAGAGACTTATCGACGGCAGGATTAGACTGCAGCCATGGAAACCCAGTGCTGGGCGAAATGTATTTGCACGTAACATGTCCTTGGCTCAATTAATGTGTAGAGGCTCAAGAAGCGTAAGCAGAACGACCAGTGAGTGCTGGAAAAATCATTCAGATGTGAGGTCAATTTGAATTAATTTGGTTACTAAGAAAGCTGGAAAAATACCAGGCCAAATGAAATAAAATATCCATTTAAGTTTAAAATGAAATGTTAATTAAACGTGAATTCAATATGAATGGAAACGGTTTTCACTACAAATGTTGTTAATTAAGTAAATAATAATAAAATGATGAAAACGTTTTCCCAAAACGTGTATGATTATTAATGGCTCATATGATATTAATTCACTGTTAAATAAATAATAAACTCCGCCAATAAACTCCCATTAAGCGGTCATGTTCGTCCGACCGAAGCAAACAATTAATCAACAATTAAGTATCGCTAGCTCGGAGTCAACTCCCCGGAAACTGCGGAGAACCCAGAGGAATAAAAACGACAGGGGCAGGTCTTTCAAACAGGCTTTATTTGATTGGCAAGTCAAAAAAAAGGAAAGCGAATAAAAGTTTTCCGTGCGTCATTATTGAGCCCAAATAAATCAGAGCCCTTTTCGGACTCCAAATTGTACAGGAATAGCTTTCATTGCGTCGTGTTTCCGTAAAATCATCACATATAATTCTGGGGAAAAAAAAAAATGAATTTTTCTGTTGAATACAGTTTTTCCCTTGAACATCATGCACATAATTATGCATTCTTTTTGGCCATTAATCCATCGATGAAATCCCTGAATAATTCACATTTTATTACTGTCAAGAGCCACTCGCATTCAAGCCAGGGCAAACACACGCCAAAGTTATTTTACACACGAACAAGCACGACTTCACTTTTCACTTTTTATTATTTATTTTGTAAATGACCAGTGCACTGATTCCGCCTTAATCAATTTACGAGCGTCAAAGGGTAATGGGAAAATTTTCGAACCGGCGGCGACTACGGAAAAGCGTGCGGAAAACTTGTCGACGGTCTTTGATCATCCGTGTTGCAGGGCTGCAAGTTGCCAATCAATATCTAATGAAATTTGAAGTCCCAGCTCGCATACGAAAATAATCTACGGGCCAGGAAGAAAATGGGGACGATACCCTGAAAAGATAAAAAAAATAATAAAAAACGAACGAGGACTAACGCCGATTTCTAAAATGTTTGTTTCAGTTAAGAAATGTGAATTCTTGCAAACTAAATATAATATACAAATATTATATTATATTATTACTATATTAAATCAATAAGTTTGACTTTTCTTACAGTTTCATTACTGATTTATAAAATGAAGTGCTCTTGAAAGGGCATTCTGCCAGACACTTAACAGGCTTCCATCAAAGGGTACGGCAAAGTAAACTTCTACAATGGCCAATTTAAGAAGTCGGATGTGGGGTCAGGGGTCGGGGGTCAGGGGTGGGAGCCAATCGTCAATTACGAATGCTATCCATGCCCAACGGCAATTTAATGTGCTCCAATCCGTAGTGTTTTTTCGAAAACAATCGAAAACCGATTGACCAGGGCAATAAAAGTCATTAAAAAGTACATTAAAAGCGATTCGAACACGAAGTCGATTCAATTCGAGAGGATTCCCCAAAGAGAATATTTAGAAAACCATTTGGCTACTTATATGCGTATTTAAGTCCGAAACGATTAAACTAACATTTAAGCTGACTGATGGAGTAAACAAAGTGTTCAAGTGATGCAGACTTTGAGGCATAATTTAAATGGCAGCGATAATTGCAGATGAATAGCGTTATCGCCGCGGGGCTCATTGCTAATGAACGGATAAACAAAAGTCTATTGTTGGCCGAAGAGCGAAGTTATCCCTGGCAATTGCAATCCCAGCCAGAGAGCCAAACTTTTGGCAGCCCACCCAGAACTGTACACGACGTTCCTTGGAATGGTTCCAAGTCCAAGTCCTGCTGCTCCTTTGAGGAGTGCCCACCTGGTGTGACCAAACGAATTACACGAAACTGGAGCAGTTCCGCCTCGGTGATTCGGACGGCCCGAATCGATAGAAAATGGGAAAATGGTCTGGTGACAAAAATAATTTAGAAAAAATAGAACTACAATGATTGCAATGATATATACAAGTTATTATTTATAATAATAATACAAAGAGGTTTTGCAACTCGGAGGGCTGACAAAAGTTATTTGTAGAAAACCATATTATTTAAAAGTTAAGTTCTTAAAATTCAGAGTCCGGAAACGATACAACCACCAGATGGCATACATTAGCTCGATTAGAATTACAATTTATAATAATAATGTAAAATGGTTTTGCAACTCGGAGAACCATAGAAGATCACAAAAGTTATAAGCAGAAAACCATATTATTTAAAAGTTGGGTTCTTAAAATTCAGAGTCCGGAAACGACACAACCACCAGATGGCATAAATTAGCTCGCCTTAAACTACAACTTATGCACCGTATTAAGGCGAACCAGATCTAATTTGGGAACCGCCGCCTTTGAGGGGACTCCGCCGTCGTTCGGTGTACCATCCCCAAGTTCCGAGCTCATTGCCCAATTCAGTGCTAACTCAATTTAGTTTACACTCGGTGAGTGCCTTTCCTTTGCCCTTCCCCTTCCCCGCCCCCTTTCTTCGGCCACTCCCCGTCCATTCGGCGCTCACTTTCCCAACCGGAAAGCAACATTGTCATCTACATGCACATCTACATACAGGTACTGGAGATGAATTTCCGCTGGCTGGGAAAAAGTTTTCGTGTGTGCGCGCCCCAAAGTATGCAGCTCGAAAGGAAGAAGGTGAAAATGAGCGAGTGTTCACTGTGTGTGTCTGTGCGAGGTGTTTGGGAAGTGGTTGAGAATTTGTCGTAAATATTAAAATTTCATACGTTTATGCAAATTCACTTTCGACGACTTTACTTCCTGTCGTGCTTTCGGCTTTTAGCTTCTTTCGCCCACCTCCCACAGCTCCGCCCCAACCTTAACTCGCTGTCAGCTTCTGTAATTTCATGAGCACTTGAAAGTACACATGACCAATATTATAACGATCTACAACATAGTATTACAATAGTCAATATTAAAATGCAGGTTTTAAATAGGCAATGGTTTGGTAACATTTTCATAAATAAGCTCAGTTAATTTTTATTAAACATTGGTTACATGTTGATAAATGTATCTATAACCATCGTTTTTCGCCAGTGTAGCCACACATTTACCTACTGCGGAGTAAAATGAGTTGTCGCTGTATATGAAAATGAACATTTATTAAGTTGAAATTACATTACAAATAATTTTCGTATTATTGTAATGCACACACACGTGTATTTGCCTATGAATGGGGCACTGAGGCTCGGGGCGTGTTGCACGGGCGGCGAGTAATAGCCTTGTAATATTTATGTAAATGTATTACTGCTGCTGTAGCCATCCCCGTACACCCCGTACACCCCGACTATCCCCGTCTCCTTCCGAAACATCTCTGATGGCTGTCAGTCAGCCTTTCAGTGCCTCCTTGGCTGCCTCTTTTTTCCTCTGCGCCACTTGCCTATTTATTCATTTACATAAAGTGTTTTAATAAAGATTCTGATTTAAATTCGCGTGTGGGCATGTGTGCTACCCGAGAGCGGGGCTAAGTAAACGGAATAATTGGCTTTAATAGCGTCCAATTTGTCACATCTCGTATGCAGATTTCGTACAAGAAAAGTAGGTCCGCCTTCAATTTAATTGCCATAAATTGCCCCAACGTGGCAGTATTACAAACCGATACTTGGATATTCCCAACGAACGATTTATGACCACTATTGAGTGGCATTTCCCTATTATATATTTTGTATTCCATACTTAAGCTTTTCATATTGCTCATACGGGATGATGTCCTGGTAAATTGTTAAGCTAATTAGTTCTCTGATCCTGTTCTTCCAGTTTTCCTGAACAAAGTCTGGATAAGTACATTCTATGAAAATTCAAAAGAATTAAACAGCAAAGTACCAGGTGCATTAAAGACCTAATATGCCCCTTATACATCGCGCATACGCAGCGTTGTCCTTGCAAATTGCACTTTTTGTTTTTCCATCTTACTTTCGCTGTACCGTCTTTATCTTTACCCTTGTTTGTTTAGCGTGGCTGGTGGAAATAAGACCGAAAAACTGTAGGTTGGAATTTTAGAGGGCGGAAGAGCCGGAACCTAGAACCCAGAGCCCAGACCCCAGCAAAACCGTAAAAGCTGCGTTGCCGGACAAGAGCTGCATACGAAATGCGTTGCAACTGGGCTAAGGGTTATCACTCGGTGAGGAGGGGGAAAAGGTGTCGGGGTCAGTGGAAACTGTAACAATGGGCGGTTGTTACAGTTTCCACTGCTCTGGCACTCCGCTCACGTAACATTCGTATAACTTTCTGTGTATCTGCATTCGCACCTAGCCACCTATCGCCCCCGCACTCCCTCGCCCAGCCCCTGACAAATACAAATATCTATTGTGTGGTATTATGGCGCCCATTGTTTGCCAGTTAGCCGAGAGTGGTGCCCCCGAAAAAAGAAAGAAGGAAGGTGGGGAGACTCGGGACTCCGTTGTTGGCACTGCTGTCATCTCAGCTTATTTGCTATGATATTACGTGTATTACAGTGCAGAAATGCCATTCAGTCCTGCAACGAAGTGCATACTTTTCGGCTGTCGCCTATTAAACAGAGCGGACCAACAAAGGCGGAATTATACCAGCATTCTACGCCTTTGTCAAACATTTATAGTAGCTTTCGATCCCATGCAGTTGCAAGTGCAGTTCGCTTTACCCACTGTACAGGGCCAATTAAGGTCCCTAAAATGGAAATGCCATAGAGGTTGGACTGGTGATCGATCTTTATTTATTTACTTCTTGCTATGTACTAAGCTGAAACAAAGAATGCAATAAATATATTACCACGAAGGGGTCCGGAATATGAACTTCTTTTCAAATAAAACTGATTCGACTTATCCGTCTCCAGACTTAACTTGGCCATTTTCCCTCTGCGGCTGTCACACACAGAGATAAGCCCCCAGGTTTTTCCACCTGTCTGAGGAAAATGAAGAAAATTATTTTAAAAAATATGTATATGTGCGTACCCTCTTAAAGCCAAATCGCAAATGGAGCGAAACAGGAAGTGGCAGGACGGAAGGACGGAAGGATTTGCGCCGCGTCCCCCGTTTCCCGCCGCAATTTTCTCCGCTTTCCCTCCGATTTTCTGTGCGTGATTTTGTTTTAGATTACCCTCTGCGTGTTTTTATTTCGCCAACATGTGGCAAAATTATTTCCGCTCAAAAATCGACTTCCGGCAGCTTCCTCTATTCATGCCACACTTTCCGTTTTTGTGTTTTTCGTTTGTTTTTACTTTCCCCTTCATCCGTTCTTTGTTTCTGGGAAATTGAAAGACCTGCAAGTGACAATGAGGGTGAAACCAGAACCAGGACCCCACATATAAATGTATTATTTGTGTCAAAATAAGGATTTCCCATTGAGAAAACTTTATTATAGAACTTCGCTCAAACTAAAAAGGTATAATTCCAATTTAAACTTTTTTCCATTATTCATACTTGTCACTGTGGAAATGAGTGCCATAAACACACACTATCCCGATTGCCAACGCACACCAAAAAACAATGAACAACAAAAAGCGCAAAGAAAATTGACTGCGCCCGTCACATTGTCACAAAAATCGAATAAAGTGTTCCTTTGAATATGTTTGCCCTCGGATTTTTATGTTTTCATGCTTACCTGTTGCCCATCGTTTGGTGGGGGAAGGGTGTTTTCCAGGACGGTGGCTTCCTGGTCTGCCGTGCGGAGGTCAGGACTTCGGGGCTTCAGGCCATAACTTGCCATCGGGTGCGGTGTTTCATTATTAAACAGCACTTAAACCAGGCAGGCCAACTGCCCGGCTACCCGTTTCCCAGCTTTGTTCCACAACTCCAGTGGGTCCTTACCCCCGAAAACTCCTGTTCATACCCCTCGGAGGCCCCATTCCCGCCGATCTGTCAGACAAGCTACAGACCGAAGCAATCCCCATGTGCCCCCGCCCGTTAATTAGGGGACAGTTTCTTGGGGTCTCGAGAAAAGAGTTCTTGGAAAGTGCTCCCAGTATTGCGCTCTCTTAAGCGTTCCTAAGAAGGAGAAATTGCGTGTGAAGAGTGTATCTTTTATTTAAGCTTCAAATCGGAACTAGGAGTAAGCACTACATATTTAGCACATATTAGTTTTTTCCGACGATTTTATTTTTATTATATTTTACTAAGTCTTAACTCCTTTAAAATATACCACTGTTCCCAGTATTTAGCTCTCTTAAGCTGGAGAAATCTGGAGAAATATGGCGAGCACCCTACCCTAGAATATAGAGGGTATATTGTATTCGTGGAAACGTTTGAAAGTAAGTGTTTTAATAAGAGTAAGACTTCGAGGACTACATATTAAGCACACATTCATTTTTTCTGAGGATTTTATTTTTATTATATTTTATCAGGTCTTAACTGTTTATAAATATACCACTGTTCCCAGTATTTAGCTCTCTTAAGTGCTTAAGCTGGAAAAAAAAGGCGAGCACCCTATCCTAGAGTATAGAGAGTACATTGTATTCGTGCAAACGTTTAAAACTAAGTCTTTTGATAACATTCCAAGGGTACATTCTAACGAGATAAGTTGTATCGTATTGTGTTTTCTTTCATTGAACAGTGCTAGGAAACAATTTCAAGCATGAGATAGATAGGGATGTTGAGCAATGGTTTCATATCTGTATTGCTTTATATTAAATTGAAACTGTTATTAAAGGCATATTTAAATAATATTAATAAATATTAAAAACATACCGAGTACCCAAATGTATCATATTATAATAAGGGATAGCCATGTTTGGCTCTTAGAACCAGGTCAGACCTTCCCCTCGATAACTAAGAACAGTTGACTGACAATCTGTTCCCGAAATTTCTGCATATAAGGTGGATCCATCCAAGCATACGAGTATTTCTTTCCTATCGAAAGGTTGTACTAGTAAATCCGAGTAACTTTCCACAGGCCTCCAGCCGTTCCATGGTACCTTATTTCAGTTAGCTCTTTACTCAGGTTAAGCACCTAAAAACATCGTAAAAAGCGAGACCATTGTTTACGCCCTTATCGATGGACTTATCACACTTGTTATCACCGCTGCATCGTCATTTGAGTGGGGAAAACCTCTCTAGGAATACCCATCTTATCGGGATTCGTCATACACGTAAGCCCCACAACGTCAACGCTATATTTTAAACTTTAAGTCCTCCTCTGCACTAGTAGACTAATTACTCGGCGGTCATTACTTATTTTAAATTGTTTTTCTCCTCCCTTTGAGAATTTTAATGCCTCTAAATTGGATTAAATTTGTTTTGGCCTTTTTTGTCCTCTTTTTTGCGGCTTTGCTGCTCTTATCACTTTCGATGCATTAATAATGCAATTTAGTCATTTGCGTGCTCCACCCAACCGAGTGGTCAAATATAATTAAATAATATAATTATTGGCAGGAACGGAGTTCAACAGCTAATGCCAAAAGCAGCTGGAAGTGAAAAATACACATTTTAAACAAGATAATAATTGATGAAACGCTGGTTTTTAAATGGTGTCACAATACTCTGCCCTTGCATAAAAAAACAATATAAATTGATTTGGTCTTTGGTTTTATTAACTTTTTTTTGTTGATATATAATTTTAAATGATTTTTTTTTTGTTTCTATATAATAATAAAGCTTTTATGGGTATATCATTGAAAGTGCTTAGAAAGGAATACATATAAGAGGTTATACAGATATATTGAAGGAATCGTTTGTGTATAAATTGCTGGCTGGGATCGCCTAACCACGATGGTGTCCATGATGTCCATGACCATGTTTTCCATGTTTTCCGTGCTTCTTTTTGCCCTTCTTGCTGTTTTCCTTGCCAGAGCAGTTTTGATTCTCGGCCTTCTCGTTCTTTTCCTGACCACGGGACTTTGATCTCTCCCGGTTTTCCTTGAGGCAGTGGGACTGGGATAGTGAACGACCGCGACGACCAAGAAAGTCGGCTGGTGGTCCAAAAGACTGTCCTGGATTACCGTGGTGTTCATGGGGTGGTCGTTCAGTACGTTCTCCTTGGGAAAAGGGAAACTCCTGTCCAAACCAATGATGGGGGCCATGGTGTGGACCATGGTGTGGACCATGATGTGGACCATGGTGTGGGCCACGGTGTGGGCCATGGTGTGGGCCATGGTGTGGCCCATGGTGCGGGCCATGGTGTGGGCCATGGTGTGGGCCATGATGGTGGCCGCGACCTCCATGATGACGGTGCCCATGGGGAGGTCCATGCCTTCTCTGCACTTGGCTGTCCGAACTGGAGCTGGAGCTCGAAGAAGAGCTGGAGGAGGAGCGCTGCTTCCTGCCCTTGCCCTTGCCCCTCTTTTTGTCCTTCTTCTCCTCGGAAGAACTGGAGCTAGAGCTAGAGCTGGAACTGGAACTGGAACTGGAACTGGAAGTAGACCTGGACCTTCTGCCCCGGGACTTCCTGGGGCAGCCAGAACGGGATGGGGATCTCTCTACTCGACGGCCAAATGGTCGACCCGGGTGGCCATTTCCGTGTCCGTATCCGGGTCCAAATCCGAATCCGAGTCCGAGATCTCCACGATGGTCGTGCTCAAATCTAGGCAGCGATCGGCTCCTCCGGCAGGCCGCGGGATTGTCCAGGGCCCACGGCAGGCCCATCGACCGAAAAAACTGGCACTGATCCTGCCAAGGTCCCTGGTAGGACCTCCGATCGAAGTCAAAATGGTGGGGCGGTCCAAAGTGGGGTCCCATGTGGTGGTGCCCGTAGTGGTGGTGGGGTCCCAGATGGTGGCGGCGATGTCGGCCATGGTGATGCGGTCCATGACCATGCTTGTTGCCATGCTTGTGGCCATGTTTGTGGCCAATACCGTGACCATGCCTGTGGCCAAAACCATGGTGGCCATGTGGTCCTCGTCGCCAGGGATTGCGACCCCAGCCGTAGCCGTAGAAGTTGACCTCTTCGTCCTCGGAGCTGGAGCTGGAGCTCGAACTGGAACTGGAACTGGACGAGCTGGAACTGGAGGAGCTGGAGGAGGAGTTCGACGGCTCTTCCCCTGCCCCCTGCTGCTCCTGCTGCTCCTCCCTCTCCTTGGCCTGCTTCTTGGCCTGCTTCTTTGCCTGCTTCTTGTCCTTCTTGGCCTGCTTCTTGTGCGGTTTCTTTCCCTTCTTGGAGCCCTGCTCCTGGCACCTGGCCTCCTCCTCGGCCAGCAGGATCATGGCCTGCTCCAGCATGCGCTGCACCTTGACCACCTTCTTGAAGGCCTTGGAGTACCGCTTGTCCGAGGACCTGGCCGGCACTCTCTCCTCCCGCTGCCTGGGCGCCTCCTCCCTGGGCACCTCCTCAAAGTCAATGTCGCAGTCGATCAGCTCCTGGGGAGCCTGCTCCCGATCCTGCTCCTGCTGTTTGGCCAACTCGCTCATCTCGTCTGCTCTCGGGGATTTACTTCGATGGTGTAATGTTGTTTCGACAGAATGCGTATGTATGCTTTGCCTGGCTGAAATTGCTTGCTGATTCTGGTTACTGTTCGCTGGGAGACGCTCTTCCACAAAGCCAAAAGCTTGGAAACTGATGACAACCGCTCGCCGGCCGGCACTTTTTATACGCTCAGGGGGTCGTTGTTTGTCGGCGCCAGCGGAGCGGCAAAGTGGCAGGGCGGTAGAGCGGTGAAGCGGGGGGCCTTGGGGGAGCGTTATGAACGCCCAACTGTTGGAGCTGTGAAATGCGTCGCAGACAAAGGGAGAGCCACTAGGGTACAGTAAAGCAGGTCTATGAACTTTGCGAAGGCGACACTGAAATGCAACGCCATTCTCGGGACAGTACTGTCCTCAGAATTTCAAAATCCATACTTCTTCAATTTTAGAAGCTTTCGTAAAAAATTAAAACCACCATAACCCCATGTTTGTTATGTTATATTGAAAATAAATACCGAAAACTAAAAAGTTCTATTGCCATTCGAATTATTTTAGCATTCATAGTTTTTGGGAGATCCACTAGGTGTGAATCAATATTTAAATCATAAGATTATTATACAAGCTTAGAGATCAAAGTCTCATTACAGAATCATTCTTCACTCAGATCATTCTCCTATCAACTAATTTTTGACCTGTTTTAAACTCTGATATCTTTCTTTTAAGAAAATCTGATAATCGTATCTAAGTAATAACGTTTAAGAAGTGCAATCTTGAGCTAAGTTGTCAGAAAGTTCATGTTAAGGTGGGTTTACTGTATCTTATTGCTCTCTCTCAGCACGGCTCTCAATACTGTGGGCGAGTTTGTTTTCACAATTCGCTATCTACTACGTGGATTATACGTCGTTCTCCGATTGCCAAAACAAAATAAAAAACAAAACGCAAACAAAGCTCTTTGGATGTGGGGAATTTGGTATACGTTTCGCCATGTGATGAAATAGCCGCCAAAACGGAAAATAACCCGATCAAATGATTCATGTACATAAATGAAATTAAAGTTATGCTGCTTTTCCCAAGATTGTGAAATATTAAACTGGATAAAGAACAGTCTGGAAAAAACATTTTTCGTTTATAGGAAACATTTTCTTTGTATAAAGAACGTATTTTAAATTATTTCAGAGAGAGTTCATTTATATATATTTTCATAAATATTTCCATAAAATATTATTTAAAACAATTTATCATATATTTTTAACATGTATCTCACAATTTGCATAATCTGAATAAAAACAGCACTTTGTTTCAAACGTCATATCATGTATCATATTTAATTATTTCCATCATTCACAGATTTTATAGAGGTAATACCCTAAAAATCACGGACTAAAGTTCTTATCACATAACGAATGAAGATTTTATTAATTTAAAGATCATATGGTAAGATGTAACTTTTCTAATAATTTTACTAAGTGCAAGCTCGCAGCTTAGGGTATTTTCTTAAATTCTTCTTCCCAAAACAATATTAAAAATAACTGATATTGTTTTTGTATTATTTTATTTTTATTCACATGATAATAAATTAGAAAATGGGGGGCTTGGGACGATTTCAATAGAAATCATTTCAGGGAGCACTTATTTTTAAAATTAGAGTAAATATAAATTTTATCCACATAATATCACATAATAGTCAATTAGATAATTGGGGGATTGGGAAGATTTCAGTAGAAATCATTTTGGGGAGCACTTATGCATAAAATAAGGGTAAAAATGGTTTGAAAACTGCATTTCATGTATTCTTGGGACTAGGACACGAAAACAAAAAATAAGTATACACTTTAGATTTTATTTTGGCTTCAACTTTTCAACACCGCAGATCAACGACTGAGGCACCAGATCTCTCAATCTGTCAAGGTTTTCACAGTTCCTCTGGAGAACCGGTTCGGGGTAGGGTATTGAGTCACTTAAGGTATATGGTATATATGTATAATATATAAGGCGGTCGGAATCAGGGGTTCGGGGCAAGCACAATATCACAGGCTCAGAGTATATCATTATATTTATAAGATATTTTTTTTCTGGCACTGGGCACTGGAATTTTATTTTCTTGACTTTAATTATTTTCCATATTTTCTTGTTGGATATTTCTTTTTGAACACGTTGCCAAAAACGCTCCGAATGGTTCGGCCGATGTCGCCAAATGAAATCTTGCGGTTGTACGAGTACGAAAGCCCCACGTATCTGTATAGTCCCTCTAAAAACGAAGAGTGAAGCAGAGCGAGCGTATTTCACATGAGGTGACTCAATTGCTCAGAAAGCTCTAAAGTTTTCGCAAAAAATGAATAGAGCAAAAAGCGTGCGATAGCTTGATAATGATAATGATAATGAACAGAAACTGTAGAGTATCAGAGGGCGAATAGAGTAGACAGTGGAATACGATAGGATATGTTAAGTTAAAAACTAGTTATTCATTTACATCTCGCTTTGAACACACAGCGCTCAATTTTTAAACATTAAACATTATACAAAATTTCGCCGCTAAATTCATTTGAATACGTTTTCAACAATTTATCCTCTAAAATCTTTGCCAAAAATAAATTCAACGTGAAAAAATGTTTTTGTAAAAACCTTCAGCCCAAAATTGTTAAGTCTTATTTTTTAAAAATTGGTTGGAAACTTTTTTTTTATTTTATAGGGAAGAATTTATCTTTATTGTTTCCCAGTGCTGCTGGGCCTTGACCTAACATCACATTGCAAAATCACAAATAAAAAAATATCCATCCAGCCATAAGCAATTTTTTATTGCATACCCATTTTGAAATAAAGGTAAATTTTAATACAGAACAGCTCTGTACGACCCATGAAATCAATTATTGTTTCTTAAATCCCACAGATGACTTTAAGATTAGGCAGATTCTGGGTGTTTCGGCAGTACCGTTGCCATCCCGCCCAGTGACGAAAACCATCCGAAGTCTGAATGCGCTTGGCACAAGCTGCGGACTCCCTTAAATTTTCATCCAGAAGATCTGGAAGAAAGTCGATCTAGATGATAAAGGAAAATACATAGTAATACTGAAATGGAAAGCTTGTCAAACCTTCGCACTTAACATTGCAGGTGCCGCCGCGCCTTCCCTCTTGACAGAATCTGCTGTTGATTTGAAACAATCCGTAGTTGCGAGATCCATTCGGATTCGTGGTGGTTCTGCTGGTCTCCAGTTCGCTCTCGTGCTCCAGCAAACAGATCCCTTAGATGGGAAAACGAGAAGTCATAGAAGCTGACATTTATTTATTTGATACACTATCAAAACTTCTCGTTGTGATGTTAATCACTCATAAAATATATGTTAATATCGTTCTTATGTACGATGGTATTATCATCATTATAAATCATTTATGTTGCTCACTCACAATTGGAAAGCAGACTTCGTTCGAAACCATGTTGTTCGATCAATTTGCGGGCCAGTTCGCAGCGCAGAAACCGCTTGGCAAAAACTACGCCGGAATCGCTGACCAGGAGCAGTCCCAATCCCAATCCCAGCCAGAACCACGATCCGAATAATGCAGCTCTCATAGTGCGACTGGAGAACCAAGCTTTGAGCGCTCGATTGGCGGCGAAGCAACGTGAGCTTGACCAAATGCCCCCGGAATGGATTAGGATGAAACGGGGGTCAAATGGAAGGGCAGATCGTCGAAGCCCCATGAAAGATAAGCTGGAACTGGAAACGACGTTAACATCATTCAAGGGTCCCTCTGTAAAGCGTGCACTTCCTTTTCTTAAAAAGAACCATTTAAATTATAACGACTAAGGTCTACGTGATCTTTGATCTTAAATAAAATATTCCCTTTCAAAGTAAGTATTACTTCTTGGTCGTAGATTTTATTGTTTGTTCCTAAAAGTCATCCCTTATTTTATCACAAATACGTCTTTAATTTACGAGCGTAAGGGCTGATTTATCTTGTCATTTAACCAACTCCACTTTGTCCCACTTACTGTATTTTTCACATTAATTGGGTAAATTAAAAAGAAAGTTAAGCGTTAGTTAAGGATAAGTTGTTCTTAATTTAGCAAAATTGAATAATATATCCCATTCTTGAAGTTCAAAAACTATTTGTGGTTCTTAATTCACATTTGCATTTGCTGCATTTTAATTTTCTGGCATAAGCTGGGAGTTAAAGAACTTTGAAATAATATTTAATGTGTCTTGAGGTATCGATAATTTTCACTAATAAAATCAAATGTATTAGCATAATTTACCCGGTTCTTAAATGTTTTACGTGTGACTCGGTGACGCCCATTGTAAGCCACATTCATCATAAATCAGTAAAGGTAAAGCCTCAAATTTGGCAAAAAATCACAAGATAACTTTTTGCATTCATAATTCGTTTCTCTCTTTAATATACACAGAGTCCGTGGTTGGTTAATAATAATTTAATGAATAGTTAAGCCTAGGTCATAAGATAAACTGTGTTGTATAATTATTTATGTTTCGCGACTGTATAAATCTCTCTTGTTGCAATTGCCTTCGCTACGTAGGTTCAAAACATTTACTTCTCGGCTAAACTTGTAAATATCTAAGTGGGCGGTATGTATATCGGCCCGTAATATAGTGTATATATAGTAGGCGTAAGACAAATTACTGAACATTTAAATATATTGGCAGAAGCGAGCAATTGGTTGTTTTTATTTCATTCGTATTTGTTATAATAACTTATGAATATTTGCAAATAGTTATTCTTCGGTTTTCCCTTATCATTCCTTATGTTCCTATTCTTTTGTTATCTCCGCGGTGTTTTCCTCCGGCGCTTTATCCTCCATAATTTTGAATGTTCCTAGTGTAGTGTGTAGTGTGGATCAAGCAACGTTCTGTCATAGTTCTGGGCAATGTTGGAACCAAGATAATTAATATTTAACAAACTTGATAATTTCCCATAAGTGTCTTTCAGTAAACGATTAAAAAAAAATTAAATGTAAAACACGAACAAAAGCCGAACTCCTGAGAACTACAATTTAAAGAGTGCGTGTCTTTCTTCCGCCGTGTTGACTAACTAAGGCTGTCCCAAGAAAACGAGAATGTACAACGAATTTTGAGTGGGAGAAACCAAATGCATTTGGCATGTGTGAGTATCTGCCTTCTCTTTCGCCGCCACTCTCTCTCTGTCTCTTTCTCAAGTCTAGGTTTTACCACATCTTTCAACTATTTCCCCTATGCTTTGCATCCATGCTTTCTCTTCAGTCCAGGTCGTAGTTCTTCTACTTCGATGTTTTGAACAAAATGCAGTTAAAAAATAATATATCAAAGTTGGGTTTTTGGGCAGGGTGAAAAAAACTAACGTAGCCCAACGAAAAAATTAAATTAATTAATGTATATGTGTAAAATATCCTAAGCTAGTTGATGGAACCACGGCTGCTCATCTCCTCCTTAACACCCCTTTCCTTCGCCTCCCGCGTCATGCTCCTACGTCTCCCCTCCCCAATCTCTTTAAAAGATCTAATCCCTAGTATATGCGCTCGTAGAAAAGCAGATATGCTTGGGCCTTCAGCGCCGTGTCCTCGCTGACTTCCTGGACACGTGAGTCGGACACGTAATACCATTTGCCGGGCGGTGCCTGCACGTTAGCTGCCTCTTCCTGCGGCGACTGCTGCTCCTCGAGCGGTGTGGTCGGGACATTGCCCTCGTCGGAGGTGGACGAGTTGCTGCTAGAGTTGGTGAAGTCGTCGCTGTCGTCCAGCGCGTGCAGGTGTAGGTCGCGCGCCTTCTCCTTGGCAAGCAGCTCCTCCAGTTTCTTGAGTTGGTCGTCGTCCTGATCCAGCTCCGCCTTACTACCGTGCGGGAGGAACTTCCACCGTTTGTCTTCCGGCGTCACCTTTGGCCGCACCTTCACGTACGCCGTATAGTGTCCGCCATACATCCCGCCGGAGTGCTCCACAACGCCGTACAACGCGTACAGTAGCTTCTTCTGCTTGCGATCGATGTTCGGCAAGTTCTTGACCTTGGAGCCGCAAAAGGCGGCAATGTCCAGCAGATTGGGATAGCTCACAGGGCGAGTCAGCTTGCGAAAGATGCAGCGCGGTCCCAGCTGGAAGCGCTTCAAGTGAAGAATGAGCACCGCCGGAGGACTGGAGACCAGTAGCTGCTTGGTGGCATTGGTGTTCACCGACTTGGCCTTCGGGTCGCTGCCGTTGATGCGCAGCGTGCAGCTGTCGCATCCCACCTTGTTTTGGCCCGTCATCAGCTCGACGGCAGTGAAGTTGTTTAAGCAGGACTGCACCGAGCACTCCCCATCCTCGCACTGGTAGCGCGGCGCTATCGTAGTGCTCCAGTCCGAGTAGCTCTGCGTGCGCACCCGCTTCGCGCGGGCTTGAGCTTGTGCCAAGGCCTGGGCCTGGGCCTGGCTCTGGGTCTGGATTTTGGTCGGGCTTGGGGTCTTCTCTGGCTGCGAGGCCGCCTGGTCCCCTCCATCATCCCCTGCAGTTCCATTAAGGACGCCCTGCTCGGCGCCCCCCGAGATCTGGCGGATCAGGGAGGCACCCTTCTCCGAGAGGCCTGCACTGACCAGGCTCGCTGGCGCAGAGGTTTCCTTCGGGACGCCCGATGATCCAGAGGAGCCCGAGTTGTTGTTGCCTGTGGTACTAGCGCCGTTGGCGGCATTGCTGCTTGTAATACAGTTGGTAGCAGTGGGTGCAGGACTGGTGGCAATGCCAGAGTCTGGAATCGATCGAAAGGATAGTTGACTTAGTATTTGTATTAATATGAGGCTACCATTAACAAATAAAAAGGGATTTCTTTCAAAATTACTTATTAAAATTGTTTATCTCCAGCTAAAGTAGAGAACTACAATACCTCTAAATTGCACATATCTGTCCTAACTACGATCATATTGTATAAAGCACCAACTTAAAGTTATGTAGAATAACTATTGTTCATTAAAGGGCTTATACATCTACTAGAAATGCTTCTACTCAGTATCGAAAAACTCTTGAAATTCGAAAGTAAGCTCTTCTACTTACCGTTTTCGTCCTCCTCGAGAGAATCCTTGTCCATGTGTTCCGGCGTGTCGTCGCGCTTTTCACCCATCGGCTGGGCATTGCCGTTGCTGTCCGTGTAGAACTTGGTCGGAACTTGGGTCGACGCATTGGTCGACGCGGGGGCGGCATCCTCCACTAGATTATCCTCCACATCGGCATCGGAGTGCTCCGAGGTAGTCACACTGGACGAGGTTGTGTCCTCGGTCTGGTCCTTGGGCTGTTCAAGGCCATCGTTGGCCTGGCCATCGCCGGCACCCAGGGAGGCCAAAGGAGCGCTATGTTCACCGGAGTCGGCTAAACCATTTCCGCCATCATTCCCGTTCAACTTGAGGTTCAACTTCTGGGCCTGTTTGTGGCGCTGGTGCTTGGCCGCGCGCTTGGCCTTGCGCTCCCGCTCCTTTTCCTTCTTTACCTGCGACTTGGAGGGGCCCAGAGATGCCTCCTGATCGGCGTGCAGAAAGAAGGACGACGACGAGGCTGTAAAGTTTACGCTGCCATCCGAGAACTTGGTGTTGATCGACGTTTGACTGGGCGTCTGGGTAGAGCTGACGCTGGAGCTGCTGGCCACAATGGAGAGCTCCGGGCTCGGCTTTCGGCGCTGAGGCGGTTGGGGCTTCTCCACCGCGACGGGCAGCGACATATCCAAGAAGTACTCGTGCCGCGAAGAAACGCTGTGGCAGTCTTGGCAAGTGAGCGTGGATACGAGGAAGCCGCGGAATACCTGCTCCGGGCGCAGAATGCGGTCTCCGGCCTGGTTGCCGTAGATCTTGCACTTCTGTCGCATCTCCTCCGAGACACTGTTGATGTCCTGGTCCTTGTAGCCGAGGTTCTGCAGAATCACGCGCTGGTAGCGCTTCAGATCTTCGTTCCGCACGCTTTCCAGGAGCTGGCGCAACAGCTCGTGGGCATCATGCTGGTCGCCGCCCGTGAACTGCGGACACTTCACGCACAGCTTGTCAAAGAGTCTGCTGGGCGTGAAGACACTGCCTCCCGCCTGGAGCTCCTCGAGGGCATTGGCCAACGCAGAGGTGAGCCCGCCCCAGGAGGATAGGGTGCCCTTGATCATGGGCAGCTCGATGTCGCCCTTGTCCTTAAGCTTGAAGGTTCCTCCGGGCAGTACGAATCTGAAGAGAGAATAGCAAGTTGGGTATATTCTATAGATTTTCGAGTGCATCTCAACTTACTCTTCGCCGGGCTCCGACAGCTCCCTCAGCACACTGAGTAGGAACGGCGTCTGGGCGAGGCACTGCATCACCGCATTGAAAAAGCAAGTATTGCCCAGGTTGGTGAGCCCGCGCACCCTGGGCAGTCGGTCCAGTTCGTTGCGCGGCGTCTCCAAGGCTAGAAGTCGCCTGTCCGCGTTGTTGACGCCGACGGTGGCGATGGGCTGGCCAACCCTCTTGGCCATTCCCGGCACACTAGTCAGCGAACCTGAGGGGGATTGTCCTGAGTTGGGCGGCGGCGGCGGCATCGGAATGGCCACCTGACCGCCTCCGCCCGAGCACACCGCCATGGCCCCTCCTCCGCCGGAGTCGTCGAAGGATCCTCCCGTCATGGGCACCATGGGCGTGAGGTGCTCCAGTGTGGTCTTTATCTTCTGCTCGATGTAGCTAATGGTGGGCGGACTGGGCGTGGCTGTGTTAGTGGGCGGCTTTTGGGCCAGCCGTTTGACCAGCTCCACGCACTCGAGTAGGTTCTTGCGCAGATTGGAGCAGATCTTCATGTCACACTCGTAGCACCAGATGTCGAAGGACCGCGTGTTCATAGCCAAGGCATGCGAGTCCGAGTGAGGTGTCTGCGAAGGGCAGGAAGATTGAGATTTCAATTACCACGTACAGATGAGCGGCACTGTGCTATTTCCGATTTCTTTGTTTTAATAACAACGTAATTAGATTAGTTCACAACGTAATAAACTATAGCTCTGATTTGACTTTTGAATTCGACTTCAAATGTTACAAATGTAAGTGAATCTAAACTCATGGCCATGTGGGATTGTAATAAGTTACAATCAGGGACTGTTAATAGGAGTTGTGATTTTTATTTTACATGGCCTACTGCTAACCAGTTAGTCTGTTTAGGGTTACTAAACTGTTTACTACTAATAGCAGTGGTAAATGATGATACAAATGTTTGGAAATGGCGGGAGGCTCTATAGATATGAAGCTAGGGGCGTGTGATATGTATTGACATAATCTCCTACTGACTTGGATCCACTGCTCACCTTGTAGTGTTCCAGGGCGTGCTTGTGCCGGGCTCTCCCGCACAGCTGGCTCCCGCACTTAAGGCACAACCACAGCGTGCTGTCGAACTCAAAGTCCCCGTGGTCTCCACCAGAACCGGATGCGCCTCCTCCCTCCGCGGCCGTCTTCCCCAGCTTCTGGCACTGTAGACACTCGTAGAGCAGGCCCGTCGACTTCAGAAGACGCCGCAACCGGGTGGCGTCCACCGCCTTTTTGATGTGCTGGCAGCTGGCGAAGGTGGGCGCCGCCCCGTCCGCCTGGCCGGCGGAGCCGGTGAGCGTGTTCCGGTGGTGCACATCCTCATCGCCGGAGTCCGTGGAGCTCTCGTGATCGTGGCTGTCCGTCTGACGCTTCTTCACCATGGCGAGCAGCTGCTTGGCCTTGGCCTCCTTGTGGGCGCGTCCTGCAAAGAGTGGAGAGGAGAGAGGTGGTTAGAGGGATTGCTCTGGCTGGGGATGAAGGTGGGATGAAAGTGGTGGTTCCGGTTCCAGCCGGGCCACTAGACCGATGCTTGCTTTCGAAGAAGGCAATCAGGCTGGAAATCTGGGAGCAGGAACGGGACTGCCACATCGTAGTGCTTTCGGTGCGGATTCTCGGGTTTGGATAGACTGACTTTATTCGCTTTGTTATCTTTGTTGTCGTTCGTCGCACGTTTGGATTTCCGTGCCAGGATTTGAGGTTAAGTTCGTCGCCCCGCTGCCAGCCGTCGGTGTTGAAAGCACCCCCAGATTCCCGCACTCCCCAACGACCCGGGGATATATAGTCCACTGAAACCTATATGTAATTCCCCTTTTCGGGTGATTTCTCGGAAATGGAAAGGACTCCGCCAACACACACACAAACACGCTCTCGTTCGCACGGATGCCTCTTGTTTTCCCGGAATTCCCGCGTCCCACCGACTTTACCTGGAATTCACTCGCTGCGAAATGCGCTGCACGTAAAAAGCAAACCACATATATCTTATAGAATCTGCTTTTTAAATCGTACAGGGTATAAAATAAATATGCGTAATTTGCAGCTAGAGGTGGAGAAACACAGCTATCGATTATCGATCAATTATCGGCGCAAAGAAATACCAAAAATAGTACAAACGGTCACTCTGAAAAATCGGTTCCAATGGAATTCTATCGATATTTCCACTCAAGCTGAGCGATTGTTCACTCCAGTTTTTGCGCTCTGAGAGAGCCAATTACGCTCAAGAATTAATTTTCACTCATGTCTTGGTATTTTTTACTCACCCCGGTCCGACTTTTGGCGGCAAAAGTATTTTCAAAAATGGAAAGTGCACAGTGCTTTTTGGGATGCATATAATTTGTTACCTTTAACCAATAATTGTTACTTAAGTAATAAAAGCGGTTGGGTTGTTAAAAAAAAATCTTTATTAAAAAATCCTCGCTGTTCTATACATTTAATTTTCTACAATAAATTCATTTGGTAAGAAATTAATAGTTACTAAAATATGAGTCGTTACGCCCTCAATGATTATAATGACAGTTTATGCAACTAAGGTTGAATGAACTGTCCGACCTTTTTGTTGTTTGTTTGGTTTAATTAAAAATAAGTAGTTTGTACTGTTTTGGTTAAAAAATATATAAAATAATAGAAATTGATAGAGCTCTAAATAACAAATGAAATAAAATATCATTTTTATAGTCGTGTCTGGCCGAAAAAAGTCCCATCTCTACGCCAGTCTAACGGTAGATCATAGCGAAAACAATCGAATTATACCAAAGACTGTATTAAAAAACCAGGCTGCGTTCCCTGAACAACTTAATTAAATGTTTTGCGTTTATCTTGGATTCAATGATCGTGCTGCTCCTCCACTCAAATAAACGTACTTGAGTGTGGGCAAGGGGCTTTGATCCGACCTGACCTGGCCCAGAAACACAACAGAATATGTCCTCCCGACCGACTTAATTCAGCAATCAAAGGCGACGCAACAACAAGGCGAACGGTGTATGAAAGAAACTTTGAGGTAAAAACCCTATCATAAAGGAACTTCCAGACATAAAGGCCCTATAATTACCAACACCCCGAACGCTGTAAATGCACAAAATTGAACCGCCCCTCGGGCCATATTTCACAAAAACACAGGGAGAACAATAAAAACGAGGAGGAAGAGGATCGAGCCGAGGGAGGAGGAGGGAGCTGCAGAACGTGCATTCGATTTTCAGCTCGCATCATGATCCCAACACTATCTACACGGGCATAAAAACCCATCCAGGTATGCATTAGAATTTTGGGTCAAGAAATAAACATAATCGTAGTATTTCGGGAATAAAAAACTAGGTTAAGATATATTTTATAGTGCATGATTTAATAACGATAAAATATTAATGATCATTTATTTATAATGAATAATATTATGCTTGAATTAAGTTTGAAAAATTTGTATTCATAATCAAGTTGGGGTTTCCCATGTTATTGTTTTTTTACCTATTGTGCTAGGGCGACTATTCCGCCCATATTCAGCGTTAAGCGAATTTTATGGCACCCACGAATATGTATAGTTTGTTATATTCCTTCCCATCTTCCAGCAACCTTTTAAAGACACAGGAACTGTGCGCATTAGGCCTTATAGTGCATAATAACAGCAAAGATAATTCTGCAAAAAAAGATGAGAAGCATAAAAACCGCATTGGACACGGAAAAATTCCCCTCCTTGAACGACGCTACACTTGAAAAAATTCGGAGCTTTTGTTTCAAGTTCAAACATATTACACCGGTACAGAGTGAGTACGATTTACCTCAAATTTTTAAGCCGAAAAGCTGATCCATAAGCGTATTTATGGAGTTTTACCTATTGCAGATTTTAGAGAACTTTATTCTGATTTGGGTATTTTATTTAAATCGAAAAAGAAGAATATGAATATCTCACGTTAAGCTCTTGTTTTTCTTTCAGTGAACTTATTTTTGCCTCTTCTCTCGATTGCCTTTACAAATTTGCTATAATGAATATTTCGCAGAAGACGTAAACCGATTCCCGGTTGGCTGCCGTTTTGCTCCCGCTCCGTGTGGCTCTGCTCCTCTGGCTCTCCTCCAGGCCCCTCTACCTTTACCTTTGCCCAATCCTGATCTGGATCCCCCTGCCACGCCCCTGTTTTCAACCTGCAGCTTACAATATCCATTATGATGATGGGTCGAATGCAAAGCGATGTTTACCTTTCGGTTTTTGTACAAGCATCGTTCTCGTTTTGGTTGTTGGGCTTCATTATAAGGACTTGCGCTTTTTGAAATCAAAGTTTCACTTAGATGAAGCTTCAACAAGCATTTTTATTTGATACTCAACCGTAATTAAATATATTATGAATTTTCCTTTTTGGCACCAAAGTCCCTTAAAAAAGCTTATATTTCTACCCCTTGGTTTCCGTTTATTGTCTGGCCAGTCTCCCTGGTAATCCTGCATCTTGAGTAACCATATTGCCTTTCCATCCATTTGCTCAGACTCCAGAGATGTTCTTTTCTTACCTGTCCGAGCGGGTTCAAATGGCCTTATCACGCGGACCCGTCTGCCGCTGTGTTATCATTTAATGAACGCCCCAGCTTCCATTCCCCGTTCTTATCTTAAGTAAAAGGAAGACCATTCGCCGGCCACAGTGTCGGCACTTAGAAAAAAAACTCATAAAAAGGAAAGCAAGGAAAATTATGTTTTATATTCAATTACATTTTTTACATTAAGCCTTTCAAACTGTTCATTCTATTTTTAAGGTTTCCTAATGCTGATGGCCTTTAATTGTTATAAACTCCCTAACTTAGAGTTTACAATTCTTTCTAATTTTATTTCAATTGGTTTTTAAACAGCTGAAACAAAGAGAAATCTTAAAGATGAGAAAGAAGAGAAACCAAAATCGTTATAGCAAAAAAATGACATGTGCATACCTGAAAATATTACATATTATTCTCACAGTGAGCCTCAACTGGATCTTCAACTGCAGCGCACTGTTTAAATAGCGATAATCGTGGATCCATCTACTAATTAATTGACTCTTTGTGTTCGCTTTATTTTATTTTTTAGCTCTTACTTGCTCTCGATTGCCACCATCTGAGGGCCCTGGATTGGATGTCCAGATAGATAGTCAGTCGATCCGACCAAGGGACCGTCCAGCCATCCAGCCATCCAGCATCCAACCAGTCGCACATCTCATTTCTCGCGGCACTTTCGTTTCATTAAAAGCCTGTTTCAATTTTCTGCATTTTAGTGCCTGATGCACTTTGGCATCTCGAGCCAAGGCGGACCACTCAGCCGTATTTTTTTCCGATTTTCTTATGGTTCCGGCCCGCCTTCCTTTTGGCTTTAGGACCGGCTTGGGATCTGGACTCTCGCAACATATATTTGCACTTTGTCTGGCCCCTGAGCCCTGCTTCTTTGTATGGCTGTATTCGCCCGCCTCTCCCTGTTCATCCTCGCTCGACCTGTAATCTCCAATCCCCAAAGACTCGAGCCGTATCGGGGCTCTTAACCCATGGTAACTGAGCTGCGGATTGGTTTAAAAATGAAATGCAAATTAAACAATTTCATAAGACGTAGCTGGGAAAGAAAAACTACCTTCAAAATACGATACTCTTTTTCGGAAATGAACATTAATCTCTAGGAATTGCTTGCAACTGTGGTCGGCAATATGTTCCAATTTGATTTTTGGGTTAATTTAAGAAAATAATTCAGCTATGGGTTAATGTGTTCACCCAGTGTGTTGATAATTTTGACATTTAGTCCCTTATCCGAAGTTTATTTCTGTTGAAAATGGAAATTCCGAGGAACTCGCTGCGTTTGCAGTCGTATTTGTATCTCTGTGGGGTCGCTAAATTAGCACCTACACAGGGCCGAAGAAAATCGAGGGGATAGTTGGAGTTGCCCTCCGCGAAGCTCTTCATTTCTTGCCGGGCAACTTTATTAGCGCACCGCACGGCTTACATCTTTTGCCGCCGCCGCCTGGTGGCTCTCCGTCCTTGTCTAGCCCCTGTTGCCCTCTCGCTCCCTCCTTCCGCCAGGATATGACAAATTATCTTCGCCGGTCGCCGCGCCCCTGTCTCCGAAGTTCGAACATTCCGTCCTATAGACGAATGTCTAGGGCCCCGAACGAGTCTTTCGCGATCCTTTGTCATTTTCATTTGCCATTTTTTTCGCATTTCGGTGTTTTTATAGGGTTTTATTGTCTGGCTGGGGCTTATTGTTGCCTGGGACCCAAACTTTGGGCTCCCCTCCTACCTGGATTAGAGCACGTCCGTTTCGTTCTGGCAGCATATCGGTTTCTCAAGGATGGAATCGGGTTCTCAACTCCTTTGATTAGGCCTATCGCATAACTAAGGCACTTGTATGCGAACGGATCTTTGATTGGACCTATGCTGTTTCTTAGATGTTTTAGTATTATACTACATTATGTATTGAATACATTTAAAATTGTGATTTAAGGTTGTATCTATCAAACTATAGATACAACTGATTACTGTGATATTTAATGTATGGTATTGTATCATATATTGGTTTCCTTTGGGCCCATGTTAGATGGGCTTTAAAACTCCGATTCTTATATACCTTTCTTTGTGTAATCCCCGAGTCGTACATATATAGGTATTCATCACACTGCCTTGTCACGCCGACAAGCCAACTTTGAAGTAGAAGATTTATGTGGCTGGTGTAACTGAAGAAGCAGGATTATCCAATGCAGCTCTCTTTGGTAGGCAGTACAGGCCTTCCCTGCCTTGGGAGTAACTCTAGATTGTTTTAGTCTGGGCAGCGGTAATTCACACGGTGTCCCCGACCAACGAATGATTCTTGGCATTGTAATTATCGCATTATTCCTATGGCTTCTGCAAGAGGAGCAAGTAACACGTGGGGAAGCGAAGCGCTGGGTTGGCAGAAGAAGTCCCGCTGGGAGTCGCCGGGCGGATTGAATTGCAGGCGGGCGCCAGTTCGGAGGGCGTTCGAATCCAAGGCTCCCCTTGAAAAACAGTGACTTTCATGAGGTTAGTTAATTTTGCAAAATATATGCAGTCTGCCAAAATCGCTGGATGAGGTTATATTAAAAAGGCAGGCCAAACTTTATAATGATAACAATTTGAGAATTATTAATGTATTCATTCCGAAATCCCGTCAAACTAGGCATATTTCTGCTTGATGTTGGGTAAAATCGAATTTATTTATCCATTTTTTCCCCCTTAACCCCTTGGTTCCCCCTGTTTTTCCAACATAAAAAATATCCGCGAGCTGGGCGACCGAGAAGATAAGTAAAATAAATATTGACGCGCGTCCAATTCGCAAGAGCAGAGCAAAAGCAAAAGCAAAGCAAACAGCAGAAAGGAGATGCAAAGGGGAAGCGCAGAGCAGAGCAAACATCGTGACTTGGAGCGGCGGCAAAACATCAAGCGTACTGAATAAAGTACTCAAAACGTATTTAAAAGTACTAAACACAAGTACCAGAGATTAATAAGCGCTTTTGAACTCGGCCGACCAGAAAACTAGTTAGGAGAGTGGCGAACGAACCGCTCGGTGGATACTCGCGTATCTGTGGGATACGATTCGGCCGGTGGGTGGTGACTCATGTCGGACATCCCGACCACCGGACCGCCTGAGCCCGCATATCTTTGTCAAGCATCTGGCGAAAGAGCACAGAAATCAAAGTCAACCGATCGCCAAATAGAAAATGGCAGATGGAAAATGGCAAAAGGAGACGGCGTGGAAAATATGATCGTTTTCCATGTTGACAGCGACAGCGCTTAACGGCTGAGCAAATCCTCTTTGAGCGGTGCCGCTTTGAAGCCGGGAAAAGTTTGGAATGAACCACCTGAATTGCAGGACATAAAACTAGGCACCAGCCCACAGGCACAGTATATCTTATGAGAGCGATAGACATAGTAGATACTTTGGAAATAAATGTTATTAGTAATTTTATAATAAACTAATAACTAATGATAACCAAGTGTTTTTACTATAACATTACAGGTATCTTAAACTCAGCCGATGATCATGGATGACTACTGTTTACGATCATATCCCCCTGACAAAAGGCACCGTATTACCACAATTGGATTAATCTACCCCGATCCCAAGTGATCCCCACTTGAGAGCGAGCTAGACAGCAATGGGCTTGGGCAGGGGTGTACTTCGATCGGGGCACTTAACAGGAACACTACTGAGCACCAAACAAAAAACACAAGGCCCGAATGTGGAATGGGTATTGGGTAAACAAAGGAGGCAGGGTTAGGTGGGAAGGAAAAGGCCAATTGGCCAAGTGCTTACATTAGCCATTGTACGCCAGCCATTCCCATTCCACCTTCAGATCGAGATCTTTGATGATATTCTTGCGTGCGCATCTCTGAGTTCAAACAAAACAAGCAAACAAAGCGGCCTGCCCTGCGTCTCTTTTCCGTCCTCGGATGCCCTATACCTCATTTCGGGCAGTACTTACATGGGGGATTAGCTGCGTTGACAATTGAGAGATCTCAAGATTGGGGGACCGGCTTAGAACGTTAAGTGGTTGGAGTATTATCATTACTGTGTGTTATGATTGTGGGAAGTAGGCCTCATATGCTACAGTGAAATAGTACGTAGGAACCATAAGTTCCGTAGGTAAGAACACATTAGATACCTATAAATTCATAATTGAAATGAAAATAGAACAGGTGGCTTCCTATCCGATCTAATGCCATATATTTCCCCTTGACTCAGCCTTCAATCTTGCAAAGATCAAGAATTCACAACAGAATTTGCAGCAATTCGTTTTGATCTGTGATTTTCTCCGAGGCACCCGGGAAAAGCAGTAAAAAAGGGCCGAAAGAGAAGGCCCAGTCGAGGGGCAAAAATCTTATCTGGCTGCCGGAAATCAAAGCACACATCAAAGATCGCCGACGCCGTCATTTGCAGCGTGTGGGGATCGCGGTGTTCAATTGCATCCACCTCAACCTCCAGCCAGCCACACCCCCTCCGCAGCCACCCCGCCCTGGCCCTCCACGAAGCCCCCAAGTTCGCTATCTTTCAGTTCTGTTTGATGTTGCTGTTGTGGTTGGTCGACGTTGCCGATCGAATTTCCTCACCATACACTCGGAAAAAGTGGTAGCCAACGGTGTTTCCCATAGTAAATATTATATATAATGTATTTCTACATTTGATGACCTATAACTTGGATTCGAAGTCCGATTTCAAAGTGGTATATCTTCAAACATTTGTGGGTCAGTTCTTTATCCTTGGTAGCTACGTCTGTGCATTCGATGACTTCCATAAATGATCTCTATAAAATAAATGTTCATACATACTGCTCCCTAGCTAAACTTAAGGCCTAGGAACCTCAATATCATACTTCGGGGTTGACTACACTTCTTTCTTTCGGTGTGTGTACGGTCTGTGTCGAGCCGATTGACTCTCCAGGTTGTATGGCACGGCAGTCACTTGAGGAGCTCACCTGCCGGCCACTGATTCTTCTCGGATAAATCGCTTCCATCTCGATCACATATCCATGTGTGGGTTCCCTAGTCCGGATAAAACTGGCTAGAATTCTACTACGGTTGAACAATACCGTTTTATTACCAACTGAATCACAAACTAACTATACTTTTTAGTCCTAAACTTTAACTAGTAACTCTATTCTCCAAACATGTTAACAATAAAATCGGAACGATTTGGAAACTAAGATAATTTAATTTTTTAGCCACAAATTACCAGTACTTCTCATCCCAAGCACAGGGACCAGCAAAGCCCAAAGCCATATATCATCTTGCTTTGACACCGTGCTCATTGGGATGTCCCTCTATTGCCTTCCAAGTTTTATTTCCTTCCCGAGGGAATGGGTATAAAAACGGTACATTTATTTGTCTTCATTAGGCTTTGGACCTCCTACGGATGTATATCTACCTATATAGCCGTCGAGCATGTTCCAAGTCGGCACTCGAACAAGTTCGAGGCTCTTGGAGCGGACAAAACCCAACGACTGGCGACCGAGCACCGCCAGTTTGTTCGACAGA
Organism: Drosophila subpulchrella; assembly: GCF_014743375.2. NCBI lineage: Eukaryota > Metazoa > Arthropoda > Insecta > Diptera > Drosophilidae > Drosophila > Drosophila subpulchrella. The sequence goes on along the minus strand of NC_050613.1, from coordinate 29,021,573 downwards.
CCAGAGACTAGCGGTCACGATTCACAGTTCTCTAAGCGGATTCTTGAGAACCCTGCGAAATACGTAACCTACCAGAACCAAAATAATCAAAAAACAATACAACACATTTTTTTAAGTGCTCGCGAGTGGAATTAAAAGCAAGAACCCACCCTGGAGTGCCAAACATGACACCCTGAAACCAAGTTAGCGCCAAAGTGAGTCGCCATGCACGCCAGCCCGATCCTGCTCCTGATCCTGGCCGTGGCCATGACCTCGGCCAGCAGTCCCGGCCACAATGGCCCGGTGGCAGCCGGCCCGAATGGATTACAGTGCCAGCCCATCGCCGTTTCCGCCTGCCAAGGTCTTGGCTACAACATGACCGCGTTGCCCAACCTGGCGGGTCACACCAATCAGCTGGAGGCTGAGCTTCAGGTAAGCGGGCCGAGCAGCTATACACAAGCTCTGAGCCAAAGAGCAGGCATGTCCCGGGTCTCCGCGATCCCACGTTGTCGATAAGCCCGGCTTTTGTGTGGCCCATAAAAATAATTCTCGTCGCTTACGTGCGAAAAACAAAAAACCAAAACAGCGTCTAAAACGTAGAGTAGGCACAAAGACGAAAAGCCAGGCAGGTAATTAAGTTTAGAAAACGCTAAAAAGCGTATTGGACATTTAAAACACCTTGAAGTTTAATAATGGAAATATTGGAGGTACGAAACATATTTTTCCCCAAAAAGGAATGATTTAACGAATTTTAATTCGTAAGCTTTCCCTAAAAATACCCATTAAAAGTATTGCAAATGAAAACAAAGCTGCGAACAACAAATTGTTTAAAAATCACAAACTCTAGTGAAAAGTTCGAAATTGTGGATGACGGGTACGTGGGGCCGTTTGATGGACGGACTTGTGGAGGGAGATTTTCGGAGGGCGGCAGCCATCAAAGTGGGGCTCTTCTGCCCCACAGCCCCCACCAGTTCCATCCACCGCCCACACTCTGTTCCCACTGTTTGCTTTTGGCTTTTCATGTTTTACTGACGCTTCAGAGATCTTAGATAAACACAAAGCCACGGAGAGCAGCAGTAAACAATAACTGAAAATATTTAGAAACATCAAAGTTAGGAGGCATTTCGCGATTTTTAAGGGTCTGTTTAGATGAATATTCGTATTTGACGAGACTAATTGTATTTTATCTACTGACCAGTCACAGGAGACTTATTTTCATTAGAAAATATTAAAGCAGAGTTTAAATTCATTATAAAACTTATAAAATTTAAATGGGCTGAAAATCCAAACCTTTAGGTAGTTTTTAATTTTTAAATGCTTTTTGCTCTTCTAATTATATATTTTTCTGTATCTTTCGGGGGTTTCATTTCCATTAGACACTCTTTGGGGAGAAGGTTCTCCGATTTGAGAGCTATATATATCTTGATAAAGGTGCAAACACGACTGACTGTCAAACACATGAGCACTGTTATCACTAAAAAGAAGCGAAGGAGTGATATTTAATTGCTTTTCAATTAATGGAGAATTATTTGTCCGCTTCGATAGAAAATTTTAAAATTGTTAGTCACATATTTTATTTAATTCCTTGTATACTCTTTTGGTAACTAATAACCAAACGTTGAAGAAAGCCTTTTCTTAATTCTTAAACTATAGCTGGTGGTTGCATGCCCAAATAAGCTGCGGCTTAAACATTTTAGGTCATCTCGCTCCATAATTTACCGTAGAAATTGACCATGAAAATCGCTGAGTTGCCTCAGAGTGCGTGAAATGGGCCGCCGAGGGAAAAGTCGGCAGAATGGGCAGGCCATTTAGTGGAAAACTCGAAAAATACCCACAAAAGATGATATTTAGTCAGGGAGACCTATGCTATGGGGCCGGTAAAAAGAGAGAAAGGAACAAATGGGCGAGAAGAAAGAGCGCCGCTGGGAGAAATATTTAAAGGCAAGCACTGAGAAAAAAGTATAGATGCATTTTTAATTCCGTTGAGGTAATCTCACATTAATAACCCTAATATTTAAAGTATACACAATCGGAGAGTTTTTTTCTAGGTCATTACCACTAGGAATAAATTCATTCAATAGAACTTAAATAATTTAAATATTAAATAAGTTACCTAAGGATCGGTGTACAATTTTCTGTGTGTAGCTCAGATGGAAGCTGTATCTGTGTTTCTTTTTCCTTTGTATCTGTGCGCACTGTCGGGTCCATTAACACCTTTCGTTTGGACTTCGGTTTCCTTTGAGCGTATCTTGCATTTCATGCCCATGCCCGCTTTCGGATAAAAAAGGCAAATGTCGATGGCGATGACGCGGTGTTGTTGTTTTCGATGTCGATGCTAAGTGCAGACAGTGGAGATGACGGGCTTGGTATTTCCCCGACCAATCTTGCTATTTGGCTATTTTTCAGGAGTCTCACAATACCATTTCCACGTTAGTAAAATCAGTTTAGATTTTAAGTTTAAAGGACTGCTTGAAAAAACAATACATACAACAAGCAGATAAAATATGTTACGTGTTGCCGAAGATATTTTCGATTAATTTGTTTTTGATCTAGAATTTCGGCAGCACTGACAGATGCTGGAAACAGGCGACAGAAGCTACTGACCACAGACCTTTTATAAGGCTACAGTTGGGATATTCTCTCTGTGCCTTTGGGCTGGGTTTTATTTGGTTCGTATTTTTTGGACGGCCGCGGAGCGCGTTGCCGCCTACTTTGTTATCGTGGCGCTGGAAAGAAATAGGAAAATAAAATGCATTGTCTGATCTGGGACTGGACTGCCATGGTTGTATCTGTTTTCTCTGTTAAATACACAGAAAACATTTCGGTTGTTGAATCTACCGAATTTTAAAGAAAATTCACAGAAATAGTATAGTATAAAGTACTTTTAAAATTGTAGTTTAGACGATGGTAGTTTTTTAAATTATATTTTCCTGATTTCAAATTTTCATTAGGTGTCAGATCTTGCCAACAACATTTTTACTGTGTAGAGGAAAACACAGCCGACCAAGCCTCAAGTGGCAATTAACCAGCCTTCCTGCCTCTGAAAACAAAGTCCAAAAAGACCGAAAAAGTTGGATCGGAAGAACGTAAAAAGATCAAAGCATCTCGAAACTACACAGAAACACAAATCGAAAAGATTCCAACGGCAGCCACATCACCCACATCGGGTGTAAAGCATCAAGAGCAATAATACTGTTTAATGTGGGTGTATTTACGTAATTCTCGGAACCGATAACAAAGTGCTGGAGATCGCATCAAACGGGATGCAGGCCGATGGAAATATTGGAAGCATTTGAAATAGGGTGTACTTATCCTAAATGGGAAAGCCCACAAGGTTATTATTCATAATCGGGGGTCCCAGAAGTCTCTTCTAACCCCAGATATTTAACAAGATACAATTTTGTATTGCAAGGAGTTAAAATATTGCTAGAACAGAATAAATACATTACATTGTATATTAAACAGATCGTCGAAATCAACAAATTTGGCACATGTTTAATGTTAATAGCTATAACATTTATTTAAATGCCTCAAAAAGATCAAATAAGGTGGAAAAACCATCGAGAAGGTTGGCTGTAGTTTCAATTTTTCGTGACATTTCCAAGATAGAAAGTGAACACCAAAAGTGCATTTCTCCTGGGGTTGTCAGTTTGTCAGTTTGCCGGTTTGTTTGTTCGTTTGTCTCCATGCTTCCCTGTTCTGGGAGTGCCGACAAAGTGCTCGTCAAGCGACAATTACAAGTAAATTAATTAAAAGTGCGTCCCGCTGGGTTTGTGTTCCATAGATAACCATCAAGGGGGCTGCCTGCACATGGACTGTTATTTAGTTAACCCCACAAACAGAGAAGCGTTGTTGTATCTACAGAATAGATGTCCAGAAAGAGAGAATATCATTCTTTGTAAAGTTTCAATATATTTTGGGTGAGATCGAATAAGGGGTATGAAAAAGTAATAATTTCATATTGGATACAACATAAATGCTGGTCTTTTTGACCATAGATTTGCATAGGATTTTACTTAAAAGGGGTTTTAACACCCAAGTTTTTAATACTCCCCAAATTTGGTGGTGGTAATCTGAGGCGGCGTTTTATGTAAAGTAATTGTAAACATTTGAGGAAGAGTGTTAGCCGTCGAACGAAAGTCCGAAAGCCAAGCAGTTCTCTAAAAAAAAAAATAAAACTTCACACAACGCCGCTACCAAATAGATGGCAGCCATAAACAACAACAGCAACATCGACGACGGCGACAATAAAATTGTTTGATTTTGAAAATCAGAACCCATTATGAATGCTCAGCAACCAGTTCCAGGTGAAAGGGAAAGGGGGCTGGGGCCCCAAAGGGAGGCTTTTGATACCGGGAATGCTCTGCTACCCAATGGAATGCCGTGAAACTTTATTTTACGACAGTTGCCTGCGGCTTATCGCTCTCTAAAGGCCCGTATCAGCCATGTATATGTATATATAGGCCGCAATACTTAACCTTAGGCAGGGCAAAGTACATATATCAGGCCGATACCACACTATCAATATCTAGTCGCTCTTGATTAAATAAATAACGCGAAAAAGGGTAAGGCAACGCGATGTCATGGGTCTGATTCCCACTTTAAAGAGTAATTTCTACCATTTAAATATCATAACTACATTTTTGCATTTCTCTGAGTGCAGTGCGATTCGTCACTACGCACCATAATGCCGTATAGGCATAATGCCCCAGCTTAGATGTCGTTATAATATCCCGGAGCTGTCACAATATCAAGCACTACGAATTCCCATTTTCTTCTCCGTTCTTCCGATAGATAAAAGGCAACTAATGTGTTTGCATTTGACTGGCAAGCCGAAGAAAATGAGGCACCCGCAAAGTTAATCCGCCGGACGTTTCTGATAAGATGGGTTACCTTTCTTATCGCAAAGACCAAACACCGGGCTGTTGTTGCTGTTCCTGCTACCTGGTTTACGTTCCCAAGAGCGAGATAGCACTAGGGTGGAAGCGAGAGGGCAGAGCGCTCTGTTTGCATTGTAATTATGGCAAAGACACAGGGCATGGGGAACCCATCAGGGTAGCTTTCGAGTCGACTTAACGCTGATAATGTCAAAAAACACAGAAAACCGGCTGCTTTTGTTTTGTTGTTCCTTTCGGCGACAACTGACTTTGAAGTCCGGCGAATGGTTTTCGTGCACACTGAAAATTAAGTGACAGTTTGTTCTTTACCTATGTATCTGTATTGTTTTTAGTTCTAATCAATAGTTACCCATCTCATACAGTCATTTAAAATAATTCTTTTAAATCCTTGTTTGCCATGCTAGCGAGTTTAAAATGGATTTTAAAGCGGTTTTGTGTCCAAAAAGTTTTCAGTGCTTTTTAGATATTTCAAAATTTATGCCTGTGTCTGGACTTTTTCGCTGGAATTTTTCGGCCTGGCCACAATCCGTCTCCATAATGATGGTGAGGCAGTTGCAACGTTGACGAAAATAAAATGGGACAGCGCAGAAAAAGCACAAGAGGCCCCAGAGAATCATACAAAAACACAAAAATGTAAAAACTGAAAACAATTAGATCATTCCTCGGCGGCAGTGGCTTCTTGCTTTTTTCCCCTGCCGCTGGCACACACGCAAAAAATGCGGCAACGATTTTCAAATGCCTTCCCAGCCAGTCAGCGAATTGCGGGGGGAAAGAGGGTGGGAAAAGGAAGCGGAGAAAGAAGGTAAAGATGAGTGGGAAGGGGAAGGGAAGGAGGAGCAAAAGGCTCCCAGAGACGAAGAAGAGAATTTATGGAAAAGAATTCGTAGAAATTTCAACTCGAATCTTTAGATATGCTTTCTCTTACAGTGTATTTACTAAATACTCTTTAGTCATTTAACTTTATGTTATTAATTATAATAATATTATTATTAATATAATATTATTAATATTATTCATTAGGAAAAAGGTGTAATGATTTTGTGCTTTGAAAAGATTGCATCTTTATTTGCATCCATACTCCAAACTTTCTTTTATATTGTTTTGGAAATTACGCTTATTGTTGTTCTTCAAAAAGAGTTACAATAGGAATACATTATTTGTTACTAAGATCAGTAACTTCAAATAAGGGTATTCGAAAGAACAACAAAGGTTCGAGAGTGAGACGCAGAGAGGGAAAGAGAGAGAAGAGGCTCGGCGGCAGCAGGTTTGTGTCTTAAGTCTTTTGTTTTGCTCGCATGCATCGGCGGCAGGATGTTGAAGATGACGGCAAGATGTTGAAGTTGATGTTGTTGTTTCTGCCGTTGTTATTACTTACTTGTTGCTTTTGTTGTTCCCCGTAATTACATGGCAATTAAGTTAATTGAACCGCGCGCCTGCGCACGCGTGAATTGCTCTCACCGACACCCAGCTCGGTTGATCTCTTTCTCCGCATTTAAATAAAAAATGAAACGAAAATGAGGTAAAAACAGCTGGCACCATTTGCATTGTAAGTTGCGCGTACAAACGGCAAACGGCAGCTCTTTTTGAAAATGTCAGAGCCGCAGACGGCGGCACATACATAACATACATAACCTTCCCCTCCGCAAAGCCCATGAGGCACGGCCTGTCAGGTCCTCCGCCCGATCTCCTCCAGGAGCAGCCGAGTATCTGTGGCCGGGAACCGGACAAACATGTCCCAATTGTATTGCCAACGTAGCCGCAGAGCCACAGAGATCTGGGCTAACTGGAGTGCCTGCGAGTGCCTGGCCCGCAGATCGTTGGGCCAGATTATCTAACTTGGCTGCGGATCGAAACACCCAACAGAACCATCCACGTACCTAGCAAACACAACAATGAACTAGAAATTCATTTCATGGCGTTAGTCATCGCATTCTTGGGCCCTAAGGTTAATATAACACCGTGTATACGGGGCAACAAGATCTGTGGATCTGCAAAATTACTGCTAAATTAATAATGCATTCAAATGAGTCTTACTTACATTTAAACAAAGATCTTTCTGAGTGGTAGCCAGGTGCTATTCGCATGCCCTCTGGTGTTTAGAGGACGGTTCAGAATCTTCAGCCAGTTGGCGCGGAGCTGCTCCTTTGGGGCATTCCGCTCCACAAGGTTTGTCTTTGAATGACAATCCTCGCCAGTCAAAATGTCAATTAATTGTAAGACGACAGTCGCATGTCGTCGGCATCACTTGACAGCTCTGGCAGCGGTCGGCGGGACTTGAAAAGTCGGCTAACTCGACTAGTCAGCTGATTTAGCCGAATTAGTGGCGCACAAATACAGTCATTTGAACCGATCCGTATCTTTTGGATGCCGACTTATCTAAGCTAGGGCTTATTAGGAATGCAAACGGTTTTGCATCCACCGTTGCGGCATGATATCATTGAGGAGCAGCTTTTGATTTGGGTGCTTCGGCGATTTATCATCGCATCGTTGTCGCTACGGGACGACATCTTAATTATGCAAATGAACACCGCAGAAAAAAGCCACCGATCTGCCTGCCGAAAAATCAAAGATAGATAATCTACACCAAAACAAATTTTTCACTATCAGTTCATTCACACAAATTTCCAGTTTTATACGAAAATTATTTACATATATGTTTTAAAAAACAAAATGTTGTGTGTGGGTTTTCCTTAATGGTATTAATTTTATTTATTGGGACATTTTATTTTGCTATACCTAATATAATGTTTATAATTCGGAGTTCGGTTTTTTCTGCGTCAGTCAAATACTCTGCCATAAATATATACAGCGGCAGCTGCGGTCGCCGCTCGCTAATTGCAAACGCTTTCGTAGCAAATTAAATCAATTCGCTTTGAAGTTGTGCCGCCAAAAAGTCTGGTTCGCAGTTACCCCGGACAGCTGTCAAATCGCATCAGAGACCGCTCAAGCTCGAACAACTCGAAATGGCAACCAAACGAAATAAAGCGCAAATCAAATAAAGTACCCTAAAGCTGAAGAGTCAGATACACGGAGCCACAGAGACAACATTTTTCAGTGGGTCACAGGGATTCGTATACACTTTTTCCACCTTTGAAATAAGCCTAGATCTGAACTATGTGCTCACCTCGGTTTTTAAAGCTCGACGTTCGCACTGAACTAAAATATTGTTAAATGAGTTGGGTTTTATTAGTATAGATTCTACAGCTGCCTTAGCCTTTACTCAAAAATGTTTGAATAAGTGCTTTTATTAAAAGCAAAATTACTCCCTTAGCAAAACCATTTGTATTTAAACCATTCGCAATCCTACTCCTTTCAAAAGAGCGGTCGGTTTCCTTTAGGGTCCGGTAATTGGCACTGCAAGCGTTGAATTACAAATGAATCCATTACGTAGATTGTACCCGAACGGATTTAATGTCCCACAATCGAAGGGCTTAGGACTGGCTATCTGGATTGAAATTAAACTAGAACGGCTTGCGATTCCGATCCTGTTTTATAATAATATTAATATTGCTTCATGCTCACCATAAATCTGCATAATTTCTGGTAATTTCTCCCTGTGCCTGTTCTGTGCGTTTTTATGCCTGTAATTCCTTTCTAAAAAACTCGTATTCAATGTCAAAGTACCGCTCAGCATTCTTCTTTTGTTTCGTTTCTGTGACTTCCATTGATTTTATTTGTTGCTCGCAACCATTAATCAAAATCGAGAAATCATTAAGATTGAGTTTAGGCTTCGAGGTGTCAACTTGGCCGTTGTGGTTGCCTTCCTGTAATTGAATTGTGGATATATACCGGCTTGGAGGGGGAAAAGAGGTACAACATTGTTTTTCGGTCAGGCAGAATTCATTCAAAAAGTGTGAAACATGCTGCGAAAAATTCAAATAAAAACGAAAACCAAAAATCAAGGAAATAGCCGCGAGTCGAAAGGCAAAAACACCAGAAGGAGAGGAGAAAGAAAAACCCAAAAACCGAAACGAAATTTGGGTTTTGGGCATTTTTAAGTAAATTAAGCAGAACGTTTTTTTTGTGGTTCTCGTTTCCGACGACACAAAAACTTATTTCATGATTTTTTAAAATCCAACCGAAGCCCGAATGTATAATATTATCCATAGCCTGAGCAGTCAGCGGAATCGTCCATCTGTTTGGTTTAAAAGGGGGCTTAAACCCCCGAGTGCGGTTAAATCTTATACAAAATGTGATGCTGCTTTTGTAACGCTTTTTTGAAGATATGATATACATTTGGGCGCTCTAGGAGTACAGATTTAAGCTCTGCTTTGATTCTCTAAATTTGTACGAGTGTTTTATGTGTATATATTATTATTGCCTCAAATAATAATCTTTTTACAAAATGCAACACTTTTCTGTTCTTAAACTGACCTTAAGCTGTGAATTTCTTGGACTTTCGAACCACGGTTGTCCTCACCTGCTTCGCCTCTCCCTCTTTTACCTGGTCGCCCGTCTCTTTCGCTCCGAGTCTCCCCCTCTCACTCCCTCTTGAGTTCCAAGCCAGGTCTATTAGGCTGATTGGCTTTCCGTTTCTTTTTTGAGTTGTTTTGTTGCTCCGCCTGGCTTTCGGCCAAGACGATGATGCGGTTCACTTGCCGACTGCATCATTAAATTATTATTGCGGACAGCTATTTTCCAGAGAGCTGCAAAAGCCACAAAAATTGGAAATCGCGTGTCTAATGCTCCATTCGAGTTGCCCGCCGGTTCTTGGCTGCCGGCCTTCTTCTCCGCTCCTCCGCTCCGCCTCTCCTTCGTTTTGGCCTAATGTGGCTTAATTATACAATAACAATATTGTTTGCCAGCAAACAAAGAGACCGGGCCGGCCATCCAGGCCATCCATGCCAAAAGTCCCCTGGTGATCTGTTCATCGGCCGTCAAAAGCAAAAGGAGATTCTCTTTCCTGAGAAAACGTTTCTCGATAATTTGATGCAGCTTTTTGCTCCCCGGATTTCTTAAGTTTTTTTTAGGTTGGGTCCTGGTTTTTTCATGTCGTGCGCTGACTGGTCTAAAATTCCACAAACTCATAAATGTTGATGCGTCTGGTTCGTCATCGTCATCAATGTTGGCATTTCTCGTACGAAAGGCAATGGGCAGAAGTGCACTCAGGGAAAAGGGGATCTCGAGGAGCTTAGATTGGGTTTATTTAATCAAAATATTTATATTGCGGGTATTTGTTTCTAAGCTATCAGAAATAAAGTCAAATAAAATATAACAAGATATATTTTATACGTTAAAAACTTCAAATACTAAATGCTTTGATTTCTTTCCGTGTGCTTCCTGGGCTGGAATAATATCGAATCAGCTGAAGTCGAGTCAAGATGAGAAAATGTGGATTTGTTTAAAGTTATTAGATTGCATGACTGCATGACTGGTAATTGACAATTAATTGCCATCGACAACTGCAAATGGAGTGAGCTCGCAGCTGAGGAACTGGCATCGGCTCTCCATGTGCGAAGTCTGACGCAAGTCTTCACACCAAACACACAACTTGTGAGATTCTTAATGGAAAATAAACAGTATTACAGCACAAAGTTAGTGTGCTAAAAAAGCACAACACAAGGTTAACTTAAAATTTCTAAAAAATAATCTCTACTATCAACTAGTTTTCTAAAGCGCTGCAGCAAATCGGCAAATCCCAGCGGAAAATCATTAGCAGTACAAGACATCATTTTGCAAATTCAGCTTATTTAATATCAGGCATTAGCCGGTGCAAACAAACTACAATTGTGCCGTTCAATTGTTGCAAATAGCAAACATTTGTTCAATTAGCTAAGTATTTGTTGCTGCTGGCGTGTCGGCAAAACAACAAAGGAGGAAGAGTTTATTGGATTTGTATAAGATGAAATTATAGTTATTCAGCTATGACTTTGGTTTTATGGTTTTTGTTTTTCGCACCGAACAGCAAAATTTGTTCATAAAATGAAACAAAGAAGAATTTTTTTTTTAGATGTTTACAAGAATGTCTTAGTTCTTGTTTAATTATCCTGGCAGTGAACACAAAAGTTGTGGTGAAAAGTGAAGGAAATGCAAAGACAGTTTTGGAAACCACTTCGGTGCCTGCATTGAAGTAACACAGTTAACTAAGCAATGTTGCTATTATTCTATATATTTTCGACAGATTGCCAAGCTGCTGCCCCTCATCGAATCCGGATGCTCGCGACGTGCCCGATTCCTGCTCTGCTCGTCGCTATTTCCGCTCTGCACGCCGGATGTGCCACGCCCCGTCACCGCCTGCAAGTCGCTGTGCGAAACCGTTAGGGGCGAGTGCTCGGAGATCGCCCCGCCGGAATTGATGGAACTGTGGCCCTCGTTCCTCAACTGCGACGGACTGCCGCAGCCGGAGAAGCACGAGCTGTGCATGCAGATTCCCCAGAAGGATGGCGTTCCAGGTGGGGGCCCAGTGGGCCCGCCCACCACAGGGGCGCCCACTGTCGAGGACCACCCGCAGACGTACCGCTTCTGGAAGAGCGGATCGCCACCTGGCCCTGGCCTGGGCGGCGTCCTGTGCCCGCAGAACTTCAGCGGCAGTCCCTTTAACCCGGAGGAGTGCGTGCCCCAGTGCCAGCGGGACGCCTTCCACACCAGCGCCCAGAAGAAGATGTCGGAGGGGCTGGTCCTGGGCCTCTCAGCCGTCTGCTTCGTCCTGACCCTGTTCGCCCTGGTCACCTTCTGGGCGGAGCCCACCCGGTTCGGCTACCCCGAGAGACCCGTGCTCTTCCTGTGCCTGTGCTACAACCTGTTCAGCGTGTGCTACCTGGAGCGGATCGTGTTCCACAACCAGGCGCGGATGCAGGACGTCCAGGTGCAGGGGCGTCTGATGCGCTCGGCCTGTCAGCTGACGCCCCCCTGCCTGGCCTCCTACATAACCACCTCCTACCTGAGTCTGTGTGCCTCCAGCTGGTGGCTCATCTTCGCCCTGTGCTTCTACCTCTCCTCCCACAAGAAGTGGTCCAGCGAGGCGCTGGAGAAGCGATCCGGCCTGTTCCACGTCCTAGCCTGGGTGCCGCCCCTGGCCCCGCCCATCGCCGCCCTGCTCCTGGAAAAGGTGCGTCCGAGCGAGCTGACCGGGATGTGCTACGCCCCGGGATTCGTGGAGCTGCCGGCTCTGGTCCTACTCCTTCTGGGGCTCTACTTCACCCTGAAGGCCTCCAGGTCGCTGCTCTCCCTGCAGCAGCAGCTGCAGCCCACCCTGGCCCACCACCGCTTTGGGCAGATCAGGAAGCGCTTCGTGGTCTTCTCCCTGCTGTACTTCGCACCCACGGCCGCCGGCGTGGTGGCGGCTCTCTGCGAGCGGTACGCGGACTCGGTGCCCAGCTGCTCCACCCCCGAGGACTGTCTCTCGCCCACCCCGTTGAGTGCCTGGCCGGCCTTGGTGCGGGTGTTCTTCCAGCTGGTGGGCGGAACCCTGACGGGACTGTGGGTGTGGTCGCGCAAGACCTGCGAGAGCTACAGACATCGCTTGGGGGCCAGCGGCACGCCCACCTCCTCGTTAATGAACCAAAGCAAGACGGCCGGGGCTCTGCCTAAAAAGCATTTGTATACGAGCGGAAAGTCCATGCTGCCCAGTGGGGGAATCACTCCCCTCTACGCCGGCATCAGTTTCCACAATGTGCCCGTCTACAGTCCCAATCAATCTATAGTCTAGGGCTAGCAGAATCACCCTCCTCTATTGTACATAGAAATGCATCCCTCCATTCAGCCGCTCATCCGCCCCATTCATTCCCAGAATTCTATAAGGCTATAAGCTCTGATCTAAGTACACGTAGTGTTGTACGCCTAGTTCGTAAGCCTCGAAAACGAAAAACTGAAATGTGTTAATAGTTTTAAAGTTCGCCTGCCTCCAACCACCCATCATCCCCAGTTTTTATTAGTAGTTCTTTAGCTAATCCTAAGTCTGTAAATAGACTAAATGTTTTTTTACTCCTTGAAATATTGTACATAAATAGTTTTAAGACAACCAATTTAATTTCATACTCTAATAAAAAATGAATATAACATTTAAATGAATTGAAATGGATAAATGGTGTTTAAAAAGAAAGTGGGCGAAATCGCCCTATTGAAATTAATATTTTTTCTACCGTATGTAGTCTATACATGTATACAGATTGCGTGAGTAAGTAGATAAGTAGGCCTTTCCGCGAATTCTTCAGTCACCAAGCTCCTCACTTTGTAAGCCCTATCTGTATGGGTTAATGATGCGAAAGTTGCCGCAGAAAAGGGCCAACGGTTCGCGTCGTGGAATTCCGAGGATAAATTATGCGAATTCGTTCAACTGCAACTGTAAAAAAGCTAAAGTGTTGCTATCGTCTGTGGTCGGAGCGATGGCAATTAGAAGGAAAATGCTTAATGACGGAGCACAGCGTTGATTGCCAGCGTTTTGGTGGATGCACCACCTGTATAGCTCCTAGTCCCCCACCTGTATCTCTGCGTGCTCCGCTTTTTTCTTTTCCACCTAAAAGAGTGTCACACACAATACGGAAAAGTCTGTACGACATCGGAATTTCAATATGCAGTGAATAAGGGGTAATACATTTAAGAGTGATGTCTAAGCCCAAACATTAAAGAAACCTTTAGTTCTATTGTAGGGCACTGTCATTGCTTACTGGGTATTTGGTATGGTCAGAAACATGAGTATTAAGCGAGGCACAATTAAATTGATGGAAGCAGCCACACCGCGAGCCAGCCACGTTTCTACCCAACAAATTGCCGGGAAACACAGCAGCAACATTGCCACAACAGCAACTCTTCAGCGGACATGCAATTAACTCTTGTGCGCCAAGATCAAAGCGATTTATATTAATGCCGTCCTGCCGACTCAAGCTCGCGGACCCGGATTCTCGGTCGAGTAGCGGGGTGGACTTGGCCCAGAGCAGGGAACCAAGTCCACAACGAGACGGACCAGAACGATGCCAAGCCAGGTCTCACGCTTTATCCACCATCCATCCATCCATCATCCACGACGGCGATTTTTATAACCACCCGGCACCAAAAAAAATTTGTTTTCAAAAAGTGTTTTTTAACATTAAAAAATAATATATATAATATTTGTAGTGTAAAATAATGTTAAAATATCTTAAGAGGAGTCGAGGCACTTGACTATATGTAGTTCTTTTCTGTTTTTTACTTAAATTGTAAGTTTTGTGAAACAAACATTGTGTCGCAAACTTGCACTTTGTCAAAATGTGTAAGTAAAATAAATTTCTTAATAATGGGTCCCAATTTTAAAAGGGATTGAATACTCTAGAATTCTACATTTAAGTTTGTCTTCTAGGCGAGAGTAAGAATTTTATCTCATGTTCATATATGATTTTTCCATACTACTATGTTCCATAACTTGAATTATAGGATCCCGATTTTAAAGTGGTATGCCTCTATGAATTTGTGGCTTAATTCTCTAATATCCTACATTAAAAGTTTCCTTTAAAGCGAGTCTCAAAATTTTAACCCATTTTCATGTTCGTTTTTTCCGTAATTCCAATGGGGTCCAGAATGGGAACCCAAAAATGAACTTCCAAATTCCATAACTTGACTTATAGAATCCCTATCTTTAAGTGGGATACCTCTATGAATTTGTGGTTTAATTCTCTGATATTCTACATTAAAATTTTTATTTTAAGCGGGGGTCAAAATCTTAGCCCACTTTCATGTTCGATTATTCCGTAATTCCAATGGGGTCCAGAATGGGAACCCAAAACTGAACTTCTAAATTCCATAACTTGACCTGTATGATCCCGATCTTTAAGTGGGATACCTCTATGAAATTGTGGTTTAATTCTCTGATATTCTACATTAAAAGTTTTCTTTTAAGCGAGGGTCAAAATTTTAACCCATTTCATGTTCGATCATTCCGTAATTCCAATGGGTCCAGCATGGGAACCCAAAACTGAACTTCTAAATTCCTTAAGTTTAATTATAGGATCCCGATTTTGAAGTGGGATGCCTCTATGAATTTGTGGCTTAATTCTCTAATATTCCACATAAAAAGTTTTCCTTTAAGCGAGGATCAAAATTTTAACCCATTTTCATGTTCGATTATTCCGCAATTCCATTGGGGTCCAGCTTGGGGACCCAAAACTGAACTTCTAAATTCCATAACTTGACTTATGGGATCCCGATTTTAAAGTGGGATGCCTCTAGGAATTTGTGGTTTAATTCTCTAATAATCTACATTAAAAGTTTCCTTCTAAACGAGGGTAAAAATTTTAACCCATTTTCATGTTCGATTGTTCCGTAATTCCGATGGGGTCCAGAATTGGAACCTAAAACTGCACTTCCAGATTTCATAACTTGAGTTATTGGATCCCGATTTTGATGTGGGATACCATTTTGAGTTTCTGTTTGAATTCTCTAAAAATCTACATTAAAAGTTATCTTCTAAGCGAGGGTCAAAATCTTAGCCCACTTTCATGTTCGATTATTCCGTAATTCCAATGGGGTCCAGAATGGGAACCCAAAACTGAACTTCTAAATTCCATAACTTGACCTGTATGATCCCGATCTTTAAGTGGGATACCTCTATGAAATTGTGGTTTAATTCTCTAATATGCTACATTCAAAGTTTTTTTTTAAGCGAGGGTCAAAATTTTAACCCATTTTCATGTTCGATTGTTCCGTAATTTCAATGGGTCCAGCATGGGAACCCAAAACTACACTTTTAGAATCCATAACTTGACTTATAGAATGCCGATTTTGAAGTGGGATACTTCTTTGAGTTTGTGGTTTAATTCTCTTATATTCTACATTAAAAGTTATCTTCTAAACGAGGGTCAAAATTTTAACCCATTTTCATATTAGATTTTTCCGTAATTCCAATGGGGTCCAGAATGGCAACCCAAAACTGCACTTCTAGATTCCATAACTTGACTTATAGGATGCCGATTTTGGAGTGGGATGCCTCTATGAATTTGTGGTTCAATTCTCTAATAACCTATATAAAAAGTTTTCCTTTAAGCAAAGGTCAAAATTTTAACCCATTTTCATGTTTGATTTTTCCGTAATTCCAATAGGAAATTTGACTTCTAGATTCTATAACTTGAGTTATTTGAGCTGGTGGTTAAATTCGTCAATAAAATTGATTTTTTGTGGACTTTAAAAGTTTTTTAAACTTGTTTTTAATCCGATATGTGGGGATGGCGCTAAGCAATTAGCAGCTAGATCTTAGCCAAACAGGGCGACTGTTACTCTGTAGCTATCGATAACCAGACAAAGCCCATCTCTAATCTCATTCAGGCATCAACCGATGGTTGAGTACTAGTGTCACCACTAGCGACCAGCATTGCCAGATCAAAACAGCCGCGCAAACATTCATGGTGAAATTTGTTTTGTTAATTGGTTGTTTGGCTCTATAAAAGTGTATAGAGTGGCTGTACCAAGTGATGGAAACCCGTCTGGAGGTGCGCCTGCGAGAGCCAAACCCGCTGTTCACCCGCTGGCTGGAGCGCTGGCTGCGGGAGGCGGAGCGGCGCCAGCAGAAGTCGCAGTTTAGGCTTCGGCAGGCGCTGGAGTCCCTGAGAAGCTACCCATTGCCGTTGTCCAGCGGAAGGGACTGCTCGATTCTCCGCGGATTCGGGGGCACCCTCTGCCAGCTCATCGACGAGGAGCTGCGCCAGCACAGGGGCCTCCGACTGGCGCCCCAGGAGGACGTGGCCCGGGCGCAGTACGAGCAGCAGGTCCAGGAGGTCGTCCGCCAGGTGCAAGAGCAGCAAACGGTACACCAGAAGCGCCTGGTTAAGCCCAGGAAGCCGACCAAAAAGGATCTGGCGGAATTGGCCGCCCAAGAGGAGCGGGTACGCCAGGTGGAAATGAAACCGGGCGCTTTCCAGTTGCTCCTCCTGGTGGACACTCAGGAGACCAGTGGCAAGAACAAGCGGGTCCTGGACCAAACGAGGAGCTACCTGGAATCGCTGGGAGCCCGTCATGAGGTGCGTCGCCTCACCATAGGCGATTTTCTTTGGGTGGCCCAGGATCCAGAAGGCAACGAACTAGTCTTACCGTACATCGTCGAGCGCAAGAGGATGGATGACCTGGCATCCAGCATACGGGATGGTCGCTTCCACGAACAGAAGCACAGACTGCAACAGAGTGGCCTGAGGAACATCATCTACCTGGTGGAGGACTACGGGGACAACGAGCAGCTGGGCCTGCCCCTGGACTCCTTGCAGCAGGCTCTGGCCAATGCCAAAGTTCAAACTGGAGTTCAGGTGGTGCGCACGGAGAATCACTTCCGATCCATGAGCTATTTGGCCGCCATGAGTCGTTCCCTCGGCCAGATCTTCGCCAACAAAAGGCTGTACAGCGTGGATCGCGGACAAATCGACAAATGTTCCTGCCTGCTCATGGACTCCCAGCTGGGGTTGCTCAAGTTTCGCGCCCTCTATGAAGACTCCGCCAAGAACGCCCAGCTCACGGTGCGAGAAGTCTTTGTGCAACAGTTGCTACAGCTACATTCCCTCTCCCTCGAACGAGCCATGGCTATTGTGGAGCGGTATCCCACGCCACGCTGCCTGCTGGAGGCCTACGAGGTGTGTCCAGAGCCAAAGCAGGCGAGGCTGCTCCTCTCCAGCATCCCCTGTGGGCCCCTGGAGCGCCCGCTGGGCGACAAAATCAGCCAGTGCCTGCACGAATTCTACACCACGCACTTTCGTTAGGATTAGCAATTGATTTAATGGGACATATCTAAAGTTATATACACGAGTTTATACATTAAGTGAGAGAGAATACGATTTGGACTAAAGTCCCCGTTGGACATTGAATAGTGTGATCTAGTCTAAGCCAAAAATGTACAAGTCAGCCGCTTAGATATTTCGGAAGTGTCGGATGGCCAAGTCCACCGGCAGGTCGAAGTCAAATCGGGATAGAGCGTCGATGGAGCGCAGCGAGTCCCGGAATCCCGTGCGGGCCACGTAGCTGTTTGCCGAGTAGTACGTGTCCACCAGCTCATGGCAGCTGAGGATCAGGTTGAGCCACTCCACCAGCAAGTGGGAGCTGTTTGAAAGAAGAGAAAAGCTGTTTGAATGGGATAAGTAAGATCAACGGGGTTTACTCTGTGTCTTCATTGTTATCCCTATACAAGACATATACTAAATTTCATTTTATAATCTTTTAAGCAAATCGTCTTGTTCATCCTGATGAACGTATAAATGATTGATAACTCGCCTTTTAGTTATCCCCTGAAATTGTAACAATTTTATGGTAAATGTTGACTCAAGCATTTGTGGTTGCCTGCCAAATTATTTATGGCCTAAGCTTTAGCAATAAAATAAACCTATATATTTAATATAAATGATCCTATTTAAGAATCGCCTAATCAATTAATTTTTTATGAATATTCTTCATTCCAGTAAAGTAAATACAATTTATACTTCGAGACTGTCAAGTATGATCCATACTTTTTGTTATACATATGTATAAGGGTAAAGCCTAAAACTATGCACTACGGAGCATTTTCCTAAAGTATTGCATAGTTTTGTAGTTGTAAATCCTACTTTACTAATATTGTTTTTGGTTCCCCAGCATTTAGCACTTGGCAAATACTCACTTGAGTCCGGCGCAGACGAAGGCCTTGAAGTGCGCGTTATTGCTCCGTTTGTAGGGGCGATGCATGGCCAAAATCATGCCCACGGCGCTGAGCAAACTCTGCTTGGCGGTCACCGCCTGGGCGTCAACAATGTCCAGCTGGAAGCTCTGCGACAACTTGCGGGCGGGCGTGTTGTTGTACTCCTCGCCGTGCTTTAATCTGTAATAGGCCAGTACCAGTTCCCAGGCGTGCATGGGTCTGCCCAAGCCGAGGAACTGTGAGTCCCCTTCAGCTGACGGCGGGACCATTGGAGGAGCGGGATGCAGACACCTCATGAAGGGAACCATCAAACTGGAGGCAGCCGATTCCGCTGGGATGCGCAGTCCGTGTTGGATGAGCTGCTGCAACGTACGCGCAAAGTTCTTGCGCACCACCGTGGTCAGTTCCCTGCCAATGGTGGCTATGGAGTCACCGCGCATGTGCGCCGTCCGCCGGCTCTTGCCCTCCTTCTCCCACTCGAAGTTCGAGTAGCTGATGTCCTCGTCGGAGTCGGAGGATATGGCTCCGCCGGCCGCATATGGAGCCAGCTCGTGACCAGTTGGCACTGCTCGCCGGCAGCGCGGTGGCAAAGTGGTCAGCGCTCCACTCTGGGAATTGATAACCGGATGGCCAGCCGCGGAGGAAGAAGTGCACTCAGCCTGCTGTTGCTGCTGCTGGCGCAAAGCGCGCTTGATATTGGCCAACTTCTCGCGGTCGCAACTCAAAGTGGCGGCCAAGGCAGCCACTTCCTGGATGTCCACCTCCAACTGGGCACGCAGATCCCTAGAACAAGTGAGCGTGAAGTCAGGTTGGTGTTCTTTACATCGAGAATGTCTAACCATCACATGTACATAAATATATTTTAGGGACACTAACCCAGATTTGCCAATTAGTGTACGTATTTGTTCCTGAACATAAAAAGCTTTCGGACGTTTCGAAAAAATTTAAAAGTAAATTTTCTTGATGGTATGAAATTCTTAAGAGAAAACACTTTTTTCTGTTCCTAGGAAGATATTGTGTTATCTGCTATAAATTCAAAATTCAGATCTGTTATGCTATTTCTCAAATTTGACAATTATTGTGGACACCTGTTGCTATGCACAATTTTTTTTCGAAAATAACTCCTTCGGACAAAACAGTTTTTTAAACGGCGTTTAAATATTATCACAAACAATTAAATTTTTTATATGCATATTAAACCCAATATTTGGAAAAATCAAAGGTCTTTGAGCTGAGGTGTACTAATCTACTATCAGATGACTTGAAAGTTTGTAGAGGGTTGTTTGCAAAGGATTTCCTTACCCCCAGTGGTTTCCCTTGTGCGTCTTCTTTAGCGAGTTCTGCTGGAAGTCGTCGTGGCTTCTTGGCTTCGCCAGATGAGTGCTTGCGAACATTTGCATGAGAATGGAAGCCTTGTCCAGCAGTCCGTGGGCCTTGCTGTGCAAGCTCTCCCCGGGCGAATGGGAGCCCACTCCGGAGGAGGGAGGAGAAGCAGCAGTCGTGGCGGGGGCGCTGGCCACACCTGTGGCCGGGGCAATGGAAGCTGCTTGTGAACTCCGGGCTGTCTGCTTGGCCGCGTAGCTATTGTAGGCTCCGGACAGAAGCTTCAGTCGATCCCCCACGGATCCCTCAACCGCATCGCACTGCAGGAAGGCAATGAAGCGCTCCAGGTCGGTGATCTGTGTCTTCAGCTGGGCCACCAGCTGCTCCTTCATCTTCAGCGGGCCCACGAACTCGCCGATGGCGTTGTCCACCTGGTGGCGCAACTGCTCCGTGCTGAGGGCAGGCAGCTCGTGTTGCTCAACCTGGAGATTGAGCTTGGAGCGCAGCTCGTCCAGGATGAACTTTTGCTTCTCGAGCATCACGTGTTGCGGCAGGATTCCGGGCTCTCCAGCCTCGTAGGCTATTTGTTCCAGCTCAGTGAGCTGGGACTTCAATTGTTCGATGAGCTGGCTATCTGCACCGGGCTCCTTTTCACCCTCAACGGCGTCGTCTTCCGGCTGGGACTCCTTGGACTGAACTGCCTCCGGAATGCCCTGAAAGGCAAAGTCTTCGAGGTCGCGTAGCAGTTGATCCCGCTCCTCCGCTGGTGCCTCCACAATTTGGCGGACTCTCAGTTGGACGTGGGCAAAATGGGAGGTCAAGGCCAACAGGGAACTGGTGAGCAGCTCTTGCTCCTCCTCGATGCTCCGCAGACGGGCCAGTTCGCTCCCAGTGCTCCCACGCCGCGTCTCCGATTTCTCCAGTCCGGGTTCCAGTTCGCAGTCCACGCCAGAGCTGGCGCTATTCGCGTCATCGTAGTTGGCTCCCAATGGGGACCATCGCTCGCTGAGGAGCTCCTGCTGCTCCTGCTCCTCCTGCTCGACCTCCGCCTCCGCCTCCACTTCCTCCTCCTCATTTTCGACAGGAACAGAGCCAGCTGGCAGCTGGCCTTCGACCGTCGAGGAGAAGTCCTTGGACTCCTGGGCCTCCGCCATTTTCATCTCCATATGGAAATGCTGCAGCGGATTGGATTACCCTGCGTGGTTTGTTTTCCTCGGTTTTTCTGTACTTCCTCTGCTCGAGAAAAATCAATCGGTGGCTTGTTCCGCTTTCTGTGCCAGCTGGCCCAGCTCCCTTGCTCTCTCCTGCTCTTTCTTTCGCTGGCTTTAGAGACTTTTGGTTCCAGAATATGTGTGATTGAAACGATGAGCGCGCGGCCACGGTTTCTGACGCACTGCCAGTTTCTCCCGAAGCTACGACCAGAGAGGCTTTTCTCGTTGGGGTTTTCCGGCTGTTAGGGGGTGAAAGTATTGCTTAAGCCACTTTTAAAGAGCTTCGGGATGGTTGCTTTCCTTACTGACGGAAAAAGCTATTGAACTTTCATGTGCACCTTTCCAACCCCTAGATATTATTATTTCCAGTCACGGAATCGACAATTCTCTTGATGGCTTTCTTTTTGGGGCTAAAAAGCATAGCAATAAACGCTATTCTCAATGCTGGATGGTTAAAACATTTGATTTCTACCCAGTCTTAAGCAATTTTTTTAGAAGCAGCTAATTTCAAGGATGTTTTTTAAGTTTCCTGATTTTAGAGCTCCAGTCAGAAGGATATTTTTGTGTTTTTTTTCGATAACTAAAAAACCACAAAATTATTGTTTGGCTCCTTAATATTTAATACCATTTATCGAAATTCTTCTAGAGGTATTCTTAGATAATCAGTTACAACATTGTATGCTTAAAGTTTATACATTGTTAAAGTGAGGGATCCGTTGGTTACAATCTTGAATATAAGTTTAGGTGTTTATATGTAAAATACATAGATCCGGCGATGATATAATCCTTTGACGGCTGTGTCCCCAACTACGAAACAGCTGATAGGAAAGTCTTGCGAGCTTACTAGCTTCCTCCAGCGGCGCTTTGGAGCTTCTCACCAGCCCCCTTAAAGCTTGTCCCAAAGCTGTCCCAACATCCCGAGTTGTTTACTCTTTTAAGGGGCGGGGACTCATGAATCAATGACGATTATGACCTACATTACCAGCGTATGAAACGATGACCGCACCGGGGAACATGCGGCTACCCCCTGCACACCTGCGAATAAATAGTGAAATCCCCTGCTATCTTCGAGTGCTTCCTGATAAGAACCCGGCGGAGATTAAACCGCAGCAAACGGCTCTGCGGTCTGGTTCTCCTGTCGCTGACAAGGCACGTTATCAACTGCCGGCTGATGATGGGCCCGATAAGTCTGTCAAGTGTCTGACACAGCAACCATGGCGGTCATTTTGGGGTCACCCCCGCAAACAAGCCGAATCAGGCACTCGAAAAAGGAAAATATATCAATTAGTAGGACAGCCCGAACTGTAGCTATTCTTTGGAGAGAACACCGAAACTTTGTTTGAAACTGTCTAAGCATGTCTTTGCTACAAGTTTATCATTGGGTCCACCCATTGAGAGTACTATCTAAGATAATAAGGGTTTAAAGAACTTCCTTCTTTCAGATGATTCCAGTTGTTGATCTCTAGGCTATTTAAACTGAAACTTATTGAAGTTCTAGCACCGAAACATTGTTTGAAGCTTTCTAGGATTGTCTATTTTGATAAACATTGGGGTCACCCCTAACAAATATTCGTTATAAAAATATTATCTTTATACGATCTAAGATAATATAGGTTTAAAGAACTTCCCCTTGATGATGTTTTATGTTGTTCATCCCTAATTAGACTACTTGAACTGAAGCAGCAACTTGTTGTTAGTGCCCAGTTGAATTATTTTCTAGCTTTTTTCTCCGCCAATTCTCCCCCAATTGTGTGAAACATCTTTTGTTCAGTGTGGATACAACTTATTTATTACAACAAAAAAAAACAGAAGTGGGGAAAATAATGGAGGAAACGTAATTACGGGCAGCACGCTTAACGAGGCGTCAGATTGTGCTTGCCGCCATCGATGGGGAGGAGGGCGCCGGTTGTGAAACTGGCCTTGGAGCTGGCCAGAAAGGCCACGGCCTCGGCGACTTCGGTGACGTCGCCCACACGGCCCATGGGATGCGAGTTGATGGCCCGCTGGAGCACTCCGTTGTACTCCTCGTCGACGATGCCGATGCTGCGGTGGATGTTGGTCACGACGAAGCCGGGGTTGACCGAGTTGACGCGCACGCCCTGCGGCGCCATCTCGAGGGCCACGATCTTGGTGAACTGATCGAGGGCGGCCTTCGAGACTCCGTAGCTCAGGGCTCCGGCGAACGGACGGATGCCGGCACAGCTGCTCACATTGACCACGGCGCCCTTGGTCTTCAGCAGGTGCGGGAGCACCGCCTTCGTCAACAGGATGACGCCACGCAGATTGGTGTTGATCACCGAGTCGAACTCCGCGATGTCCAGGTCGATGATGCCGCCCTTGCCCAGAATGCCGGCGTTGTTGACGAGCACGTCGATGCGCCCGAACTTGGCCAACGTCTGCTCGACAATCGCGGCCGCGTCCTTGGTCACATCGGCCACCACGATTTCCGCCTTGGCGCCCTTCAGGTTCTTCTTCGTGGCCTCCAGATTGGCCACATTGCGACCCACCAGCGCCAGGGTGGCTCCTTCGCGGGCCAACACCTGGGCAATCGCGGCTCCAATTCCGCTGCTGGCTCCCGTCACGATCGCCACCTTGTTGCTGAGACTCATCTTGAACGACTGGAGCCGGAATTCGCCCGGGGCCGATTTTATGGACGTGCTCTCTCCCCACCGATAAGATAGTGCCTGCACTCCGAGAAATGAAAGTGTTATCTGTGATAACCTTTAAAAAAGGAAAGGCAAACTCTAGAGTGTGGTTTTTACTTGGATAGCTTGTTTGCCTGGGATGTTTGTTTACTTCGCTAAAAATATAGCAGGAGATTTATGACCTTGGACTTTAAAAATTTCCAAGGTGTCATATAATTATTTTTTGGTTTTGCAAAATGGCAAAGCTCTTAGTTGTTCAAAAATTGGTTTAGAAAATTATAAATTATATAATTTGATGACCTTAAACTGCTTGTTTTAAGCTTCGTAAAACCACCTGTGACCTTTTTGTTCTTTTTGCTGACTTAGAAGTAGCACAGCTATTTTTAGCCGTGTGGGCATGACGCAAATCGTTCGTTGCTCTCCGGAAAAACAACCTGTAGAGGTTCACCTTGGGCCTCAGAGGGTCTTTATCGATGCTCTAGCATCGCATTAGCGGCCGCGATGCCTCGGTGCCTCGACTCGGGTTTTAAAAGTCAGAGCCCAAAGTTTTTAATTAAAACTTTCCGAGGGTCTTGTCTGATTTCAAGCATTTGCGAAATCATGGCATATCGCCTGGAAGACGGGCCTCCAAAGACGCCCCCGCCACCTCCAAACTTCGAGTTGAGCGCCTCCGTTGTCAGATAATTAGCATTTCCATTTGGCTTGAGTGGGCGCTCGTATATCAACGCCTCCCAGCGAAGATAAGGCGCTCGGGGTCTCCAGCTGGAGGACATTGGGAGCGATTATGGTACAGTGGCAGTTCAGTACCCCAGACCACCACTGGTCCGCAAATAAATGGACTTTCGAGATGTCCAGATACCATTGGCCACTTAATTTATTTCGACTCAGGACTGCGATTCGGCCGAGGAAGTTTCACTGTATTTACAAACGGTTCGGCCTGTGCCTTCGATGGTGTATTTGGCACTAATCGTTTTCCTTGCTAAGCGATTCTCTCTGGCTCGGCAATTACTCAAAATCTATGACTGAGTGGATTAATTAATTAAAGCGGCAAAGCAATGCAGGCTCAGGCGCCAACAAATGTATACTATGTATGCCTTAAATCCGATTTACATTATTTGCATCATCGTTTCCACTAAAATGGGGGACTTAACTTCAAATTTCACTTGAGTGCGCTTAGCTGGGGTCTTTAAAGCGCCTGACTTTAAGATATGAAAAGATTGATTTATAAACTGACTAAAGCAACCTTGATTGATTTTAGGATTTTAATTAACAACACATCCGAATACAAAGGCCAAGAGGAGTCGTTGGTCGTCGGTCTCTGTTATCGCCTTCGGTGAGTGAAGGATACTCCAGCCACACTTCTCCGCACTCTCGAGTCGAGTCGAGTCCTTCGATCCAACTCAATTTGTCCCGGGCGGAATGTCACAATGTTAGACTGGCAAACGTGATAAGCCCGGGCTGCTGCCAGCTGCCAGCTGCTCCGATCCCCGCCTGCATTTCTTGCTTGACTTCTTGTGCAGTCACTTTTAACGCCAAGTCAGTGGCAGGACATCAGAGAACGGAAAACAGGAGTCCTCCACCGCCCAACCCAAGGGTGCATTGATAAGTGCCAGCGGTTTATGGAAATTGATGGAGAGGAATTCGTGTAATTGACAAGCGAAACGAAATTGCATACAAATTGCTTAATCCTAGGAACTTGCAATCTAAAATAAATTAACTTTTAATTAAACCAAAGCAAAAGGACACAACAAAAAAAAAATAGTAGGAAAACAAAAAGGATTCTTCGACGGGCCGAAGCTTTTAATACCCTTGCAGGATGCATTGATTGAATTTCAGCTTAAAATGGAAAAAGTGTAGTCCAGGCCTTGTCTTTGCCTTAAATGTTAAATAAAGATGGCTGTGCAACGGATACTTATTGCCCAATCTATAATCGGACTATCTGGACAAGAGGCCTTGCCGCAAGTATTGAAACCCCTGCAAGAGTGCAAAGAAAACTAAACTAGGAACTAAGTTAAATACACTATGTACAGCAGTGGAATGGAACTGAGTTGGCAACTTGTTGGGAGCTCACTTCAAGGCAGCCTTGTTCTTCAGCGGCAGAAAGGCGGCCAGCAGGCATCCAGCTGTGCGAAAAGGAGCAGGGATTAGGAGGTCACCTTCGAGATGGATTCGATTGCGAGCCACTTACCCAGCATGAACGAACTGATCATAAAGAAGGGCGGCACGCAGCCCAATCCCATCAGGGCCGGGAAGAAGATATTGCCCAGCAGTGAGCCCAGGCGACCGAACATCATTTCCAGCGAGACAATCATCGTCCTAGGGGGATCGTAAAATTACTCAATGACAAAAACCCACACCTTGGGCACTGGAAACCCACCTGAGCGAGGTGGGAAAGAGGTTGACCGAGGCACTGATCACCGAAGTGGCCGATATGCTGCCCATGGTCACGAAAAGCGAGGCGATGGCCACTGTGGATACCGCCGAACTGGACCAGTACATTCCGATGGAACAGCAGCCGGCCGCGAAGAGTCCCAAGGCTGAAATGAATAAACAAGTTCCATCGATAGATACTTTTGGTAAACACTTGGCACTCACTCATGATGCGCTTGACGCCAACCAGATTTACGAGGAATCCAGCCAGCATGTAGGCCACTAAGCCCGCGGCAGCCACAATCAGATTGTTGCTGTAGGAGGAGGCTGTTATGTTCACAACGCACTCGGCGTTGGGGTCCCTTCGCAAGGCTGCCTCCAGCTGGCTTTCGGTGCGGTTGACACTGAACTCCAGGATGTTGCAGATACTCGTCGAGTCCGACTGACCCTCCTTCAACAGTTCGTACTCGTTGATCGACGCAAAAAGCTGTGGCAGCCATAATCGGAAGGTGTTCTGTCTGTAGGATTAAGATTTACCAATATTTGTTGTTGGGGATATATCATATCTGAGCACTCACCCCAAGAGCACGCAAAAGTTAAGCAGGTACACCCAAAGCGAAAGGCTCAAGTAGGGCTTGGTGAAAAGTGGACGCAGCTGGGTCAAACCCGAACGCAGAGAGCTCTTCTTAGCGTCCTGACACTCTGGATCCTGAGTTTCAGTACTCTCGATGGGTATTTTGATATCAGCCGGAACCACTTCTCCCTTCTTATGTCTTTTCTCAGGAACGATTACTTCATTGGCCAGCAGTTTGATCTGTTTGATATTTGGTTGATTGGATATGAATAAATTAACCAAGATTGAATGGTTTCACTCACTGGAAACGAGTCCTTGGGTTTCCGCGAGTTCAGATGGTACATGAACTTGAAGGCAGCCATGGCCTCCCGGTTGCGGCCCTTGGACATGAGAAACTTCGGGCTCTCCGGGAAGAAAAAGAAGATCACAAAGCTCAGGAAACTGGGCACCGCGGTGATGGCAACGAAAACTTGCCAGGAAGTCACTGAAATAGGTGGGACTTAAATTAAAAAAGGGTGCTATAAATAGGTTTAGATCTTATTTGTGCTCAGTCTGGGACCTCAGAGTTATAAGGCTAATAGCATCACTAGTCTAGCACTCGTAGTCCTATTATTTATACAAACTACTACTCTCTACTCCATAAACTTGATCTGTATCGTAAAACGTTTGGTTAAAATCTGGTCAAACAACCTGCATAAGTATGTGGGTGCCATGCGGCAGTCGTTTGTTGTTATTACTTTGCAGCACTACTACTTGAATTTCACTTGATGGCATCGATAAGGCTATCTAAGCTGCCTTTACAACTTGGAGGGCGCGCGGAGTTCATGTATCGTTTGACTGATTCTTTCCGCGGGGGATGGGGCCTTGGGTATCGCGTATCATCAGCTGTTTCTTGGCAGCTTATCCGGTTATCAGTCCGCTTATCGCCGACCTTATCGCAGTTAAACCCGTAACACGCCCTCGGTACTTACGCGTCAAATTCCAGATACGGAGGTTCCACGTTTCGGGCAAAATCAGCATGGCCAATCCCGGCAGCGTGAGCAGTGCAATGGAGAACATGATGCCCACCATCATCATGATACGCTGACGATGTTTCCGACCGTGGAGTTCCGTCAGATAAGTCATGAGCACGGCAAAGGGGCCACTCATGCTGGATGAATCACAACACGGAAATTCATGTCAGAAGGCTGGTCATTCGTGGCCTTGATGAGATAGTCACTTACCAGAAGCCACCCAGGTACTTGAAGACCATCAGCTGGATCCTGTTTTGACTGAGGGCCCCGCCCAATACGCACAGCGTATCGGCGGCATAGCCCACAATCAGGAGCTTCTTCCTGCCCTTCGTGTCGGCCAAGTAGCCCCACATAACCGCCGAGCTGATCATGCCCGCGTACGTGATGGCGTTAAGGATGCCCTTGTCCAGGAGGCTCAGCTTGAGATCGCACTCGGCGCTGGGCAGGATGTAGGACATCGTGGAGGTCTCGTAGACGGTGCTCATCGCCGCTGGAACGGCGGCCATCAGCAGGAAGATGTTGAACATCCCAAAGCCAGCTGCATCGATGGCGGTCTCGAAATCCGCCGCAGCATCTTTCTGCGGAGGATCTTCTTGCTGCTCCGGAATCTTGGGCAGCTTGGAATCGCCGGATTCTGCGGGTTCGGGTTCTCTGGATTCGCCCATCGTGCTTAGTGCTTGGATCGCCCCTGCTAACTGAACTTGAGCCGCAGGGCGGATACGTTATATCTTCCAGACGGCGCTGGGGCCTCAAATCATTTCTGTTTGACAATAGACGAGGGAAAACAAGCGATGGTGATGCCCATTGCGACAATCTAGCGACTACGGATTACCCTACAGACTTTAGTCTTAAAAAAAACATTATAAAAGCAAGCGGTTGAAGATTATTATTTATTTAAGATTCAGTTCACTAATATTATTAGTGGGGCTGTAATTTTATCAGCCAGTCTGTTTCACACCAAACAATAGTGTCCACTTTTTTCCAGCTAGTCCTTTTAAAGAAAAAAACGATTCCGACTATCTGTCGCCTTAGGGGCTAGCGGATTTCAAGAGGAGTTCATTAAGGTCTAGAAATCCCATTCCAGAGTGGTGGCCCCGCGATTTCACCCTTTAATCCATCAACTTCGTCCATTTCGGGCAGGCATGAAAACAATT
Source organism: Drosophila subpulchrella (assembly GCF_014743375.2). Taxonomy (NCBI): domain Eukaryota; kingdom Metazoa; phylum Arthropoda; class Insecta; order Diptera; family Drosophilidae; genus Drosophila; species Drosophila subpulchrella. The sequence continues at coordinate 28,992,848 of NC_050613.1, read as the reverse complement.
AAACGCCTCCCTGTTTATTCAGCGGTTTATGGGCTCCCCATCATCCGCATCATCAACAGTATCAACAGTATCTCTGGCCCCTCGTCGTATATGTGATCACTCCGCCTGCGACTGTCCACGCGAACAGGGGGCTTTATAGCCACCGTGATTCGGTTTACTGATTTGTCGTTTCTCTTAAAAGTTAACCACTGTGGGTATATCGCTTTGCCGGAAAGTTTGAACGTAAAAAAAGGGGGAGTGTTTTATTGTACCGCAAAAGATTTGTATTCCTTTTTTAGGGTTTTGGTTTCTAAGTAAGTTTCTTTGGGATTGTTGTGGGGTTCTTTAGTGGAATTCGGGTTGTCGTTCTTATACAACAATACAAGATTGTAACGTTTACTGCATTTATCAGACACTGCATATTTATTAATATAGAAGGTCTAAAAACTTTCGAAATTCCTTATAAAGATCCTGTTTTACCTTTGTAATGAAAGGTGGTGAAACGTTTATAGCAAAAACTACTTTATAAGTGACAATTACACCCCAAGACTATTAAATAAACCTCTTTTAGAGGTATTCCATAGTCGCCATTGGCGCGTTTCGAGTTCGCACCTGTTTTGATTGCTGCTCCTATGACGACACGGCAGTACCTCTCTGGTTTACGTGGGTCCCCGTTTCATTTCCATTTTGTAGTCGCCGGCTTGGCAACCGTTGCGTCGTCACCGGGCCAAACTAATTGCGATGATTACGGGTTATGAGTTGGTTTCCCTGCAAAACTTTTCGGGATTACGATTACTCATGTAGGAGCTTAGTGCTGTGGTCTGGTTTGGCCGGGGCTGCTCTGGTCTGGCTTGGTTTTCGGCGTGTGCTGCGATTTGTTTTCACAGGCACAGTGGGGGCTCGTGGGGTCTCATGTGGCATAGATCAGGATTTGATAGTAATTAAGCGGGCTTCAAGCGGAAGAATTCGGAAAAACGAGTAATTAGTCCCCGGCGGGAGCTTAAGGCGCAACTTAAGGGATATAGTATCGTTTTAGTTTCTTCTGGTCCAGCCCCTGAGAAATTATTTTTGCCCAAAAGCCCTATGATTCTTGGCTTAATTTAAACCGTCCAACCTTAATCAAGTGTCATATGGCCTTTAGTTCTACTCCCTTTGAAAGTTCTCTTAGTGATAAGCATCTCAAATATTTTTTGAAAAATGCTTTGTGCTAGTGCTCCTCATTTTATTCAAAAGTTAAATGGTCCTTGCCAGAGACATTCTTGCATGGCCTTTGTAAAATCCAGATTATCTTGCACTTGCACAAAATGATTCATTCATGGTGCTCAGTACAATTTAATTAAGATAAACAAGAATTTGCCATGCAAGAGCAGTATTAAAACGACTAAAAGAAGGCGTTCATTCAAAAGAAGCCTTGCAACATCTGGGCGAAACCAACCCTATCCCAGCCCCAGCCCCAACCCAAACCAAAACCCTTGCCTTTCCCATTAACCGCATCGCCTGCTTCTCAGCACTTTCCCTAGGAACTCCACCCACTGTTTTTCTACAGAGGGCCATGACCATGCCCAGGGGCCATAAAAGACATGACGAAATCTAGCCAAGACTGAAATTTTTCCACGCTACAATTTGTTTAATTTCATCAGCTACAGCTACAGCAACGGATGCGAAAAGGCAAAACAGATTCAGGAGGACTGGGGACCCGGGGTGTACGCAAATTTCTTTGCGCTATTATCTAAGTCAAACAGAAGCGGACGAGGCGAGCGCCAAAAGTTTTTCACCTCCGACAATCGGGGCACAAAAGTGTGAAGGGGGTGAGATCTGGGTTCAGAGTGGGAGGTGCACGGAAAAAAAAAACCTTACAACTTAATGTACCACGCGAAAAATAATAAGATTCGGGAATGTGCAGAGAACAAGTCAGGTTCGAGTCCCTCGGCTGTCTTGTGATTTTTTTTTGGATTTACTGGCGCTGACAATATTTAATAATAATTAAGGAATTTTAAAAATTTCATATGATTTAATATCGTTCAAGAACTGTTCAAAGCTGTTAGTCGATATTTGGTCTAAAAATCACATAGTTATACATACAATTTCCCCAAGTGTAGTGCTGTAGTTAACGGCTTTTCATTTTGGACAGCGTCACAACTTGGCAACAAATTGGACTTTTGTTTGTGTTTGTTAAAAGGCTTAATTTGTTGTGCTTTCGGTCTGGCTGGGGAAACATTATGAGAGAGTGCGGAGGGGATCCTTTCGGTGGGTGGTTTTAGGGGGCAAGCTGGGCGGTGGGTGGACGGCTAAAGTGCTTCAAATAACTTGACGCTGTGTCCAAGGTGTGCGGTGTGTGTGTGTTGAGGTGTGTCTGCCTAAATCAAGCTCAAACAATTTCAACTATTTGAATTGCCGAGCCATGGCAAGAGCATTAGAGTGCCGCTCACACACACACACGGTCCCCGATTACACTGAACGAAATGATATCTACTTGACACAATGGTTTTAAAGTTCTTGGCGTTCGAATCGAAAACAGTCGTGTTTAAACAATTTAATGTGAAATTGGCCATGAAAACCACTTGTTTATGTGTAATTAATCAATCGTTTCCAGTACTTACTCATGCCAAATAAGGAATGTAATCATTTTGAAGTTGCAAAGAGTTGCAATGAAATTGTACATACATCAACTTTTCTCTTTTTAACGAACTTTACTACTTTGTAAGCGAATTTCGGGGAGCTTTTATTTTTCCAATCCGCTTAGTGTTCTTTCTTTTTCGTTCTTTGCCGAAAACCACTTGTATAAAAGCTGTGAATTCGTATAAATAAGCGCTGTATTCTGAATATTTTAGCGCTGTTTTGTAAGCAATTAGGGCGTAATGACCATCAAATTTAATTTCAGATTGAATTTTTATTGTACGTCAATGGTACATGAAAGCAGATCAGGTACGATGTTAATCGATTTCATTAGGATTTAGGTTCTATGATTTTTCTTGCAGTGTGCGGGAAACACACACACGTGCGTGGGTGCATGTGGCACTCAGCTGCTAACGACGTGCCCAAGTAAATGTCAAACTAATGCCCAAGCTCCGCACCGCAGGAGCCAGGACGCCAAGCCACGAACCCACCACCTGCACTTCCATCTCCATCAGCAGCTGCCACGACCCCCGCACCCCCGCTCAACCGAATCCCCCGATTGCCGTTCCTTGATTTTGGCCCGACCATTCCACCGCAAACTATCGACGGCCATTGCCAACTCAATAATGTAATGTCCCTCATTGGCGCTTAAAGTTTATGTATGCCCAACCATTTCCACCATGTTCCCCTTTTCCAGTCCGCTGTGGGCTGAGAATTAGAGATGAGCTTGAGTCCGTGGTCATCAGTCCTTACTTACCATCCTGGTATTTGACTAACAACGTAATATGAGTGCTATGAGCACCTTTCGCATTTTTCATTTCCCCACTATTACCAAACTGGCAGTCCCAAAACATAGTTGTGTGTTTAATATCAACAAGTTTAACTAATATTTAGATATACACATATTTTGTATCCCCCAATAGTCAACAATTTGTATTGGACATTTATTGGTTGTGGTAATTGGACAACCACCATTACACCAACTGAAACTCCTCCTGGGGTACAAGCACCTCCCTTGTCGTGTCACGCCACCATCCTTGGTGGGAATGGAGTCCCGCCATAGAGGGTGCAAAGTTTAGTGCAATTTATTGCATTTAACGCTTGCCAACAGCCAGCGACAATCCCCGAGCCCCGAAGCAGGTGTGTGGTTGAGTGAGATTTTGTGTAGTGCGCCCGGGAAAACACAATGCCATCGGGAAAACCGGGAAAACCGGAGGGCGGAAAAGGGATGTGGGGCTACCAATGAGTAAGCGAATTAATGCGTGGACTATTAGCATAGCAGGTGCCATCGCGTGTTACGTTTAACTTCAACTTCAGCCACTTTGCCGCCACCTGTTGCCACCTGGATGTCTTGGGGCCGAATGCTCCGGGCTGAAAGCCATCCTTCATCGCACCTGTCGCAAGGTCGGTCCGTCAGTCAGCCAGTCAATCAATCAAGCAATCAAGCGGCCCAGCTGACTGGCGCGTAATTGGATGGTTGTACAACTTGCTCACTTAATCACTTAAACGGCAGTTCGCCTTCGATTGTGTGATAACTTTATCGAAGTACCATAATCAAACTTTATTCGCCCCCATCGATTTCATTACGCTCCTGTGAATGCTCCCCAGTGCTCAATGCATTTTCATTCTTATTTTCAGCGACACTGCAAGGAAATGCGACTAATAAGTGCATTTTTCTTTTGATTAAAGCGTACGAAGCTGAAGAATTCGCGAAGTATTTTTTATAACAGCTACGCTCGTGGGATCATGATTTTGTAGACCCTTTTCTTGGGATATTTCACTGTGTTTAACGTTCAACATTATAATAGTTTTGGACAGTATCAATATATGGTATATAAATTCAAATCGTGAAGAACTCTGAATTTCCTATGGGGTTGTTTTGTTGAAACAAAACGATAACCGTTACTTTTTGTAAGAGTTTTGTCGATCAGTGTGCCTATTATCTTCTTCTTCTGCCACTAAATGTGGCCGTCAACACTTGGTTGTGCTTTGGGGCTGTTCCTGCCGTTGTTGTTGGTTCTTTGATGAGCTTAGAAGAGTTCACATCCGCACTCGCATCCGCATCCGCAAGAGCTTGTTTCGAGCAGCAACTAACGGTTACGGTAACGGTGAACGCTAACGGGGTAATCGCCGGTAATGTGCGCTCAAGGCTTAGCTCCTTCACTCAGCTTCCCTCCTGCATCTACACCATTTCCATTCCCATTTCCATTCCCATTTGCATTTTCAGTTTTCTTCTCGCTTTCCCACGCAATTTGCACGCACACTCGCACACTTGGAGAAAAAAGAATTGAAGTAAGAAAAATGATGTCAGTTTTCCAACCAATGCAAATAACTTTTGGTTAATATTGTTTAATCACCTTAAAGGTAATAGGGTTATCGTAGTTAGTTTTTATTATATTGGTTACTTACGGATATTTTCATTGATTCTTATACCCAAACTATACAATACCAAACTATAAATGTGGCATAGCTCTATCCTACAAGTCAAACTGTAACTCAAATCTCAGATATGGATCATCCCACTTTCTTTGAAGACACTCGCAAGAATCAACAAATCCCGTGTGATATACAGTGCTTTTCTTGCAGTGCAGAGGCTGGGGCGCGAACGAGAGGACCAACCGCAGGACCTAAGCCATGCCACATGCTAAATCCTTTGTGCCTTTAATTTGTTATTGTATTGGCGTGCCAAATACCTCCATCTCCACCTCACTCTGCAGCCACCCATCCTCCCACTCGCTCCCCACGATGGCCACTCAAATTTCAGCGCTGTTGTTGTCGTGCGTCCAACCACATGAGGCATTCCACCGGCATTCTGCCCTTTTGACCCTGCCCCTGCCACTGCCACACCCCCTTTTGCCAGTCGAACAAGAAACTGTGCAATTTTTTAGGGCCACCAAAAACAAAAGGCTGGCCCAGACCAACAACAACAGAAAGCAAGTACAATATCCAAAATAAAAATGGAAACATCAGCCAGAAAAACAACGCTCACATGTGTGGTAAAACAGGCGACAAACGCGTCGGGTTTTGAAAAGACATTATTGAAACCGTAGCGGAGGGCCCTAAAAAGCATGCTACGGTATGTTTAAAATGCAGAGCTTCAAAGAACGTTCCAATTTGAGAAGCAAACTTTTGGAAACAGTTCTCGTAAGCCTTCCCCCTTTTGACTTATTCCCGACTACCCCACTGTGGTTACAATATAGTTCTTTAAGAACGTACACTAATGATGTAATGTTGAAGCGAAAATGCCCGTCCAATCTGTAATGCCAAACCCTTTTCAGTTCATGGAAATTTAATAGACTTAAACTGCTACCATTTGGGCTTCTGAAAATTTTGTGGGGCTTGGGCACCGCCTGCGCCTGCATGTTTATCAGCTCATCTCTAATGAAACGTTATGTTATGCCGCCGCCTCCCCGTTTTCCCCGCTCGGGAAAACTTTTTCCACCGAAATGCGTTGTTGATGGCAGCAGCTGACGACGCTGCCGTCGACTTTCCCGCAGCCGTTAACCGCCCACGCACATTTGCAGCGCTCAGCTTCATTAGATGCGCAAATGAACAGCGCGAGGTATTCGGGGACTCGGGTGTCGGGGGGCAACTGGTCTCCGGGTCTCCGGTCACCGAGGCACTGCAAAAAAAACCTGAGCAAAGGATATTGTAAAATATAACTTACTTTTGGCAATATTATCCCAAAAATTCCCAGACATTGATTACTTATTTCCGAATTTGAGAGGGAGTTGTTATTGAATATATTGCTTTCAAATGCTGGCTTTTAATGACACCTAACTTTAATCCATTTCTACTTTAGGGATTACAAAGTTCCCAATGACTTGCAGAAAGGTGGCCCAAAACTACAACCTTAGAGTTCATAACTTGGCCATTAAAATCCCGATTCTAAAATGGTATTGTATAGTAAATCTAAGGAAGAATTCGGGTTTTGCGCAGTGTACGTGTGAACTTTAGCAGCTGGCAGCTAACGGCTACCGACTGCTCTGCCCTGCAGATCCAGCACCCTGTTCCCTTAACCCATGGCCCCCCTTCTGCTTAACCCGCCTTAACCCTCCTGCGACCGTCTGACAGCGAAAGCATTTGGTGTTTGGTGGTTAAGCGTTTTGTTTTTGTTGCATTTCCCGTTCCCGAACCGGCTCTTTCGGTGGGATGTGGGTGGAGTGACCATCCAGATCCAGCGCTCCACCCACTGTTGCCACATCATACGGCCACCCTGGGGGGCTCAGATCCGAATCTGCTGCGGAGATGGGTTCGCTTGTGGGTCAGGTTGTTGCGTAGGCTTAAAAACAACTTTGGAGCCCGCCCCCACCCATTAACCCCTTCGTTGGCCCCTCTCGAACACCCAATCCTCCCCAGTTCCACTTCTGGAAGCGTTTTGTGGTATTTGCAATCCGGCTTACTTAAACGATTTTTCGCTTCTTTGAATGTTTTAAACAAGTGCATCAAAGTTTTAGCCTCGCCTGATTTGTTTTTGCATCCCTGGACCTCTAAACCCCCGAGCTGCCACCCTTAACCCTCTACTGCCCGCTGGCCGATTGCCTTGCTCTGGCAGTTAATTGCTGCAGTTTTAGTTTCGGTTTTTGGTGCTGCTGTCGCCGGCGGGCTTTGTGTAAATGTTCTTGCCACATTTTCCGCATTGTGCCGCACTGCTCGCACACAGAAAGAAAGATTGATCTGATATGAGGATCTATTATTACCAATTCACATTTAGATAATAGTTTAAACCAGAGGCCAAAATATATTTTATGGAAATAATACTTAAATAGCAGGGGTGATCGAAAATAAAAAGTTATTTATATTAACATACGTATATAAATATCAATTACCGGACTATTTTTTCTCTGTGTACAAATATATTTTCCAAACTTCCGCACCCACACACGGACATAATGCACTTGACACTTGTGTGGGTTAAAAGTTGAGCATGGAAGCTTTCAATGCTTTTCCCCAAATGGAAAACAAATAACACACGCGTAAAACAATCAGCAAACGAGCAAGTGAAAGACCCCACACATATATAAGATTCAAAGATACAATCAACAGCATAATAGAAGCCAATGTGAAATATGCGTACACTCTTAGAACGTCGGGTATTCAACCTCTATTGAACAAATTATACAACTTTGTAATTATAATCCCCAGTTTTATGGGAATCGAAATAATAATCAGATAATAATTGCAATTGAAATCGGCGTACACGCCGGGAAAAACATCGGAATAAAGTTCATAGCCGTAAACTTTATTATCTTTATGTGGCATTCACTCAATTTAAATTATTATTTCTTATGACTTCGGTTAGTAATAAAAAGGAACGTAAGAAATTTGAAGGCAAAATTATTTAATATTCTATATCTGCACCACACGTGCAACTTTTCACTCATGCATTTTCAATAAAACATGAATTATTTATGCATTTTACGAACCAATTTGCTGCATATTTAAGCATTCAAATTCCGGCTCACAGTTCCAGTAACAAATATTCCTCATGTCTGATACGTTTTTGTATTTAAATAGTTTTGAGTTCGGGAATTTCTTTCAGTTTTCCCTTATCGATTGCCGAATTTCGATCATTGGGTATTGTTTTTGCCAAGCGAATAGCCTAAGTGGAAAGTAAACTGCTTTAAATGTTGGCCAAACTAGTTTTAGTTGCTTGGTGGACCCATTACATTTATTATGCATCATAATGGGGAAATGGAAAATGTGGAAAAATGTAAAACACTTCCAATGTCGAATATTTTCCATGGCCACATTTGATTGGCATTAGCTAAATTGCAAATATTTGAGCATAAAGGGGGTTAACCATTCGAAATCCCATTCAGAGTATAGCCAACTTCGTTTTTCGTTCATCTTGCGGATGTGGCTTTATTTATGACGATTCTGTTTGGGACGTTTAGTAAATATTATTTAAAGCAAAAGCCCGACTAATTGTTGCCTTTTCTGGGTTTCCCAGCGGAACCACCGCAAAATCCGAGTACAAACGCATAGATAGGGATATATGTACGCACACACGAACATATATGTATGCTTTAGTGATTTAGGAACCTGACCTAACCACTTTTCCTTCCAACAATGGGACAAGAAATGAATTTTCCCCAGCTCGCTTTAAAGCCGACAACATTTTTCGGTTGCCATTCGGCTTGGGCCATAAAATATTTGATTTGTTATGGAAATTGCATTTGGCGTGTGTGTTCGTATATATGTACATTGTACACACAAATATTTTTTGAAATTTTTGCTTGGCAAATTCTATCTCTATCCCTATCGGATATGGGCTATCTCTGTTTGATTGTTGCCTTTTATGGTTTTTTGCCATGAACAAATGCAATCAGCGTGGAGTGGGGGCGTGGTCAATGATTTTTAATAAAATTACAGAGCACGGCTCCCATTTGGTTAAACATTTGTGAATTTTGTTAGGTCGGAAAGAAGTCGAATTTGGTTTTCATGCAAATGATTCCAGCGTTTCAATTGGAAATGTTAGTTTTCGACTCTACGGCCCGACAGCTAGGCTCCCCAAAAACCAACAAATTATTCCTTGTTCGTCTTATTAGGCTTAAAATAGCTTACAAAATCAGTAATGAGGAACTTGAAAATGACAATTTTATATGAACAAAATGTATTTCAATAAGAATACTGTTGAAATAACTATTTTTATTTTGATAACATACTGAATTCTCGCCCGAGTTCCAAAGAGGATCAAAAATAATTTAATTTCCGTGGTTTTACTAGTGTGACCGTTCGCCCGGCAGATTTTCAAGCTCCACTAGTTTGCAGCCCTGGTTTCGTGGTATTTATTCCGCCTTTTAGCTGTGGTCAATCTTCGCATTCGCATCGTTTTTCGTGATCGCTTATAATTTTATAATGTCCAATCCCACTTATTACGATATAACCAAGGATCCCAACTTGGTGAGCAGCCGCATCTTCCTGGGCAATCTGCCAGTCTGCACACCCATGGAGCTGAAGCGCTTTTGTCAAACCGTGGGAAAGGTTCTGGGATCCAGGATTGAGGGCGACTATGGGTTCGTTCAATACGAGACAGAAAGGAAGGCCCAGGTAGCTGCTGTGATCCTAAACGCATCCACTTTCAAGTCGCACCAGCTGACTGTACGCTCCACCAACCTTGATTGGATAGAGAAGCTCTATCAAAATTCTGAGAATCCGGGCTTCCAGCTAAAAAAAGAAGAAGAAGAAGGTTCTGGAGCATCCGGTAGTACTTCCTTTGCCGGGGAGCAGCTGCGTCGCTCTGATCAAATGCAAAAGCTTTTGGAGAGGCTGGCAGACAATCGCCTTTTGACCGCATCGCAATACGAGGAGGTCATCGAGTACTTGGAGGCGGAGAAAAGGGAACTAAGGAAGCCAAAGAGTCCAGAGATCGAGTGGAAAACTGAACCGATGGAAAACGAGACCAACGGCGATCCCTTGTTCCCCAGTTTTGGCGACGCAATGCGGGATGAGTGTTTGATGAACCTTCTGTACGATCGGGGCGTCCAGGAAACTTTGAAGTGCCTCTACAACTCCGATGTGAAGGATTTAACCGAGTTCTATTAGTTTTCCAAAAAGTATTATATTTAAGGAGAATATGGAAAAAATTCCAAAAGTTTAAAGTTTCAACTAGTTTTTACACTTATTAAGTTACATTATAGCATCCAAAAGGAGAAATGTCATTAGTTTATATTTTCAGTTACATTATAACAACTATAAAGAGAAAAGCCATAAGTTTAAAGTTTCAACTCCGTTTAAAGAGTTTATTTCCATTTTCACTGGATATTTGATCTACTTTACAAAATCTTTGAGAAGCTTCAAGTTTCACTCAGTTATAAGAGTCTATTCACATTTTCATTGGATACTCATTTACTTAATTACATCTATAATAAGAAATGGTATAAGTTTAAAGTTTCAACAATGTATAAGAAGTTTATTCCCATTTTCACTGGATATATTAACATCCATAAGGATAAGAGCTATAAGTTTAAAGTTTCAACTCTGTTTAAAGATATTATTCACATTTTCACTGGATATTAAGTTACATAATAACATCTATAAGAAGAAATGGAACAACAATGGAGGAACACCTTAAGTTTAAATTCCCAACCTTGTTTAAAGAGTTTATTTCCATTTTTCACACCCATAAGGTATAGGGTTTGTTCATTTTTATTAATTACGCAACAAAATATGCAAAACAGCTGAAAATAAGCAATAAATTATACGCTTGCTTTATATATTTTAGTTTCAATATACGGAAACAACTAGGACAAATGGATTAAGTACGAATCATGGCTGTCGTTTCCTGGAGATGTCCTTGCGTTTGCACTCATTAAAGTGCAGGCAAATCTGCACACTGAATCCCTGAATCGCATATCACTGGCTAACTGGTATTTCCATCAAATTCAGTCGCTCTCCGAGAGAATTTCGAGCCTCAGTTGTCCTGGCTGGCTTCCTTCCTCTCTGGCTTTCAGTGTGTGCCGTCCGTGTGCGCTTCCTGAGTGCAGCTGTGTGCGTGTGAGGTCCTTTCCGGTTTCAGTTAGTCGCATATGTGGAGATGGTCAAGTTCAACATTCAATTAGAATACATTACAGGCTCAGTGACATGCAAACACAAACTGTCTGTCTGTCTGACCGTCTGAAAGGGGGCGGGGTCAAGGATGGTGGCAAAAGTTTGAGCACACACACGCACACTCACCCGTAAACACACATCCTGTCCGCATAGTTTTATATTCATATGCATATTTTCAGTTGGCGCCCCCCAAAAGTGAGCAATTTTCTGGTTCTGGCTCGTTGGGCTGGCTGAAAATGTGAAAAACTGGAAGTGGAGGCTGTTTAAAGAGCCACTTTAAGTCTTCTGGTCTGGTGCCACGCCCCTCATCCCGGCAACCGCCGCCCCCCGGGTTTTCTACTGTTGCTTTTGCCAACGCTCATCTTTTGCTGGTCGGAAATTTTTGCAGTTTCGGTTTCAATTTTGCCTGCGGTTTTACACACGACAAAAAACCATTGCCAAAACATCAGTTTCACCGCATAGTCCCAATATTGTCGTATAATTTTTTATTTAGCAAATAAGACCAATCAAAATCTTAGTCACAGGGTGATTTTTTTAAAGATGTTAAATAAATGTTAGGGGTTTTTAAGTGGGGTCTTGGCAACTTATCAACCTTTTTTCCCCTGCATCCCTTTTGAGTGTTTGTAACTGATTTTAATGTCCTGGTGATTTCTGTGACGCCCCCTGTGTATTCCATATCCTATGTAAATGTGTACTTGACCGGCGAATGTTAAGTAAATATCGAACAGTTTTTTCCCGTGTGAAGTAAAGGATATGCTCTACGCTCGACACCTTTCCCTTCCACCGTCGACTGCTCTTCTTGGCCTGTTTGCTCTTGGCCTTAACATTTTTATGGGCCTGGTTGTGTGTGGGTTTTATGACTTTGTTATGAAGTTTGTTAGGTGTAAATTTGATGGGCTCGGCGGAGGAGAGCTCCCACTTCGGGGGCTTGAAACTATATATTTGCCGGTTCGGCACGCGCCACTAGCTGGGTTCTTTTTTCCACTTTTTATATCCCGTACTCCTCGTTTTGCAGGCTTAATTGCCAAGTCGTAGGCAACATAATTTATGGCCTGCCAGGCCGAGTTATGTGATGGAGGTGGACTTGGACTTGGCTGCTCCGCCAACAGGAAGCGGAACTGGAGAATGGGAAATGGCAACTGGAGCAGAAGCAGCAGGAAGAGCTGCCGAAATGCCCCAACCAACCCGAACCGAGAGAGCCTGCAAATTGAATACAAATTCGCTTACAACTAATTAAGCAGAAGGCTTTTGCGGCTGGGGAAAATGGCGAAAAACCGACCCACCGAGGCCACACGCTTCTGCTGCTGTTTCGGTTCCTGTTCCTGTGCTCTGGCAAAAACTTTAATTTGGTTAAGCAAACATTGGAGGAGGACCATAAAGGGCCATCGCAGGAAGCTGAAAGTTGCCACAAAGTGTTGCATTCGCATTCGCATTCGGTTTTCCAGCACAACAAAATTTCACCCACTTCAACCCCGCCGCCTCCTGGGGGGACATTTCACTTTCCTGATTGGAATGAAGTACAAAGGAAATTCCATAATGTACTGCCGGCTGTCCCACAAACAGCAGACGAGGTCATCTGCATCTGCATCCGCATCCGGATCCGCATCTGAATCTGCATCTGCTTCTCGTATTTCCCATCCCATTCCATCGCATCCCTTTTTTCTCTGCCACTGACACTTCACACCTTCACTGCGAGGAGAAAATGAGAGAAGTTCTCAAAGCGAATTCCCCAACGGACTGCATTTTTCCTGTCCCGTCCTGTTTTTGTCCCGTCCGGTGCTGTCCAGCACAGGAAAAAAGGACACCCGGGTTTACTGCAATTTGCTGAATTAATAACAACTCCCAGTGCTTTGAAAATTGAATTTAGAGTGTGAAATATGAAATTTATTGCACGTCAATTAGTTTTCGTGCTCTTTTTGGGCAACTTTTTGCCGTCGAAAGTTTTTCCATTCCCATCATTTATGATAACAAATAATTTAGGTTCCCCCGAGTTTGCCCAGCATTATGATCCGAGAATTCCTTGTGCTGTTTTTGCGTCCCAGGTTTCCAGTTTCCTGGGCTGGCTTCATATGTATTTGTTTTCGCCCGAAAACTCAAATGTTTGTCTTAAAAGTTGTCTTGCCGTTTCTCTGCTTTAAGCTGATAAAGTTGGTTTATATCTTAAATTATTTATCTTAAATAAATCCAAAGCCGTTGTCTAGCTTTCTCGCCTGTTTTCCAGCATGTCTCGCAAATTGTCCGATTTATGGTGGCCCCAAACATTTTTGCCACAACATAATGACGGCGATGATGCATGATACCTGATCCATCCGTCCTTGGACTCGGATGTTTGCTTTTTAAGCGCTGGCTAAACGGTTCAACTTGCCTTCAGATTCAGAATCGTGGCAATCCGGGTGACTTTATGGTCTTCAATAATAATGACAAATCGGTTTACCCGCACGTGTGTGTGTGGGTTTCTGTGGGACAACTTTCACATCACGTCCAGTCACAAAATGAGTCCATAAAGTCCAAAGGCCGGGACCCCTAAAACGTGAATCTCGGTGAGAGCTATAAAAGCCGAAAGATATAGTACGGTTATGCGGCTCTATAGATGCGAGATTCGAGATACGAGGCTTATGCGGACACACACAAGTTGCATTTTGTTAAGAGCGAGAAGGGCTGGAAAAATTGGGGAGTTTGGGCATAGGGGGCGAAAGATAACGTTTACGCCTGACTGGGCAAACCAACCTACACATATGTAGGGGGCCTACACTACCAGAAAATTCCCCATCAGAAAGCCGGGCTGAAAATCCGAATGGCCCAAGGGTTCAGGGAGCACAGGTGAATTGTGTGGCTGAATATTTTTGGCAGGTAAAATGTGGGCATTCAAAGTGGGCTTTGCTGATTTTCTTGCTTTTATTTGGCATTTATTTAGGCTTTTATTGGGTGTTTATTGACTGTTTCACACATAGTTTGGCTTAAAAAGTGAGTGCTTACTCATGTTTGCAGGCGATTTATGCAGGCATTTGCATTTTAGAAACAGCTTGTATTTATTTTGTTGTTTGGTTACTTTGTATAAATTTATATTGACTTCCAATGCGAACTTAACTAAGTAGAATTTTTTATTGGCAGATGGTGGTTCAAGCTACCAACTCGATGGATTTCATTCTCCCAACAAAATTTGTCGCTGCTTTTCCAATAAAGGCCCAATCAGTGTTGCAATTGTGATCAGTCATTTCTTCGCGCCTTCGACGACAAACTCTCACTCAGCCAGTCAGTTGAACCCATCCTTTGCCCCATCCGTACACTGGATAAAAAACAGCTTGATATAAAATATGATAATATATTAGTTACACTTTGGATGAGTACAAAATATTCGAGCAGTTAGGCCAATGCTATTTATTTTAGAGTAACCTCTTAAAGTTCTTAACAATATTTGCATTTAAGCATAATATATACTTACAAAACCATATGGTACTATTTTTTGTGTGCACCCCAGGGGAAGTACCCATCACCCGCACCCTTGGCATTCAGTCAGTGTGGCATTATCATGTGTCTTGGCCTGACAATGTCAAAAACTGTTTATGCTCCAACGCCTTCGCACAGTTTCACACAGCTTGCCGCACAATGGAGGCCCTCGACTTGCCCCTCCGATTTTACCCACACTCCCCGATTTCCATGTGTTTGGGCCTCCACATTCCCTGCTGTTTGTTTCTGGGTGTTAGCTTAAACACGATATTTATTGGCTCACCACACACACACTCGCTCGCTTGGCGACAAACAGAGTGGGGTATCAAAAGTCGGGCGACTCGGGACTCGGGACTCGGGACTCCGGTCTCCGGACCCAAAACAACCCAACCGAACTGAACCGAGATCGTCGCCAGCCAACGCAACTTTTCACAGCTGACATCTCAATGGAGCTGTCTTGCTATCGATACGCTTTCTCACATCGGGTGTTGTACCCCTTATCGGTGGATACCCCGAGGAACTGCTATTAACCTTTACCTTCCATACTAATTAACTGATTTATTGTAGTAACAACGTGCTTTAAGGTATGAGAACCCCTTCAAAAAGTTTCACTCGCGTAGATTTTCGACAAACTCCTTTGTAAAAGAATATTATGATGGATTGCCAATTCAATTCTCGCCGCCCAAGTCTTAATATTTTAAATATTTTTATAGCTACTTAAGGGTATTTGCGAATCCCCTTCCCAAAGCTCTTCAGCACTCTGTGTTTTTGTTTTCTTCACGCTTGACAACAGGGGATTAAAGTCCTCTCTGCGTTCTTTTTTCCCGCCCCTCCGGCGTTGCCCCCGGCAATATTGCACCCTGGGAATGCCAATCGAGAGCCATTGCCTCGATTCGGTGACACGGTCAGGGATGTACTGCACATGGAGAAAAATCGTAGCGATATGTTACGAAACAACAAGTTCGGGAATGCCAATCCAATATAACAATGTCGGAATAACTTACGCGCGATACGAAGAAGTTAAAATAGGGATCCCCATGAAACCTTATGAATGAGGCCCGTTTTATTTTCCGTGTTCTCGTACTCACAGAACTCGTTCTCGTACATATTTGCAAATGGGGTTTTGCTTGCCAAAGGGCCCCGCGTCGCCCGCCATAATTGTATCTGGCTGCTTTTTTCTGCGTGCCCCTTGGATGATGGATGTTATGCAGATGGATGATGGTGTTGGACCAGGCCACTATCGCCCTCCATAAATGGGGCATTCGGGGTGGGGGCTCGAGGACTCGGGGCCATGGCCCTCGGACGGACAGCTGTCACAATGTGTAGGGCAGTTTGTCATCCGTTTGGGGCCGGGAATATGGATATGGTGTAGTGAAAAAACCGGCGGAAAACTGGCTGATCCGGCCGGAGCGCCTCTAAGCGTGTTATCGATAAGTGCGGCGATTGGCTGCCAGTAGTGGTTTTATTCCCAATTGTCGCGGGGATTTTCAGTAATTCAATAAAAAAAGTTAAATTGACTACGGATAGATTTAACTTTAATTAAAAAACGCTCACAGTCAAGTGGATTTTTCAACGTCAATTTCAATTGCCTTAATGGTTATTTTATAAATGTTTTATTAAGTAAGGACCGTTTTAAGCTTATTAGGGCCATGAAAATAAGCATTAACAGCGTTATCAAAAAGTTAATTATTAACTAATGAAAATAAAATGAATTCAATTTTGCAACGCGGTTTATCTAAGGGTAATTTTAAATTGATTTCTCTTTTTGTGGGCTTTAAGGAAATAAAAAGTGAAAATTATGCAGGGAAATTGTTTGTAAATGCTGGAAAAAACATTTCACACCCACAAGTGTGTTTTTCCTAAGGTCATTTAATTGAATAATTTAGTATTTTGCATGTAATTTAGGAAAATATTCAAATTAAAGGGCAAACAAGTGTACGCATTTTACATAATTTAAATGAAGCCAGTGCTCGAGCATCCAAATTGATCCTTTTTTCTTACAAAGGTTTATTTCTTGGTTTGTAAACCTATTGTTAAAACATTTGATTTATTGCAATCACATACTTTGCCATTTAATTTCCAGGAAGTTGTGTTTTCAATTTGTTGGTCTTTTTACTAACTGGCAGTTTCAATTAATTCAATAATAACCGTGTGTATTGAAAAGTGACACTTATTGAGAAATACTATTGAATTATCCTGGCCTTGATTACTCGACACTTGCATGGGACAATAATAACGCTTATCGATAATTGCACAATTTTCCGGGGCTAAGCATAAATGTCAGTCGACAATCGCTGAGTTTTCATTCAATTATCGAGGCAATTGAGGGCATTGTGCCATTGTCATCGCCGGAGTTCGATTGCTTGGGGCCTTTGTGGTCGCGAAGGAGAAGGCCTACTCTCTGTGTGGTTTCGGGTGGTCCTGGTCTCCATTCCGGACCAGACCCCCATTACCCAGAACCCAGAACCCAAGTGTGGTGCCATTTTGAGCCGCTTTGTCGCCTGCTTTTCAAGGGAGTATTAATGCCCTGTGCATCTTTAGTCATGGCTGGGAGAATATGGCGATAAACATGTCTGTCCTGGCTTTTCTGCTCTGCGGGGATCCTTTGGGCGACGGGGGTGCTGAGGAGTACAGGTCCATGGAGCCCTGAAACCCTGGAACCCCACAGAGGACAAAATGTTGATGCTGATAACACATAGTTACCAACATAATACATACTTGTCATACTTGCACTCGCATATCATTTGATTTACGCTTTCTGTCGCACTCCAAAGTGATATATATGCGTTGCCACGCCCTGACGACCCACACACAACCCAGCTCCACTGAACCACCGAACCACCCGGCAGCCCAGCAGCCCAGCCACCCGTTTTTATCCACCTCCACCTCCCTAAATGGCAATGTATTCAAACATTTCAGTTTCGGACTTGATGGCAGCGTAGAATCAGCCATAATTGAAAGCACATCACCAACGGATTAGGGATGGGCGCGCGTGGCGATCGTGCACATAGGTTGTTTAAAGGAATTTAAAAAATATTAAATTGGGAATTCAAAATATATAATGCTACCCCGCACTTGGGAATAGTCACTTGCCCCTTTTGAAGAGTAGTGAAGCCCCATTAGTGTCCCCATAAATTGATGTCCTGCGTATAAGCAGTCAATTTGTAGCCCGTCGCCGGACTCACGATGTCATCTTCAGGATGGCGATAGAGATTCGCCCTGATAGATGGGGTCATATGCATACGAGGACAGCGAGGGACATGTGTAGCAAGCCATTTTCAGTTTAAGTGGCAATACGATTTGTATTCTTTATGAGTGGGGCCGTGTGTGTGTGGGTGCGCCAGGATAAGCCCGTGAGTGTGTGTTAGTTAGCGATCCCTTGGGTTGTATTGGATTTGCTTGTTGATTGCTTTGCAGTTTTCGCTCTTCCACCCTCACCCATTTGTATTCCCATTTTCATTTTGTACGGAGCGCTGATTATCCTTGAACCGAAAACACTCCGCCGCTCGAAATGGGGGAAAAGTCTAGGAAATCTCCTTTTTTCGGGGGCAGCTGACGCTGGGAGTTTAGTTTCATTTTATTGCATATTTCTGGGAGCCGGCACATGAATGTTATGGCCTTGGCTGTAATTTGTGTGTCAGCAGCAGAAGCACAGCAGCCGAGCAGCAAATTATGTAACTACACTTGAAATACAACTACACAATGGCCAGATATTACCATTACCCAAGGATGTGAGTTTGGGCGACTGGGGGATTGCTGTGTGTGTGTGTATTACATTACCAGGGCGTGTGTGGGGGCCTTTGTTGCCCAAACAAAACACAGTGGCTCTGAAAGAGCGATTCAACCTAAGCGGCTAGATAAATCTTCAGAGTCAACCCTCTTAGAGGGCACCCTTTAGTTGGTAGGACGCATAAAATAGTTCTGGTGTATCATATTATTTTTTCTATATGTATAAGACTCCAGTAACCAGTAAAGCTAAGGTGTCCAGTTTTGTACCAAGGTATCAAAGCTTTGGTGTAGGTTTATGCTAGGAACTGATTTTAAAAAGCCTGGATCTAGAATTTTATAAACAAACTGTGAGAGAAAAATCTTGTACTAGAATTTATAGTATATGGGTTTTCTTGATTTATATCGATTCAACTCAACTAATATACCCGCCCTGGATAAAGGGCACTAAGAAGGCTAAAAGCAAAGCTGGAAGCCCGCATATGCTTGAAAGCCCAAGGGAGGCGGAGGGAGGAAAAGCGTGGGAAATCGAGGAAAACGGGGAAAGCGACGGCGACAACAGCTTGCATAAATTCGTATTGACAGAGTGCGGAATGGAATAACTGTTAACTTCCATTCGACATTCGCTGATTCACAGATTCATCGCCGATGTCTTTGTCAAAAAGTGGGAAAACTGAAAGGCAGCTTCTTCAATTTTCCACTCTTCGATGATTTGTCATGTGAAAACGAGAGGAAAGTTGGGGCGAAGCCGGCAAAAGCGAGGGGCAAACTCGAGGAGAGCTCAAGTTAAATGTATGGCGTTCGTAAGTAGCTCGGAAAAAGGTGATGGAGCATCCCAGCAAAGTTTGTCGAGTGGCCCCAAACGGAGGAAGTTTTTCCAGCGGCCTGGGGAAATTGAGATTCACACTGTTCTTGCGGTGTGGTTTACTTTGCGTCTGCTGACTTATCAATGAGGTCAACAATTGCTCAGTGAAATTGAATTCGTATTTGTGTTGCTCATTTACCAGCCAAAAACTGAGTTTAGTTTTATCCGCCCGAATAGTGTAATTTGTGCCCTCCAACTTTTTTCTTTACCCTGCAAATTTGTGAGCACACAGAAGGTGTTTCAAATGAATTAGCATAAGTGGAGTATTATACGAAATCAGCTGGGAAAGCTGGCCATTCGATATAGGATATTGCGTATACGACGGTTGGCCCTCAAATATTACGCATACGACGCGTTGCCTTTTTTTTAGCTCAGTTCATCTGCAGGCTTTTTCGTGCGCCCCTACAAACATTGTGGTTTCAATCAGACACACCCCGCTTTCCAATTTACGTCTGGGGTTTCCTGGCAGCCATTTAAAGCCGTGAAATTAATTCAAAATTATGAAGATTGCTTTCAATATTCGCTTAATATGCTTAAGCACACAAAAATCACACTCACGCATAACACGCAGCGTGTACGAAAAAAGTGTATAATAATAATGAATGCGGAATAATAACACCCGATACAACGGCAACAGAATGCCATAATGAAATGCACGCTGCTCTGCCAACAGCAAATAATTTTCAATAGTTTCCACGCCATAAAATGCAAACAAAATGAAGCCTTCAACGACACACAAATCAGAATATAAGGGGCGAACAAAGAGAGCGGCCTGAAACAACATCAACAACGGCAATGTCGAAACAAGAGCACAGTGAAATCAATAATAACAATTTATAAATGTTTATTTAATAATTTATATTACCAGTCTCCATCACTTCCTTATTTTCCATCCCGTCCGCGCCTTCTGCAGGACCGACGGCAAGTTTCCGGGTATGTGGACATAGGGGGTCGGTTTGCAGTTTGCAGTTGGCAAAAGGATTAAGCGGCAAAATTATCTTTGGCTTCCATTAAGCCTTTTTATTTATACCGCGCAGGTGACGGGAAATCCATTAAATGAAGCGAGCCGCAAGAACATCGCCAATTAGTTGTGCAACCAAAAGCGGAGCCCCCCGACCGAATCAATACGGCTTAAAGCGAGAACTCTGGACATTTTAATTGAACGCAAGTTCGTCTGGGTTTCACAAAAAAGGCCCAAAATGAAATCGGGTTATTCCTAATCCCTTCAGACTTTGCTTTCTGAAAAGTAACAACTTCAAGCTGGCTTAAAAATAGTTGTTACAGCGTGCATAAATAAATCCTTTTCAAATTTTGCTGGTTAAGTGGCAGAAATAGCTGAGAATTCCATATATTTTTGTGCCCGCGCCTTTCCATTCTCAGGTCTCAAGAACTTTTCACCCAAGTCAGTCACAAACGGGGATTTGAAATGAAAAATTGGAAATGAAAATGGAATACCAAACCAACCAAGGGCTGCATTTGTTAGCATATTAGAGAATTCTGTGAGCTAATCTGAGCTTTATGTTTAATCAAATAACATTCATGTTGAATTCTTGAGTACAAACAAGGGAGAACGCTATAGTCGAGTACCTCGACTATCAGATACCCGTTACTCAGCTTAAGCGACCAAAGGGAAATGGAGATATGCAAGCAGCAAAGTGAGATTTAAATGCGCCACCTACCGGCGGAAGACAGATTTAAGCGTTGTGTGCGTTAGGGTAGGCGTGACAAATTCATTGTTCAATAGAATAAGTTAGCCGCGCACTTTGCTCTTTCTGAGCGCCGGCAGTGCTTTTCTCTTTGCCGCTAAGTTCGGCCGGCAACTATTTACATACACACACATACACGCGTAAAAACATTTCGCACTGTCTGGCTCTGACGTCATAGCTTTTTTTCTTGGGAGGTTTGTGGGCGTTAGAGTGGGCGTAGAAAAAATTTTTTTGGGTCAATCGATAGGTATGGACAAGACTAATACATTTCAGTTAAAATTTTCTATCTAACATCAAAACTGTAGGAGCCACAGTTTTGGGCGGTTTGTGGGCGTTAGAGTGGGCGTGGCACTCTACTGAAACAAACTTGCGCTGCGTAAGAAGCTCAGGAATCTGCTCGCCAAATCTCAATAGCCTAGCTCTCATAGTTTCCGAGATCTCAGCGTTCATCCGGACAGACGGACAGACGGACAGACGGACAGACGGACAGACGGACAGACGGACAGACGGACATGGCTAGATCGACTCGGCTAGTGATCCTGATCAAGAATATATATACTTTTTGGGGTCGGAAACGCTTCCTTCTGCCTGTTACATACTTTCCGACGAATCTAGTATACCCTTTTACTCTACGAGTAACGGGTATAAAAAGGTGGGCTTAGATAGCCAATATTAGAAGGACATGCCTACAAATATTTCTGTGAAAGTGAAAAACGTAAAAAAACTTCAAAGTTTTCTTTTGTTTTTCCATCAAAGCAATAAATGTCGTTTTGCCTTTCTTCTTTTTTTTGAACGGGTGCAAATACAAATATAACAAATATTTTATAAGTTCACAATGGTTATCATTATGTAAAATTGTCGTTCTGAATTTGGGAGGTTTTATAAATAACTTTTATAATTCTATGACTAATTGTTAAATAATATTTCTGAAAATGTAATATAATTCCTTATGCTGCAAACTCTGTTTGTCCCTTCTAGCCAATCATCCCTATCACTTCCTCAACAGGACATTCAATGTTCGGTTTTCAAAACTGTCAATTTCCTTTGGCGCGTTTTGGTTTTGTTCACATTTCCCGCTGTCTGCTTTTCCGCTCTCTTTTTCCACATCCATCTGCATCACTCTTTCTGGCTTTATGTAAATGAAATTTTTGCGATTCGCCAGCCATGCAAAACAATTACGCGCTTAAATGGCGTACAATTTCTAAATAAATATATAGGGCTGTATGAACGAGCCAGTGAGGCGGAGTGGAGTGCACAGGGAGTCAGGGCTCAGCCCTTATCCTTCTTGAAAACAGAGAGTGTGACTCCCGATATCCCAGACCCCTTCCCTCGGGAATCCGGAAAAATCGAGTTAAAGTTACTACAAAATCGATTGGCAACAAAAATGCAGAAACTCTTTGGGAAAGGGCGTTTCAATGCTGTAAAACTAATTTTGTGCATCATAAAGTTTTATGACAAATATTACGCCACTTTTTCGGCAGTCTGCGGGAATGTCAAGAGCAGATCGTAACTGAAAATGGAAAAATTGCTGTTTAAGCGGATTCCTTACCATTCTCATCTCCCATCTACCATTTGCCATCCACCGTTTCCCATTCCATATTTTAATAGCCCGGCCAAAAAGGAGCGAGGCAGCCAGACTCCTGCTTAAATTAAACGAAATGGAACAGAAATAATATTCCCAGAATGAGAAAAATTAATTTTCCCTCGCACTCCGGGCGGGGAATGCGGCAAAAATAAAAAAAGAGCGGAAAATCCGAAAATGCGACGGGCAGCCTGTCACCGGCTGACGTCACTCCAGGTACAGTGAGGCTTGTGTGCAACAGATGACCGACCGCACAAAAGTCAACGGCCCCCAAGGAGTTCTCAATTTTAATTGACGCCAAAAGTTATGCGCTGTAATTGAATGTCCTTTTATACATTTCTCCCTTGCTGTCGACGGTGCTTCAAGGTATTTAAGTATGTATAGTTGGTAATGCGGTTATTGAAAAGGTAAATCTGACTTTATTTCAATAACCGAGGCGGAAGCTTGTTGAGTTTATATTTTGGCCAAAGAAATGGATAACTTAATTGCCTAAATGGAAAAGCCTGTGAAATCGGAGAAGTGTTATTTGTATTTGTTTAATACCATTTCTGATTTTGTGGATTCTCATATTTTTCTGTTTATTCAAATTAAAGATCATAAATTTAATTTCCATCTCCCACTTCTCTTCAATCAGGGCAGATGCATACGAAGTTTTTAAAACCGAGATGAACCAACGTTCTTGACCAACGCATCCTCTTGCAATTTCCAATAAATGGGCGCCCCAAAATCAGGAAAGTGATGAGGATATGAAGAGCGTCATCAGCAGGTGACAGCTGACTTCGTAGAGGGCCAATTTCCGGTTTGCACGCAAGGAAAGGCGTCGAACTTTCCGCTCGAATTGCCAAAGATGGCGAATTCGAATCCCATCGCCTTTCACTAGGGCACCTTGGATGCGTAGATGCGTAGATGCGAGGTACATAGGTTCGTGGATGCGAATCTGTCACGGCAACTGCCGCTCCCAGAAGGTCCTGCGTTCTGTGTCCTGGCTGAATGTCCTTTTCAGCTCCTCCGCTCCTCGGGCGTCCTGTATGAATAGCGAAAATAATTGCGAATACATGAGAGTGTCATATTTCACTTGAACAACATAATATTTTTATCTTGCCTCTCCCTCGCTCGGTGCGCTTTTTATATGCTCTTTTTTATATACATTTTATTATCTGTTTGCCATGTACGGCAGTTGTATCTGCGAGTGTGTGCTGTGTGTCCGTGTGCGTAATGAGGAAAAAGTTTGCGAATTACGCCGGAAACGCCAGCCGCCTCGACATTGCCGCCATTTGGAACGGAAAGGCGAAACGGAATCGGATTCCGAATCGGATGAGGTTCGAGAAGGCGTGGCCCTCGTGGTCCGGCTTCCCTGCACTTGGAAAAACCACTTTTCCGATTTCCCAGATCCATTTCCCATCGAATTCCTTTAATGCGATTGAGTTTATGTTCCATATTCTACCAATATAATAACTACTTTTATTTTTAAAATTTATTTAGGTGTTTTGCTTAAAGATCTCCACTAGAGGTCTTTATGTCGTAGGTCTACGGTTTTTTTCCCGACCTGCAAACATCATGTTCGTTGCCTACATTCAATATCATGAATTTTTCATTTAATTTCGAAATTGCAGCGCACTTTTGTCGCGCAGTGCTTTTTTGTTCTCGCTCTGACCTTGCAATTCATGTTCGCTAATTAATTTGTAATTATGTATGTTAATGTGTGTGTAAGTAGCACTATCGCCGTCTCTATCGCAGTGCTTTTCCCTCTCTTTCACCCCCGCCTCGTTCTTTGGCCTGTGGCGGCCACAAACAATGTTCTTAATTTAATGAAAGATTTCGATTATAAATGTCATTACATTTGCAGTCAGGCCCATTAAGTAGAAGAGGGGTGTGGAAAAGGGGGCGTGAGCTCGGGGTTCTGGATTCTGGGTAGTTCCCCAACCCCATTTAGCCGGAAAAACGCCCGGAAAGGAAATGTTTAGTTCCGAACACTCGAGTGAAAGCGTTTCATATGATCATAAAATGGGTCTATTAATGATTGGAATATTTTCAGATATTATTAGCTGGTGACGCACGAAATACCGATACTTTCTGTCCTGTCCAATTATAACCCAGAGCCCAAAAGATTTAACAGCGGGCGAAAAGTTACTTACAAATGAGCAATCTCATGGCAAGTTAGCCACATAAAAGTGTAATTTATGAAGTAAACAGTCCACTTTAGTGGCTCGGCTCCCCCGAGAGGGGGCCCAAACACTCCCCGAGAAACTTCCGAGAAAAGGCCCACTGGAACACACTCGTGGACAATCGAGTAAAAAGGATAATGGGTCGGAGCCTTCGGAACATGTCCTCTGCATTATTAATGAGGCTCAGGGCGAGGCGTGCGGCAAATTTAATTAAACTGCCACAGAAGATGGCCTCCGAATGATGATGTGCGATGCTCGGCTTAGACTCGCCTTACAGTTGCAGGCTCAGATTTTAACCAGAAAATAAAGGGACGCAGGAAATTTATTCTGGCGAGGAAAATGGAAATCGAGGAGGACGAAAAAGTGGCAAGGAAGACCTTCAGTTCGATGGTAAACTGATCTTTGGGGAATTTATTCCTCAATATAATGGGGAAGGGAATTTGTTATTTTCCTTGAGAAATCTTGTCCCGGCTTAACACTCTTTCGAAGGGGTTTGAAGTGTTTGAAATTAATTTTCGCAGCTTATTAATAAATCACCAGCTGTTGAATGCATACGAGAACAAAGATGAGTTATTATCTCTAATCAGAATTGCTGAATCTTGCATGTTTGTTTGCTTTTTGTTTAATTTGAATTTAACCTCTCTGTTTGTGCCTAGGAATATCAACACTGGCCTTTTCGATTCCCAATACCTCGAAGTTAGAAAACCCTTGTTTAAACAGTGCGCACCTTATTATTTGCTATTTGCGACCTCTTCCCTTCATAATTTTACGATGGTTAATAATTGATGTGTGTTCGGGGGGAATTCAAGTGCCTTATTGAAATGCGGAATGGCAATAAAAGTTTTACGATCGGAGTACTCCAGTCGAATTCGGCCAACCTGGGCCTACAAGGGGTTAAGGTTAAGGCAGTTAACCGAGTTTAATGTCTGGCAGTCTGGGGCAAGGGTTGAGATGAGCTCGGTTCGGTTTTGCTGGATGGCTTATGATAAAGTGCCATAAATTTCCCTGAAATTCAATTGGCCTTCTTCTGTTTTTTCCCTGCTTTATTTTTTACACTTTTTATGACCAATCAATAAGGAAAAACTTTTGTAAGTGCCTTGTTTTTAAGTGATTTCTTTTCTGTTTCGCCCTGGACAGTAATCTGTCTTTAAAATGGCTCGATTATAGCTTCCGTTTCGCTGGTTTGTTTCGCACAGAAAAAACCCAACAAGGTTCTTGGCTGCTGGGGAAATATATGTTTGATTATATTTTCGAGGGGCTGATTGTTATTTATGGCTGTGGGCGGCTGGAGGTGCTTCTGACCTTGTCTACTGTTTATTCGCCCTGAAGGGGAAACAGTTCATTAAATAAACATAACCTCTCATAATGATGGCAGCACGCTTACACGAGGATGCACACACCCAAAGCACAGTCGTGTGTGCGTGTGTGTGCCCACGCACCTTCCACCGCCACGCCCACCGCCCGCTTAACACCCTTTTCCGCTTTCCATCCACTGCGAGGAAATCCCACCAATGTGGCTCTTGTCCTTTAAATAAATGCGAGTATAAATAAATTTAAATCCGATTTGGAAAACAATTTTCAAAAATGGCAAAGGTAATCCGAAATTTCACTTTGAGAACCGAACTGTAAGAGGATTTAAAGATGTATATGTTCTGACACAATTCTGTATTAAAAAGATTTCGTACGTGTTGTATGACAAAAAGTTGACCCCAAACAGCATTTCTAGAGCCCATAAGTCGGTAAACCAGATAGCGATTTCCAAGACTTAGAGTTTTCAGATTCTTAGTTAGGATTTATTAAATTTCTAACGTCCTGAATGGAAGAAAAGATGCTCTTTTCAAAATTTGGTACTTGTATTTATGTTCTCTCTCTGCACTACAAAAATCCCTTTTCAGAGATCGTAAAGCCAAAGGACGTGGGCCTAAGGGAAGGGGGGAGCTTAGGAGGATGGTTCGGAGGGGGGCGGTAAATGGGCTGGTACGGGCACGGTGCTGTGCCAATTTATGAGTGAGCGGTGCCTAAAAGCATGCAACACTTCTTTACACTTGCTGCCATGCGTGTGTGTGCGTTGAAAGCCTTTGTGTGTGTGCGAGTGTGCGTGTGTGCGCAAGTGTGTATGAATCAATTTGGCGCTCTGCTTTTGTTTTCATTTCTTTTATAATTAATTGCATTGCTTACGCTTGCCTGGGCCCCAACTGCGGGCTGCCTCTCCCGCCTTCCTGCCCCGCCCTTTCACCTTTCACCTTTCACCAGTGTGCGCCTCCCTCGAAATCACCAGAGGCACCGAGAGCCCCAGGGGCTCTGGAAAAGCTGGCCCAAACGAGGGGTGCTCCGGGGAGTCGTGCCGCTTGTGATTATTGGATCAAATTGTGCACAGGCTTGTTTACATACGCCCCTCACATCATCAGTGGTGGGTACTTTTACCTAAGTACTTGCCCTGGCACAAATATTTGGCTACCTTTCACTTGGGACACAAAGCAAATGATTAAATTCTTAAGTTTAAGTCGGGGCAATCACTTTCCCAGAGTTCAAGCTGTACTTGGGGGGTTCTAAAAATATTTGGGTACTTTTGTTGTTTTGGTACTTTATAAAAAAACATTGTTAGTGAAGCGAGTTAGGACCGGGCACTCGCTTATCACATAATAGATAGATAGATAGATCACATAAATAGATATAGTAGATATATATCTATCTATCATAATAGATAGATGGATAGATCACATAAATATATATGTATAGATATATATATATCTACTATATCTATTTATGCAAATGTGGATAGAAATTTATGTGGATAGATATATATCTACTATATCTATTTATGTGGTCTATCTATCTATTATGTGATAAGCAAGATAAGTCAAGTAGATACTATAGCTATATATATCTACTATATCTTCTATATCTACTATATGTGATCTATCTATCTATCTATAGATAATCGTACCTCTTGTTTAGCTCGGTACCCATTTCTGAGTACCAACAAGAGTACCTTTTACAGCCCTGCTCATCACACACACACCCAACCAGCGCACGCACACAACGCAAGGTTCTTTCGATCAAAGTGACATTTAATTAAATCGCAAAAATAGAAGAACGCAGAATGCATTAAGAATAACTTTTGGGGTGGCGTTAGTCGTACTGATTACCAGGGAATCTGCTGAACAGGTCAGCATATAAGGCATTTAATTGCTAGCAGATAAAGAATTAAACAATCAAAAATTGTATGGGCTCATATTTGCAAACAAAGTATACCACTCAAAATAATTGAAACATAAATACACCTATTAAAACGATTTCATTAAATGTATTACTCAAACGCAAGAAATAATGGGAACGGTAAATAAATAATACTATTTGCTCCATAAATAGCTCAGCTCAAAGGCCTTAAAACATTCATTAATAGCCTACGTATTGTTTTTGTTCCGGGCTAATGTAATTAATCAAGGTGTAAATTGTTGTTCTACCTGTGGGAATATTGTGTCGGCTCCAATCTGCAAATCCACCTTGCTAACAATAATGAATAATTCTCATTAGTCCATTTCTCCAGAAGCCATTTTCGGCCCGCATTGTTTCGTTTTGTTTGACCGAAACAATGCCTGAATTTTGGGGATAAGACTGTTAGACAAATTACCCCAGTGATTATGACGCTGCCCTGACCTGAGTAGCAAACATTCCTGGCGTTTCGCTTCCGTTGAGGTTATCAATTAGTCCATTCCTGTGGCTCAACCATCGTTTGTGCAACAGTTGGATTGTCTTCGTGTCTGTGGGTGTGCGAGTGCAGTGAGCGAAATTGGGTGTTGATTGCAAAGTCAGAGCCAAATCAAGTGCACTTTGGAGTGGCTAACGGGAAGGTTCTTGATTTCTATGTAAGTCGATCGAAAAATAGTTACAAATGGTTACTTAACCTTTTCTCTTTCTGCATTCTGCACTGAACTTAAATCCAGAGTTGACTCAACCAGAAAATAAACAGCTACTTGAGTGCTGAATGTCGTTGATCCGACACCATTCTATTTATTTTAGGCACCCGCGGCCTGGGGCTACTTTCTCCCAGTGTGCGCCTGTGTTTGTTTCTCCGTGTGGGTAAATAGTTTGGAGGCTTTTGCGTGCGGTTTATGCAACGGCTGGCAGCATTGATTAAATGTCGTTTAAATGTGCAAGCAAATCAGGGGAAGCACACAGAGGGCGGAGATCGGTGTGGGAAAAGGGGGCGGGGCTGGGAAAGTGCCCGCATGTGGCCAGGATGAGCCAAGCCAAGGGTTTTCAGGACCAGAACAGAACCTCCTGCTCCTGGAATGTTATTGTATGTGCGTGGGCATGTGGGTTTCGCCCGGGATAAAATGGCACTGGGCGGATGGTAACGCATTGAACTCGATGCGATTGATGGAGCTACGCACACACATGCCAAATGCATTGTGTGGCCTGCGATGGGGGGGATATACATAGAGCGGATGGAGGTGGAGATGGATATATGGGGGCCGTGGTTCAGTTCATATATGCCAGCGGTAGACAGATAGAAATCGACACGCAGCTGGTGGCAATGCTTAAAGCAACTGACTGAATGGCGCACAACTAAGGAACTCAGAGCTGGGAACTCGGAACTCGGAACCCGATGCCCTCACAATGGCATCGAACGCAATCGAGGCGAGCGGATTCGAGTAGACTCCCAGTAAAAGGATCAGGAGTATCAATAACTAGCGAACCGTTTGATTTGGAATATTTAATCGAGAGTCGGCATTTCACTGGCTTCATTCATAGAAAATGATGTTATGAAACAAAATAAATTCACTTCTAAATCAAGCTTTTTAAATACAATACATCAATAAATCAACGGGCCACAATTTATATCCTATATCCGCATTGCCAATAAATTCAACTACATAAAAAAAGCTCATAAACATGTCAAAAGCAAATGGTGAAAAAAGCAACACACAATTATCAATGATTAGCGGGAAAATGGCGCTAATTAAAAATATATCAAATAAGGCTTCGGGCTCTAAACGTCCAGTGCTCAAAGCCTTAACCCCTTGCCGCCCGCTTAACCCCCGTCGCCACCTGTTAATTACCGCATCGAGGACCTTGAGGCATTTATTTATTTTAATTTGCTACTCGTCTTTTATTTTGCCCGACGCTTGTTGTGGCTTTGCTTTTTTAATGGCTGTGGGTGAGAGACATTTTTCAGCAATTTGCTCCATGGTGGTCAGCAGTCAATAGGGCTGCCACCTGCCGGCACACACACAGCGCACGCTCGCACATGTGAGTGGGCACCCTGAGAAGCGCAAATTTAATTAAAGTTGGGAAAACACTATTGACTCGAACGGTAAATTATGCAGCAGACTACACAGAACAAAGCAGCAGATGAACAACTGGAATGCCAGCGGGTGGAAATAGGTGGTGGGTGGGTGGGTTTTGTAGGAGGTGGAATCGGGTGGGTGGTGCAGACAAATCGACAAGAGAAATGGATAGACAATCGCATAGATGGAGATAGATTGCCAAGTGTGCTGCTTTCACTGCCTCTTTCCCCACTTGTATCACACAGGAAGAATGTGGATAGGGATAAATCAATGCTCTCCCAGGCAAATTAGATTTTTAGTTTCAATATTCTTAGATTATGAAACTTTCAAAAGGAGTAACACCATCTTCTAAAAGCGACAGCTTTGGCTATTACTCCAGTTCCAATGCACATTGTCATTGCATCCCAAGCACATCGAAAGTAATCCTATTTCTTGCAGTGCACCCACTCATTCGCTGAAATGCAAAAGGAATGGAAAGCCGAGGAACGACGGGCTTGGGGAATCCAGCGATGGAAAGGGGTAACCAAAGGGGCTTTAGATATGCTCACACGTACGTTGGCTCAACTCCACTCCAATGTGCATTCAAAACAAGCCGGCGAAAGGTGGAAAAGGTGGAAAAGCCGGGGAAGCCGGAGCAGGACGACCCAAGGAATGACAGGGGGAAACGAGCGGGGCAGAGGACGAAGGACGATGAGTTTTCCTCGAAATCGAAATTGACGAAAAACGCCGTTCAAAATGCCAAATGAATCTCAGCTTGTGGCATGTGTGTTTTCGCCAAGCAACTGCAATCTCAGAGGGGGTTTATTTGGGGTGGAAGTAGAAGCAGGTGGAAGGGGGATCCAAAGTGGGTGCCAGGACAACAGCAGGGAAAACAAACACCAGCGGAAAGGAAGGCCTCCAAGGAACGAGGCTTTCGATACGCTGGCAGATCGCTTTGATCGCGGCCAAAAAGCTGTAAAGGTAATTGAGTTTCGGAAATTCCAATTGTTCAGGGAGCAGCATATTTGAATCTCGTTTTTTTCCACGGAGGTAGCAAGTAACAAAAATGCCCAAAATAAAATCATCAAAATTTGAAGCATTAGTAAAATTGAATATGCTTGAATGCGTATCGAGTCTCGAGTTTCCATCTGAAGGTATACCTGGAAAGGGTATTTTTAGCAGAACGAACTGCTGCCACAATTGCAAAGTTTTACGGCGGAATGAACATCGGACCGGCGGTGTGCATAGCGTAGCAGACACTTCAATTCCACTTACCACACTCCGATACCCTGTTTTGCTCCTCGATTTACCCCCTCGGTATCCCCCCTCAAATCGCGTGAAATTGCATCGAGAGTTGATTTCGCTGCGAGTGCCACTGCTTCTTTTTGCCTTTATTGCATTCGCGTTCGGTTGGCCTGATAAAAATGAATGACTGCATCACCGACAGTCGCAGGATGCGGCAGGCACCAGGGGGATTCGAGGCGGCAGGGATGCAAGGACGCAGGATGCAGGACATGAAATCAATGCAGTCGTGGTGGAAAGCGAGGGGGCAGGCGATCCGACATGCGACACTTGCTCATTTGCAGCGTTTAGGACTAAAGTGGCAGGAAGCAGAGCTGCTCCGCTGCGAGTGTGTGTGCACACGCAGAGAAATATATTGTACTCACAATTTATGGCTTCTAGCAGGGGAAATATAACCAAGATTGAGGGGGTGTGCCAGGGAAATCTCTAGAGGCTTGGGAGCACTTAAAGTGTTTGCTTTTGATAAATCAAAATGCATACAATGAATACAATGGATTTTAAATCCCATATAAATGTCTTAATATTTCAAAACACCACTTTTGCCACCCAAAAGTAGGCAATAAAATATTTTATTCTATATCACAATTTATTCTGGAAATTTATGAATGCTTTTTCTCAGTGTGCGTGGCGAAATGAAGTCAACAAGTTGAGCTCACGACCACTCTGACCGTGCTCACACACACATCCTCACATTCACACACACAAAGAGGGAAACACATACGCATATCATATCTGTGTGTGTGCAAATCAGATGCTTACAAAATCACATTATGCTAATGTCGTGTAATTTTGTGTGCACAAGGAGCGGCATTAGGGATCCGTGGAGGGGGCAGGGGGCCTTTCAGAGCGGGGGGATTCGGTAGGTAGGACCCATTTGAGGTCGCATGCCAAGTGGAGGGAGGTCGAGCGGATTTGGGTGGTGCAGCAGCGGCGGTTCCGCAGAGATCCGTCTGTAATTACACGCATAAACCAGTCAAATGCTCGGGAGCTTAAAATTATTTGAAGAACTGCATCGGCAGGGGAAATCGATGGGAAATGTGGACAGGATGCAGGGGAAAACACCCATCCGACTGAAGAATGCTGACGCTGTTTAGCATTTGCCAACAATCAATGGAACTAATGGCAAAGCAGGCCAAACATTACTCATCAGTATCAGTAATCGACCGACGGAAAGCCAATTTGCAATCTATTGGTACATGATTGGAATTTAAAAATCGCAATGCTCTTCGAAATGAGCAAGATGAATTACCTCATTTGGTAGACAACCAATGAATCAGGACTGTCGGACAATTTGTGATGAAGAAATGCAGAAAAAGGAGAGAAAAGTATGCGCCAAAAATGGGAATTATCTAGAGGAATGGTCTTTCGTGTTCACAAATTTATCTTTGTACACCTTTCGACACCTTCACATGTAATTTCAGGGATAATATAAGGGCACCTTTATTTTTGAATAACAATTGAATTAAACCGTGTTTGTGCACATTGTGATCGTGATAATTTGTCAATTACACATTCAACACATATGAGCATTCAATCATCCAAACTCTCCCCTATTCATCTCGAAAGTAATCGAGTAATCCATCAGCCTTACAGCTAGCTGTAAAATCAGAAGCATACCTTTAAGCGCACATGTCCAAAAATGTGATGAATCAAATGATAAGTTGTCGCATTTATCGCTTATCGATGGCCATAATTCAAAACATCAGCGAGATGGGAAAATATGCGGTGACAGAAGCGAATGTCAAAGTTGAAGGCTGGTCGTCGACCCCACGTCACGAGGATTCCGTACTGCTTCCTTGGGGACTCGCGGGGAATGCCTTCCCAACCATCAGCCAGTGAGCAGCCATCATCAGATGTGTGTGCTCGCCTGCTCCCTACGCACATTCATGAAAATCTCATGGCATATAATCAGTGCCACATTCAGGGCAAATCTCCAGGTGCCACGCCCACCCCCCACAGCTTTATCCCCCACCCCCACCCACACCCACACCCCCTAAGGCGGCAAACGCATTACATATGCCAATTTATTCATTATATTCATATTGTGCTGTCTTTCCCGTTCTTTCCCCCATTTTGTCTTCTTCTTGATCCCGCTTCCTTTGCAAACTTTCTTCATTTGTTTTAATGCTCTCCTAAAAGGGTATTTCGATCTTGAGAAAGTTTTGAAACTTTTTTTCAAATCCCTACCAAACATTGCTAAAGTTCCAGTCGTATTGTTGTGTAATAACAATTCTTTAATAACAAAATTACCACACATATGATGTGATACCATGATATGAGGTATTCTCCTATAAAAAACATTCGTTTCAGTATGAAACTCCAGAAATGTTCTCATTTTTAGGGTATTCGAGGACATACTATTTGCTGTTTCTCTCGTCCTTTCCGTGTTTTTGTTTCCTTGTTGTGTGTCTGTCTGCGTCGTTTTCTTGACTTGCGTGTCGTTGTGTGAGTTTCCTGCGAGTGTATGAGTGAGTGCTAGTGTCGCATTTTGTGTTTGTTTATTTGTTTATTTGCTTGTTTGCTGTGCGTGGCTTGTCTCGGCGGTTTCTCGTCCTTGGGAGGCTCGGGGCCTAAGCATAAGCAGCTGTCAATTTTGACGGGGCACTCACTCGCTTTTCCCCATTTCCTCATTTCCATCTGCAGGAGCCTCTGGAAAATCCCGGGCTATTTACGTCAGCGCTTTCAATTAAGAATGTTTTATGTGCAGCGGAGGAAATTAGCATTTATTGTTGTCGAGCGCGACATCCTCCACTCACGTTTTTCCCTTTTCGCTGGTCATACGCAAACTCGATTATTTCTGCACCTCCAGTTATGGCTGCAGTTTGATGGGGACTCCTTTCGAAGGACATCGACGGCGAAGGTTCCCATTTATCTAGGCTACTTTCTAGGATCCTGCACTAAAATTCAGGAAAAATCTCTTTAAACTCCTGGTTGCCACCGAGTATTTATATATACATAATTATAAAGGTGTCTGAAAGTATGAAACAATATTTTTTTAACGTTTATAAATGTGGAAATTGTATTCTTAACATTAGCACATTGCTACCCAACTGGCAGCTTAATCTAATCGGTTTTTACAAAAATAATACAATAATTAGTCTAGGCGTTACTTAGGGCAAGAAGTTATTTCGTGATTTTTTTTTATAATAATATTTAGGGTGGTAATGTTGCTAGGTCAAAAGAGTGGTGTCGTTTCAGTCAATATTTTTGAGTCCGGAAATCCGATGGGTTCATCCTCCCCCCTTCCGTATGCGATTATTTCCATATGCCCACATCTCAAAATATAAATCTGTAAAGCTCCGTCAAGCCATCAATTCGAGTTGATCCTTTTCCCTCGCTCCCCTGTTTTACGGGGTATGCAATGAAGTGAAGATAGGAAACGGCTGGCGGCAGACGGAAATGGCATTTTGCGCTGGAAACTGTTGCTCCATCGCAGCTGCAGTTGCAGTTGCAGCTGCACTTCCACTACATGTTGCACCCCTGCCCACTTCTTTCCACTCACCAGCCTTCCAAAAAAAGCCAATCCCCTTTACAAACAAAAGCCCTAGGGCAGGGGAAGAGTAAAAGACGCGGCTAAAATCAACGCAAGGCGCACTTTGAATTACAAATGATTTCGGGTAATTCCGGACTGGCAATACCATATAAATGCCAAAGCCATAGCCATGACCACGCCCACACAGCGGCCCACCGTCCACGCCCCCGTTTTAGCAGTAGCAATTTGCTAATTTCGAATGCACTTCGAAATGTTTGCCCAATTTGGTTGGCCAACATTTTAAAACATGACTTGACAATCATGCCGCGGGCGATGGCAAAGGGGGTGGGGCTTCAGTGGGGGGTGGATTTTCAGGGGGTTCAAGGGGGCTTAAGGGGCTGTGGACTAGTAACTGGTAACTTGTTAGGGGGCGTGGCAGGGACTTGTGACGTGACTGTGACTGCGCAGAAAGTTTTATTCATCAAGCTGATAGCGTCGAGCGTTGTTTAACAACAGCCAGGGGAGTAGGGCTAAAAAAAAGGGGCCGTGATAGCGGAGAGGGGCTTGCCACGGGCGGGGGCAGGCATCTAAAAGGATGAAGCGACAACAATTCTTGGGTCTAAACTTGTACACTGATAAAGAACAAATTGAGTTTTTTACGAAGACAAGGAAAATATAGAGGATAAAAAATGAAATACAGTTTTACTGCATACTTTTAGGCAACACTTTATGAGATTCGAAAACACATTTCTAATGGATAAGATTCCATAATATTATAAGTAATAGTAGAATTCATCTTAACTTTATTTTTACTTCTTCCTTGTCTTAAATTTCTTTCCTTATAGTTTCCTTAATATTATATCCTTGGTTGACTTAAAAGGCCGGATAGATACTATTCTTATTTTAACCTTCAGTTCATTTCTTTTAGTGACTTTTATCCTATATACATGGGATCTCTGTTGGATGTGAGCGGTGCAGTGTATAACTGCCGGTCAAGAACGAGAGGGACAGGGCTATAAGAGTAGAAAGAGACAGAAGAGGACACAGGATGCTAGAAGGTTTGGGATAATTTACGCTTTAAAGTTTTGCATTTCTCTGATATTGTTGGAAATATAATTTTAATTAAATTCGAGAGTTTGCTCTCGTTCACCTTGACTGTCCATTGTGTGACCTCCTTGACCCACCCCCTAAATAGCCCGGCCCCTTGAGTCCCCTGGAAAACCCCCCTTTCGCCTGACACCGATAACACTTTTTAAAGTGGTTTAAGGTGGTGTGCAGCGTGTTGCAAGTTGCACACTGCACACTGTTCACTGCAACTCATCCTCAAGTTTAATTAAATGTATTGTTTTTTCTATCCACCGTATATATATCGTATGTGCATAGTATGTGCGTGCATTCTTTTCACACGCTTCATTTGCCTCTTTTTCCCACTTTTCCCGCCCCCTTCTCCGCCTTCGGAGATCGCCGCAAAAGTTTGCTCAACTTTTGCGTTTTGTTCCACATGCTTGGCGCACACTTCTCCAAACCACATAGTTCGGTGAGCATGGGTGGCGGTAAGGGGTTTTTGAGGGGTTACTTTCATCACTGCACAGGAGTACTGCACCGGTCAAAATAATAGATAGGTGACGGGCGACATTAAGAAGATAATATTTTATTTAATCAATCATCGGGTAAACTATAAAGTAT
Organism: Drosophila subpulchrella; assembly: GCF_014743375.2. Lineage (NCBI taxonomy): Eukaryota > Metazoa > Arthropoda > Insecta > Diptera > Drosophilidae > Drosophila > Drosophila subpulchrella. Next base: position 28,956,476 of record NC_050613.1, on the reverse strand, counting down.
AAGAGATTAAAATTTATAAACAAAACACAAACGTACTAATTGATTATTACATTTCTTGCAGTTGTCACATTCAGCAGGAGAGTTTTATTGGTGCTGATGATTTAAATCCTAATAACAGAAAAAGCTGGTGATTTATAATCACTTTAAAGGCGTCTAAAAGAGTACAATGAATAGAGAACATAGTCTTTTGAAGTAAATCCGTTTGATGTGGTCTTTGGACACCATTACAAGGGTTATTTCAAAGCCTTAGCTGTTTTTAATCAACCAATTTTGTATCAAAACACTCTGCTTTCACCGCTCCTACCAACTTGACCGCTGCTGCATATCGAACATTTTTGTGCGTTTGAGAGTGTGCCATGCATCGCGATGAGTTTTATGGTAGTCAACATGCAATTGTGCGATGCTCTTCACTTTTGCTAACTAACACGGAACATGGCAAATCCATTGGGGGTGCCCAGAAAAGCGAAAAAGGAGGCGGGGGAGGCCGTGGTCCAAAGGGGGCGTGGCGTGGCGGGCAGAAATAGGCTGTGTGCTGTTTGGCAAAAGTTTGCCAGCTGCGCCAAGTTCTAATGAGCAAATTCTTTCGGGCAACAAAAGTGAGTTGAGTTTGGGCTGGAATGAGAATGAAAATAAGAATGCGAAAAAGAAAGGCGTGCAGAATGTCGGGGAGAAAGGCGGGAGAATTCCTTGGCAATCCGAGCTATTGCCAACCAACTTTACTCTTCTTTTATTCTGGGAATTTAAAACAGGGCTCCTTTCAAGGCACTATATTTTAAATATTCTTAAATATTATTCAAATTAGTTCGGTTCTCTACTTATTTTCCACTTGGTATAATTATATTTTTGATATTAAAAATACGAAATTGGTTTTTGCTTAACCCTTTTAATTGCATTTCTTCGGTTTCCTCTGTGAGTTAATTTCCTCTTCTCGCGTTCCAATGTCCTTATTGCAACGGCCACCTTAACTTTGTTATCTTCGGTTTCTTATGCTTGTCATTTCCTTGAGTTTGTTTCTGGAGGCCACACCTTTACGTTTCTTCAGCTTTCTTTTCCGGTTAATTTCCCATCATCTTATTGCAGTAGCTTTCTTATGTTTTTTTTTCAGCCGAGGGCGGCATTTGCTCATTTTTTTGGCATCGCCTCCATGCAGCCACATACATAAATTCCATCTGTAATCTGTCTTATCTATTCCATTTATCTCTATTTATTACCGGTCTTTGCTCGCTTTCTACTTGACATTCTTTGGCTGGTTCTTCTTACCCTTTCACTGGATTCTTCGCTTTCTCCGCAGCCCCTGCTCCGGCGCTCGATGGTCTTTAATCTGCTCCTTCATCGCTGATAGTTCCGTTCATTCCATTTTAATTCGTTTCTCATAAAAAATGTCTTACTTTAAATCCCACCCCCCATTCTCGCGACTCCCGACTCCTTTCGCCACCCCTTAACCCATCTTCCAGCAGATTTTCCAGCCTGTCTTCGCCCCTCGCTCGAGTCCTCGCTTTTCATTGTATCTGGATGAACTTCTTTACGGTTGCTTCTTCAACTTTTGTGCGCTTATCGCCATCGCAAGCCAAGGCGCCTCCATCTGCCACCCCCTGAAGCACCGCCACCTCCTCACCTACCACCCCCACTTTCCACCCCCTCGGTGGCCTTTCACTCGCTTTCATTTCAGCTTGTCTAGCAGCAATCCACTTGAAGGATGCCACAATCTTTCGTCTGCTCCCGCTGATTCTGATGCTGATGATGCGTCTTCATCCGCGTCCTCATCTTTGTCTCGTCCTTGGTCCTGGTCTTCTTCTTGGTCCTGACCAGGAGCAACATCAGCATCGGTACACACTGGGAAAAAGTCTTCAAAAGGAAAAGTGCACATCAGAAAAATATAAATATCATGTCATGTCATATCATCATTTTTATAGCATTATTTGATAGGGTGTATTGGGTTTTCCTTATTTTTTCAAACTGATCTTTGGTTAAAGTATTCAACATTTATGTTTCTTTAAAAATCCATACACCTTGCCCACTTTTTTCGCTGTGTAACTTGAGAATGGCTCGCATCGGCATCAAACCACAACAAATTGCAAAAAACATTTCCATGCGACTTACTTACATTTCTTTGTGGCTCCTGCGAGCTGTCTGAAGTCTGTGCTTTGGTTGCCAGTGCTCCAGATCCTTGCGGATCCTGCCATCCAGCCATCCTACCATCCTACCATCCTGCCACACTTGTCTGCCCCACTTAATGCCTATTTATTGCCCCTTTAATCTGCTGCCAGCGAGGAGGAATCGGCTAAACTGGAATCCGAGTTTGGAGGCCGGGGATTCGGGGCACCGGGGCATCGGGGCATATAGAATCGGCCATCGTGAGTCGGGAATCGGGGGGCATCGAGGCATTCAAGTGAACGGACGAAGCTGGGAATCGCCTCGCTTGGAATTGAATCTTCAGCATGCGGTGTTCGACAATTTAACAATTATGCTAAGCACCAGCAGCAGCCCACAGACAAGCTCACATGTGTGCACACAAGTGCAAACAATTATCTAATTGATTTTGGTATTACAAAATTTGCCCAAAATTCGATTCGAAATCATTTGAATTAACAGTTAAACGATTGCCTCTCTCCAACAATACACAAGCAAAAATATCCATTTCGGAAAGTTTGGAACAAGAGAAAAGCCCTGCCTTTTATTATAAAAAAAGTTACTTAAAAGCCGGAGCTAGAAGTGAGTGAGCTAGAAATAAGGTTTAAAGATCAGGTCTTCGTACCACTAAAGTCCAGTATAATGCATAAAAATAATATATAATACTATACAAATATACTCTTCTTTCTCAGCATGTACTCAGGATTGCCTTTCCTACCTACAACGATGTAATTATGGTTGAACTGGTGCGAAATAATTTTGTTGCAATTTATTTAATAAACTCCGGCGATTCACCAAATCGAATTCTGGTTTCAGATGCAATTCTACCGCCGATTTTCACTCGTTGCCCGAGATGATTCGACAATTTCATTAAAATGTTGCACACAACTTAAGTGGAAGTAGGGTGTGGTGGCAAAATGGGGGTGGCATTAAGGGGCTGCCGTGCCAAGGAAAAAACCAATATCAAATATTTAAGCACTTCAAATTGCTCGTTTGCACTTGCCAAAATAACTACGCAAAATTCAAGACGACGACGATGGAGCTGGCGCTGGAGATGAAGATGAAGACGGAGACGGCGACGGAGATGATGAAGAAGTTCAAGTGGAAGACGTTAAAAGAGCTTTGAGCCGGGAGGAGGAAATCCAGCATGTATACTTCCAGTGGGCTTGCCTTGAATGCATATTCTTGGGCTAAATTTGGCAATATATTCTCGGCTTTACAGCTGACTAATTCCGAAGGTTAGCAGGTGAAAATACATAAAGTTTTTAAGCTTTAAGGGAGTGAAGTAGCAAGTTTTACATTCGACTTTGGACACATCCTTTATCGAGACTTTTTTGTTAGCCTATAGGAGCGTTGTGTGGGATTATTTAAACTTTGCTATCTATCTAATTTAATTTACTATTGTCCACTATTGTAGATGTGGTATAGCACGTATTTCTAAAACTGATTAAGATACCCTTGTAACAATCATATCTTTCAGTTACATTTCTAGGAAGTTGACAGAACTGCGGATTTTAAGTGGCTGGTGGGGTTACTAGGTGAAAAGTTGGCGCAAACATGGGGGCCCGCACACGCACGACGCACGAAGGACGAAGGATTCTCTGTTTCTGCTTCTGGCGGCTGCTCCTCCTTATCCTTCGGTGGTTGCCAAGCAGTTGACTCTGTTGCTGGCATTATCAAAAATTTAAAGTTTGCCATTATATTATATTTCCTTAAGTTGCAAATTAAAACCCCTCAAGTGCAGCTGGTCTCTGACGGCGTATAGATGCGCTGAGAGAATGGCAACGGCATTTTCATATTTTGTGGACTACCCTACCCATTCATTTGAATATTAACTTTGCCGTGATTCCTGGAGCATTATCACAGGCTTTTGTATGGAATTTTATTATCAGTTAACAACCTCAGTTACGAGCACCATCCGCTGATTTAAAGACATGGCGGCGGTTGAAGTCCGACACAACCATCTCGATGGCCTGATCCACCGTCAAGCCGGGATGCTCAGAACGGTCCTCATACAAGTAGTGCACTGCCGCCGTGCCCAGGATCCCATTCACGGACGTCAAGACCATGGCGTACTGGGTGCCAAGTGCTGCGAGCTCCGCCAGACTGGTGAGCGGTTCGTTTTCATCCATTGCGATCGGCGAACGCACCTCCGTGCACAGTCCCTTCTCGATGAGGCGATCCCGGATGCGCATAGCTTCATGGAAAGCTATCAGCTCCATCGCTATGATCTCGCAGTCGGCAATCAGATCCTGCCCCGAAGAGTCGGCCTCGGTGACGAGCACATCCTCCCCGAACTGTCTGGGAGCATAGCCGTGTTCCTCCATAGATTGAAAGGTGGCGCTATGGGCAGTCAGGGTTTTGGCCTTGAATCGCGACAGGTTCAGAGCCATAATAGCTATGTTGGCCTGTCTTTCGCTTTCGAACTGAACAAATCCAAACGTCCCCTGAATCATTGTACCCAAAACCTTTCCATAACCCGCACATAGCTCAGCAAGTTCCTTTCGGCTGCATGGCGGCAAGTTTCCTACGAAGATTCGACTGGTAAGACGGGTTGGGCCCATGAGCAGCAAATATCCTTCAATCGGCGAATTGGACATGTTGAAAACTTTTTCACTCGAGCTTGTCAAACGTGAAATATTTTCCATTTACACGTGCGACTAGAGATTAACCTTTCTCAGTGTTGGAAAATGTTGTTGCGATAGTATCAGATAACGTTGACAACCCTGCACCATACTCACGGTACCTATTACTAACTTTGAAAATTATATTATTACTCTCCTTTTCTTGTGGAACAGGTTATCTATTGGTTTTAAAAGGTCGTTCCTTGAGTTTTGGAAATGTTTGGTGCATTTTCAATAATCCCGTGCTTGTTAAATTAAGTATTCGTCTGATGTAGCTTTGAAAGATGAGTATACTTTCTTTTCACTCTTTAAAATATAAAAATAATGGTATTTTAGGCAAATTGTCGGACTGTCGGTGGTCATGATTCCGGAAAAACGTAAGTTGAACGGAACAAGTATTTCTTTGGCTCTAAAATGTTCATATCTTAGAACCATAAAAATACTTCGTTGGGAGACAACATATTTATAAGTAACATTAAAGCGATCTGACCATTTTCGGAAAACCACTATTGTGAGATAATTGTGTTCGAAGCTTTTTGTAGTGTTTTATTTAAGTATTCTTAAAACTATATTCTAAAATAAAAATCAGAAAACATTTTTTTTAACGGTACAAGTTTTTAACGAACAGTTTATAATTTAACATTTTTCGTATGCATATCGATCAAGCAAATTTTGTTCCGGTGCGTCTTAAGTACATATTATTTAATCGTTTTTCGCTGTGTACGCTTAACAACACATCTCTGCACCAGCATGGTTTATTTAACAAGAACAGAACTCAGGACTCAGACTCAGTCGGCCTGAGTTGCAGTCTCAGATGGAGCTAAAGAATCGGAGTCCTGCTCGTTTAAATGACCCACTTTCTGGTCTTTGGCTAAGGCAGAGCGTCGCCAGCTAGAAAATGACGAAGGAAGCCCCCAAAGAAATCAAATGGAAGAGTTGTGCTACACAAAGCGAAAGGCATCAGGATGAGATGAGCCAACGACCAGATGGAATAAAGGCCAACAGACGATGGCCGAACACGAGGACGGCCGAAGGCACTCGAATTCGCTGCGTGAGTGAGTGGCAGGATAATGTGAGTGTGCAGAGGGAGGAGCAATGAGTGGAAGCTCCGCTGCAAGGACTCTGTGGTGAGTTTGGCTCTCGCTCCCCGTCGCTCTGTTTTCTGCCCGAAAAGAGCGCGAAGCTTCAAGCCTGGCTTAAGGACGATATTGCCAAGTTTCTATTAAATGTTATTAAAAGCTAAAATATCACAGATATTTTTGAAACAAAACACAAAATACTCATGGTTATCAAGGATTTTAGAATTGGAATGTTAGAAACAATGTTATTTACTATAAATAATTTATTAAAATAATTTGTTGCGATATTTTAAGTTAATACGACGTAGTATGCAATAAGATCATTGGTGTTTTTTACGGTACTTTAATATCGGTCAAATACATCGGATATCGGAAGCCAATGCAACACTTTTAAAAAAATATCGGTATATTTATGAGTGCTCCTTGGACACTTTGTGTTCCCCTTACTTTTTCAATATTCTAAGCTTCGTGGGCTTGACTTTTCCACTTGGCGTTGGTTTCGGATTAGGATTCCAGCGGGGGATGATCCGGGTTGTCTTGGTCCTTGTGCCTTAACCCTCCGCTCTGTCCCTTAACCCTTGCTGGCCCACTGGCACACGGACATTACAATTGTAAGCATCAGTGTATGCGCTTGTATCTCTTCCTCTGAGTGTGTGCGTATAATATGGCATTGTGTGCGTGGCAGTGAGTGTGTCTGTGTGTGGCGCGTGTTTGTGTTTCTAAGTTCGTTTGCTGCTGCCTCAGCTTCTGTTCCTTGCACTTGAAGAAAACCCCCTGCTGAAGGAGTACATTTTTGGAATTTCAAATGTGCTGTGAACTTATCATAATTCAGCGAATAATTGTTTCTAACCAAGAAAAGCGCAATAGTTGAGCGGTTTTTACGAGGGTGCATCAGATACCCCTTCCTTGGTCATTAGTAATCGAGCTTATGAGTTTAATCTCCATTTGGATACCCTTTTGTAATATTTTAAATTTATTCTAGAACAGCATAAATCAGTTGTCTTAAAGAGCCTTGACAAATTCCGACCGTTTAAATCAACATTTTCGCTGAGCGTAGTCCTGCTAACAACTCAGCGTTAAAGTTTCTGCGGTAATGGCGCTCTGGGACGTCGACGGATGGACTGTCACTGGGCTGGTGGAGGTGGAAAAGTGGGCGGTACGATGGGATTGTCCCTCGGATCCTGGTATCCCGGCGTCCCGGCATTTCGGGCACAAGGAGGAGCAACATCAGCCCATTAGGCGAGTGCGTATTACTTATGTAGCCTGTTAACTTGCCTCTCGATTGTTTGCCCTTTCCCGCAGCTGCATGAAATATATACGTATATATTTTTTCTTCTGCTCCCGACTTTCTCTAGTGCCCCTCGTTGTCCTCCGCTCGTGGAATAATTTTAATTGAAATTACGAAAAAGCAAAATTACACGCCGCCCCAAAAACCAGCAGGCCAAAGGGGCGGTCCAGATGGCAGACATATCCACGTATTTATATACCCACGTACATATACATGTCGGGCTAGTACGGCCTAGTCCATGGACTCTCGCCCGAATTATCATTTTAAATCATTTTGCGTGCGACCACAAAAGTATGCAAATAAAATGCCGCAATACATTTTCGGGCCATTTACAGGGTACCACAAAATGGGAGTGACCAGCATATAAGCCACCGAAATCCGCTCATGGCGCCGACTGCATATTTGTTTTAGGCGGCAGAAGGGCAAACAATTCAGGATTTCCATCTCCGCCACCCAGTTGGGATGCGAAACTTAAAAGCAGTCATAAAATTGGACCCTTAGGATTTTTGGTTCCCCCATTTACTATTACTATCTGAATTTTGAAAACTTTTAAATGGTGCGCAATGTCTTTGGGTTTAATATTAAAATATATATTATGCAAAAGTCAATAAATACTTTATTTTGTCATACTTCAATTAAATTCTTAACTTTCTGTATTTTTTGAAAATATATTAATAAATTATTTTGGCTTGTATCATCATGACCCCCGCTAGCCGTTTACTGAACCATGAACTTCTTCCCCGCTCCCCCATATTTTTAGAATGCCGTAGTTCCGTTGGCTGTCCGGTGTCCGGTGTCCGTTGTCCGTTGTCCGTTAGTACCACTGTCCGTCCGTTTGTCTGGGCTCTTCCATCTTGTTCTTTGTTTTTATACGGCCGCTTTGTTTTTGTTTTGCTTTTATTATGAAAATTATTTCGTGCATTCTGGCCTATAAAGAGAGCCGGGCCGTAAAAAAGGCGGCACTCGGAATGAAAATCGCATGGCAACTAGACCAGAGACCAGAGATCGTTCGCTTTTACAGCGAGTGCGGTGGGGCTGCGGCAAAAAGGCAAAAAATGAACAACTCGAAGCTGAATAGAAAAAATGTATCACAAAATGGAAAGATAAAAATAAAATTAGTTTTAATAAAGTCAAAAAGCCACAGGAAGCGTGCTGCTGGGGAAGATGCCACAATGGAAGTTAAATTTGAAAAGCAAATGAAACAGTATGCGCAGAACAGGGGAATCGAATTAAATGTGGGCGATGAAAAACACACGCAGGAATTAAAACGGGAAAACTAGGAAAAAATAGCGACGGGTCTGCGGGATATTATTAAACAATGGCGGGCATTATGAATGCGAATTACGTTGTCGTGGCGATGCCGAATTATGTGTTTGAGGCCACCCCGGAACCGGGAAAATTCACCCAAAGCAAACAGCGACAGAGGGCTCTTAATATTTAATTCACTTGTGTGACAGTAACTTTATAAATGCGATTTCTACATTTCATATATTACATATTCAAAAAGTCCCAGGAACGAAATGCAATATTTTAAAAGGAATCTGAGTGGTAACAATAGCACTTAAGTACTGAGAATTGCACAATGTTCATTTAAACTTTACCCCAGAGCCGCAAGGGTATCGAATTTCGAAGCCCAATAAATTGTGAGTGAGTTCGTGAGTTCCCAAGAAATGGCAGTCATTTTATACAAAGTTTCGCTTTGGCCGAGAAAAGCAACTCATAAGCAGCTTAAAAGGGCAGAGCAGCTCCCAATTGGACAGAAATGGGCTGGCTATGAAGAAATTTAACTTAAACGCCAGAAAGTATGCCACAAAAACGGAGCGCCAAATTAAAACGAACAGAGAAGCCAAAAAAGTGTCACGCTTTAAAGACTTCTCCCGCCGGCGGGATGTCTCAAATATCCCTAAAGTGATTTTGTCCAATCGATAAGACAGGAGTCTCGAGGAGCCGGCATGATAAACGATTCCCTGATTAAACTAAAAGTGTTTACGGCGGGAAATAGATTTTAGCAATGGCCCTGAAAAACACAGAACAGAAAAACAGGCAGGCTTCCATTTCAGCTGGCCATTCGGTGGGCAAGCAACTAAAGAGTTCTTTATCACATGCCATCGATTGTCTGTCTGGCAAAGTGAATGACCGACTGGGAGCGGGAATGAGTTAGTGGATGAGACTAACTAACCGAAGCCTCTGTGGACCCTCTTGTTCACATATTTGTATATAACTAACTAGCTGGGCACACACCGCCGCACACATCAAGTCCGTGGAGTGCTCCACAAATAAGGAGGGAGCCATTCCGTTGGCCGTTGTTGTTTTCGTTTCGTTTCGTTACGTTCCGCCTCTGAGCTCTCTGTTCTGGGCTCTGGGTTCTGGGCCTGAGTTCCCCGTCCTCTGCTCCACATCCACGCACATATCGCAGGTCCTCGCGTCCTACTCTTCTGCACTCGAAGAGTCCCAGCAGGGACTTTTCGGACGGCCATAATATGAAATATCATATTTCAAATCAATTGCCTCCGGGACACCTTTCAGAAATGCTGATCCTTCAGCCAGATATTGGAGCTTAGAAGTAAAGGAAATTGGTTGAAATGCAGATTATTAGAGAATTAGACCGCTGCGAAATCCCAACTAAATAGTATTTTCTCCAAGTGCTGGCCCATTTTTTGGCAGAGCTCTTGTCAATTCGGTTCCTGTTTACCCAAACTATTTTTGTTTTCCCAAAGCCATGTGTGTGTGTCTAGCTTTGTTACACTTCATATTTGTTGGCATTTGTCTATGACGGCAGCGAGGCCAAATTGAATGACCGGCATTCGATTAGGCCTGCGAAATAGGGACGCGGATTGGGATCCTGGAGATGGCAGGCTGGAACAGGCGTGAAAATCAGTCCGGGCGACACTTATCTGAGTTATTCTAATAAGACACAACTGCCACAACAAGTTCTCAACAGTCCAGAAAGGAGCAGGACATGAATACCCTGACAAATCCGCAGCCCTGCCAAAAGCAGTCGACACAGTGGACCAGTCCAGTGTCAAAAGACGAATACACCCCGCGAAATCTAAGTGGATTAAGCTGAAAAAGTAAAGAAAGAAGTCTTTTTGAACAAATTCATGAATCTTCTGAATTTTAAACATATTACTGCATACTTTTGCACCCCTAAAATTACATTTAAACACGGCCTTAAAACCGTAAAGAATTGTATGCCCCCCTCAAATTTCCCTAAGCTGCTGTTTTTTCTATTTTCTATAACCTTTACTTTCGGCATTTTTAAAATTTAATATGATTCCTAAAAAATTACCTAGACTTACCTTTCCATATGAAAACTTTGTGTTTGCTCGATAGAACCGCTTCTGAAGATTACTATCGAAAGATTGCCCCCTTAATAGCCTGTCTGAAATCGGTCTATAATATTTTAACAAATAAAGTTCGTTAAGTTGAATAGCTTCTGCTAATTTCAGCATGACATTTTTGTTATAGTGCAGACAAACGAGCACTTGTCTAGCTGAACACAGAGGGAAATCGGTGGGAACTCGAAGAAACTGCTTCTGTTCATTGGGCTCCCTGCCTTGGCTGTTTCGCTCAGTGTAGCGCTGAATGGGTGCTTGGCATTTATGGTGCGACTGCTCTGGAAAAAACTTTGTGCAACAATGGACCGAGTCCGCAAACTGGGGGCGAGGATCAGGAGGAGTTGGCGAAGTCCAGGCCATTTTGACTGCAGCACAAGCTGCTCTGGCGATTGTTGGCGGATTTAACGCAGTTCGCTTTATGGCCCGCCAGTTGACTGCCGGAGTCAGGTTTCAGCCTTGTCCGCTGTCGACTCCTGCACGGAGAAAAGAGACGGCTGAAAAGTAAAACACAGGACTCTTAAAGGTTTAAAACATACTTGTACCGTCGGAGGCTCAGATAATGTCGCGATCTATCAAAATATGTGCTTTGCTATCTTGTACAAAGGTGTCCAAAAGTGTGCAGCAAACTGTCAGACTAACAATATACCATTGCATACTTCTAGACATCTTTACAAGCGATTTCACTGTGATTATTTGCCAGTGTGGTTATGGCTATTGCCAGTGGCCCAAGACGCCGAGGCGATGGCGAATCGGATTGGATCGGAACTGCTTAAGCTGGAACGGCTCTCAGTGGGCATTACGCTCCTCGTCGCCCAGTTCTCGCCGTCAGATGCAGTTAAGTATACAATTATTAATAGCTGCACTGCTCCTGCTCTGGCCCCATTTACTTCTCAAACATGAATCTAAAGCGATTCGCCGCTTTAACCAGTTCTGCAGCATCCTCTTCTGGCAAAGTCCCACGAACCCGACTTTGGACTGCCTTTTGAACCTTAAGTGTTTGAGGTATCTTGACCAAAACACAAGCCTTTGCTTTTCTATGTCAAAAGACGTATCAAGGTTCTAGGAAAAATACAACCGCTTCATGTCATGTATATATTGTTTGTTTCAATGGGATCTGACTTTTAGAATTGAAGGGTTGTCACCGTTTCTCCCGGAATTAGTAGTAGGCTATGATTTTGTCGCCTATAATATTTGCCATTGAAAAATCGTTTACATTCATTCGTTGAATTGACTATCAATCATGTCTGAGTACATCTCTCGGCTGCAGAGCGTAATCCTTGTGCAAAACCTGCCGGATTGCAATAGCCACGAGCTGGAGGAACTATGCAAGCCCTTCGGGGAAGTCCTGGGAACGATGTTGATGGGAAACCGCGGGCTTGTGCAATTCGTATGTGAGGATCAAGTCAAGGACGCCATCAAGGCGCTGAACAAGTCGTCCTTCAAGTCAAATGTTCTTGCAGTTAGAAACGCGAGTTACCGCAAATTGGAGGAAAGTGTCTATGTTCCTCCTACCAAGAAGCAGCGCGTTCAGGAGGACATGGAGGTGGAGGAGGAGGTCCAGTCAGAGGGCGAGCACCGAGAACTGGAAGAAGACATGGAAATTGGATGAAGATGAGGGAAAGTTAGGGACGATTAAGATACACAGGACCAGGCCGAAGATGAGGGACAAGACCAGGACGATGACGAGGACTACCAGGCTTTCTCCATTTGCAAGCAGGCGAAGCATTTAGCAGATAGTTTTGGCTAATTCCCGTAATCGTGAAAATTCGAATAATAATAATAATTCTTAAAACTTTGCCCTCGAGTCTGCTTTAAACTTTGCCGCTGCCCGCGAAAACCCCGGCGATGGGCATCTCTCTTTGGGTTCCAAAGGCCAGATGCTATCTTTCCTGATCTATGGCGCTGGCCAGGATTGGATTGGCTTCGCTTGGCCCTCGGGCGGCTCTCCGTTTTATTTGGCTTTCAACTTTTGGGCCAACTCGCATTATACGCATAATAACGGTCAAATAATTATGGAGATTTCAACGTGGCCCACAGCACAATTGCATTGACAGGAAGGGGGAGGGGCCAGTGGGGGAGATGGGGAAAATGGGGGAAAGCTGCTCTTAGCAAAATGTTGATTATATATTTGGACGTAGTTTTAAGTGAAACGGTGAGCCCCCTGCCCCTACTCCTCATAACTTAAGTCCGTTCCAAAGCAATTGCTACGTGCTCTGCGCAATGGAATTTTCTGTTTTCGCTCGTTGCTTTTTTCCGCATTATTTTATTTTGCGCTGGAGGAAACTTTAACTGCACCGGGCGAAAAGGGGGTATGAACCGCCCGCAGACTAGTAAAATTTGATACCCAATAAAACCGGAATTAAAAAGTAAACTCACAATACGACAATTTTAGTCTCGGATAAGAAGTAAAGTAATCTTTGTGTTGAAGTACCTGCCAATAAAGGACTCTTATTAGGGACGCCACAGTTCGAAGGGGACTGTTATGGAACTTTTCACATTTTTTCAAGTGTACGTACAATATAGTACGTACATGTGTGTATGGCTTGGCTATTAAATTTCCAGTTCAATGATTAACGAAATTTATGTTTCGGCTTACGTATAACTAGGCGCCCCTGTGTGTGTGTCGATGTGCGAGTGTGCGTGTGGTTGTGTGGATGTGTAAGTGAGTGCGTGACGCCTTGAAGGTGCCGCTAACGATGCCCCAAGCGGAATGCCGGGTTCATGGGTTACCAGCCACTGCGACTTGCCACTCCTCAACTAAATTGCTCAAAGTCGATTTGTGCCGAGACCGATATCCTGCAGCAAATAAATGTTATATGAAGTGCGTTGGGAAGTGCGTAAATTAGATTCATGGGAGAGAAGGATATCAGGATGTTGGATTCAAATTCAATTTTGGATTCTCGATTAAAATTCTCGAACCCGAAGCATATCCTGCAGCAAATTAGTGTTATGTAGCAGGGGATAGCATATATTCATGCGCAGGAGAAAACATGTAAGGATCAATTTAACAAACGCATGGTAGCTTTTACCATTTCTTGAAAAAGAGCGAGATAGCGCTTTAAATACTCTGGATCAGAGCGAGGTAACTTTAATAGGTATAAATCTTATCGTTTCTTGGAAAAGAGCGAGAGAGCACCTAAAATACCCTGGGTAAGAGCTTGACAGCAATAATCGAAACTCCCTGGAATAGAACAGGAGAGCAATAGCAAGATAGCGATCGTATCCAGGTAATAGGTAGAATTGATACTGCTATTCATCAAAATGATCATCAGATCTTAGCAAATCTATCTAGGTATACCGACCTATGTAAATATATTATTTATTCATTAAATAATCGCCGCGTCAGTAAACCATCCAAGGAATCAGCCCTGTGCCGGGTTAAAGGGTTTTCCTAATTAACCATAACTTATCATCATATCGGCACCGATAGTTCCCCAGTTCTCGCCGCATAAACGGCAAATGGGAGGCGCGTGCCTCGAAGGATGCGAGGGGAGAGGAGGACTCTGATGGGCGGACACCGGGACAGAGGACCGAGGACCTTCCTGGCTCGAAGGATGCGGCTAGAGATGCGTCGCGACGTGTCGGAGGCTCATTAAATATGGATGTCTTGTACGGAGCAGCTGCGTGGCGAGGTCCTGAGCCCGAGCCATTCAATTAAGGCGCATTTTGTTGCCTCTCTAATCTGTTTGAAATATTGACCATGCGCAAAATGGTGTCAGCCGGGCCCAAACTGAAACTGAAAAGGAAAAGCTCTCGCAGGAGGAGTTGAAGTGAAGTTGGAGTGGATGCAGCGCCAAAGCAAATATGTTCAGGCATGCAAAATAATGAAGTTGAAGCGTAATTAATTTTCAGTTGGTGCTGTGCTCGGCCAAAACGGGTTCAAGATCCCCCCGGGAACTAGTTCACACATTTAAGGCCAAAATCCTGGGGGCACTTTTGCTTAAAGTGCTCAAACAGGACGATGGTTAAATGAAATATTAATGGATCCACTCAGTTTTAAAATATTCTGCTCAAAGGTGCTTGCAAATAGTTTGGCATAACTGCGAGCTATTTTCGTTTGCCTGATATTCAAAATTAAATCCATTTTAGTTTATAATCAACTCAGCTTTATTTGACGATGGTCCGCCTAATAAATTAAATTAAACGTTTCGGTTTCTTATTTGCTCGCCCGCATTTAAGCACAATTTATTTGCGACTTGCAGCAGTATATTGTTGTTTTTGCGATTTGCGTTTGCGAAAATTATGCAAACTGAACATTAAATAAAGCTTAATATATCTTTCATAATTTTGATTTGCATTATTTATGAACTCGTAAATGCATTTGCATGAACCTGATGAGCGAAAGAAAAAAGTTCTCAATAGTTGTGCAAAATCATAAATAAGAATGGTTGTGCCAGCATTGAAAGGCAATATAATATTTGTTGCAACAGGAATTTATTGATTTATTTGTCATCATTTTTGCAGTATTATTCATGAACTCGCAGTTAAATTGTATGGAATTTGTTTTTAGTGAATTGTCAGCATGATGAATCCAGAAATGCAATTGAAGGAATTTTCTTTGGTACATGCGATAGTGCGGCATTGCAGCAATTATGTTGGATCCCTAATTAAAAAGGCTCAGTCAAGAGAATATTTACTGAAATTTATTAAAGCATTTTTTTGGAATTCTTGATATTGAACAAACAAGATTAATGATTAATTTGAATAAGTTTATCACTTCTGGAAAGGGATGAATAAACGTTTCAGAGGCTGGAAATACCCCAGTATTTTCGCAAAGCCTCTGTAAACACTTCCACACTTCTCTAATTGAAAAACAAGCTTAGTTTGCTTCTGTGAGTGCAAAGTTTCCCGGAGCAATCTGACTTTTGGTATGCGGATTAGCCCAATTTCCTCCGCTCCTCTGGGGAAACCAGTTGTTCCACCTGGATCGGTGGTGCGTGTGGGATGTCAAGCTGTTCGGACAGAGGCTATAACCCGTTTAAATCTCGGGCCCCTGCCACGCCCCCTTTCATCAGGGCTCCTTTTTTGGGCCAGTTGACTTACTTTGTTCAATGCCAAACAAACAGCCCAGGAAGAGAGGGAAAAACACAGGGAAAAGGAATTTTCTTGGCAGTAAGTTGAATGTTTTTGCTGCCGGACGGGGTCCAGTGCATTGTGTGTGCAAAAAAGAGAAAAGCCTGGCGACTTCATATAGCAACTAAGAGAGAGTCTGGCTATATACTATGGTCAGTATGTATTAGGCAGATAAGGGTGGACCAGCCAATCTGAATGTTTAGTTTAGGTCAGTAAGTTAGACTTAGTTAAAAGTGTCCACATGTCAAACAATGACTAAAAATAGAAATATACATTTTATGTTTTCAATTTATTTATTTTCTTATACTTAGTCAAACAATAACCTGCATAAATGTAGGGAATATATTTTAAACACTCCATGTTTTGATTTGCTTTTTTAAGTACAAAAACTATATATAGCTATAATTATATCTCAAAAGGTACATTTTTAAAGTTGGTATAGCTTAAAATCAGCCAGTCAATTAATTTGGCTCGTGCCAAAAAGGAGCCACCCTTTCGTATACATAAAGATACTTGCATATATATAAAATTTCACACAGATATATATGTGCTGGTTTGGGTGCACATAAAAAGCCGTTTTTCTATGTCAGCTGCATTTCGGTGTGTGTTACAGTTTGGCGATGCGATACGATGAGGGGCTGGGGTCAGAGGAACGGGTCAGAGGTCGGAGCGGAGATTGAGGTGCTCTGTGACACCGACGACCCCCAGAAAATGCCGGGGAAATCCCCCGCCCGCCGGCCCACAAAACGGACGACAAACCGAATTCGTTGTCGTTGTCGCGATAGGAAAAGCTTTTTTCAATTGTTTCCGTTTCGAGGTCATGACAAATGCATTCTCTTTACTTCTTCGCTCCAGCTTGTTGTTTTTTTCTTTTTTTGTCATCTCATGCGCAGATTTTCGAGGCAAACAAGCGACGGCGGCAATGAACTATAACCCCGATCTCCCCCAACGCGCCACGCCCACCACGTATATGTGCGCTGTGTGTCACTTTTTGTCTTTAATGTCGAGACCTCAATAAAAATTGCTTACCTTTTTGAAGAGACAACGGAAAAAAGAGAAATGGGAGAGGCAAACCGAGAGAAAGCAGGTGAAAGCAAGGGGTGATGGGTAGAAAGGGGGTGGGCGGTTGGGATGGAGATGACAACAATGCGTAATAAAACCAACAAGCGTGCACCGAAAAGCAACAAACAATAACTCCCTGTGGTTCCATTAAAAAGTCGACGGTCGAATGCCCTCAAAATAGCTGCCTTAAGAACGAACGAATATAGAAATGAAAACCATATTTTAATCCTAGCACAATTTTACCAAGCAGCGTTAACACTAATCTCAAGGAAAAGTTAGTGAGGCGATAGATATTTAATGAGTTTTTAGTTTGAGTTACCTGGAATATACTTCAATCCTGGCACAAAGGTGTCATTTTAATAAAGTGCATTCAACACACTTTTTCTTGAGGAAGTTTTTCCCCTTTTCACTTTGCATGCGATAAGTATGCAACGAAAACTTAAACTCGGCCAAATGAAGCGACAAGGCAAGTGATTTGCATTTGCATTCGCGGACCCTCGGCCATCGATGGGCATCAAGGCACGTCCCTTGGGTGTCTGGGAAATCAAAGAGTTCCTCCCACTGTCGCCGTCGATGACTCGGAAAGTTTCCCAAATCATTGAGCTGCTATCCTTCGTTTTTTGTTCTTCACGGAGAGAAACTCCACGAACTATAATTACCAACCTTGTAATATGCTTATAAGAAAAGAAGGTTCTTAATGGGACATTGTAAATGTTATTATCAGTCTATATTCAGTCATCATACAATATGGTTACTTTATCCGGTGTCCTAGCTGAATAGTAAATTCTTAACAGAACATTGTAGTTATAATTATCAGATGTATTCAATGTTTAAAGCATATGTATGTTTTAAGGAATGCTATTATTATATTATCATAACATCAATATCCTCTAAAGGCCCACATTTTTCCCGGTGTCCTAGCTGAAATGCTCGGCCAAATCGCAGTGACTGCTGCTCTGTTGTTGTCGCCAAGCCGCTGACTGCTTTTCCCCGCTTTCCCGCAACTTTTTCTTCGCTGAATTTTCCCGCACTGCAAATGTGCTTTGACTTTGGTTTTCTTCGAGTGGGGAAGCGCCGCTACTGCGACTGGCAGTCGTAAAAAAATGTAGTTTATATTCAAAATAAATGAGGTTGACTTTATTTACGCGCTTATGCTTTTTATGCGCTTTCCAGCAGCAACAACATGCCGGTGCAAAATGAAAATGAAATCATCGCAGCAGCGCAAATCAGTTAAATGCCTGTGGCCACATCGGGTGGAAAATCGGGGCTGTGTGGTGGAAATTCTGGAGGCGGCGACATTTTGTTTTAACGGCAGCCGTGTTGTAAGTAAGTGATTCGACGCGGCCGTTGTTGCAACAACTGCAAATCACCGCGCTGATAATTATTTTTGTGTGTGCCCAATTCCGAAAAGCCCCTGCCACGCCCAACGCCCACCGCCCCTCACGGCACGCCCCTTTCCGCCCAATATTTGTATAGCCGCAAAGTTATGTCCCCATTGTTGTTGCCACTGACCGACAAAATTTTAACACAGCTTTCCCCGCAGCACAGATATATACAGTGTTTTTTCCTTTATTTTCGCAACCTTTTAAGGGTATTTTAATTGTGATCGGGGCCTTGCAACAATTGAGGGGAAATATCCTGATAAATATTAATGTTTTTCGAGTTTTTTAATGTTCTAAAGATTTTTAGAATCCGAGATGGCCATATCAATTATTTTTAGAAGTAGGTGCGTTCAAATTTAATTATACAAATGGTTTTGTTTTCAAAAGCTGTTATAGAAATTCTCAACAGCAAAGCACACAACTGAGCAAAATTCACCCATTTTTCGTGATTTACAATGTAGGGTACTTCTTTTCACCACTCTTTTTTACAATGCCAAATAATTTGCACTGGAAAATCGCACGGGCGAGGGTGCTTCAAAGTTTGCTTTCCAACACTGCGCTCTTTGTTCGAATTCGTTTTTTGGCTATTTTTCGAAAATTAATAGCGGGTAAAGAGTGTAACATTTTGTCATTGTCCAGAGTCGTGGGTTGCAGGGTTTTTGGGGAAATTTAAGGGGGTTTTCGGGGCCGGGAATAGGGGGGATCGGGATCCCTGCAATGTTCTCGCCGCTGGCTTTGTTACTGTTGCCGTTTCCACAGTGTTTTTCTTTTTTGGGTGGGTTGGTTGGGGGTTTTCCGCTTTTATTTTTACTGCCTTGCGCCGGACGCATTTGTTTGTGATTAAACCGAGCATCGGCTTTGTTTAGTTTTTGTGGTGGGCGTGGCATGCAGATAATTTTGTTTATCCAGTCGAGTCGGTTGCAGGCATCAAATGGATTGCTGCTGCCTTTCCCAATTTTTCTCCCATGAAAAGGCTCTGCTGCCGATGACACTGCTTTACCCTGTTCGCTGTTCAATGTACACTGTGAAAAAAGTGTCCAAAAAAAGGACAAGTATAACATGTTAATCATATTTTTCATTTTAACCTTGCAATAAGTTTAAAAGTGCGGTGCTGCAGACGCTTCTCAGCAGAAAAAGTACATTGAGGTTTTCATATTAAAAAACATAGCCTATGGATTTAAATTATTATAAGGGTTTTTGTTTATTTTCCTCAGAAGTGTATTTATCCTAAAAATAAATTAACCTTTTTCCGAAGACCAGAGGTATATTGTGGAATATATGGCTAGCTTCGTACGACTGCAAATATTCTCCAAGTGAGTCGCCTGCCTGGGCCGACTTGAAGTCCGAGTGCACTATCCGGTTTCTGTTTCTGTCCGATGTCAGTGCATTTTCCTGGCTGCAGTCAGTCATTAGGCAATTAGCAGTGGAAAATGGGAAATGGAAAGGTCGAAAGGGAGGGACTGCGAGAGAAATGCTAATGGCTGCGTGGCCAGTTGGTCTAGAGGCTTTTGGGGAATGCGAATCAATCATGGATCCATCATCGTCCGTCGGCCACGGAGGATAACGCGGCGGTGGCCCACCTGCGGGCCTGGCCATATGCAATATGGAATATGCGATTCGGAACTTGGCCCTCACCACGGCGTCTTCGTCATCAATCAATCACCCGGGAGCCACCTTGAGCCCATTAAACGGATGATATCCTCCCGTCGAGAGATTAGGGTGGACAGTAACCAAGAGTGTTCAGCCCAGTGTGTGGGGAATAGTTATAGTTCCAATTTTGTATAAAAATGTTAGGTTATTTATGTATTTACTCTCGAAGTGACTCGCTGTTTTTGTGGATGGGTCCCTCGTATATCCATTTTGAGGCATCCTGCTGTGATATAAAATTGATTCATTCAACATTCATTTATTATTTTTAGAAATAATACGTTTTCCCGCCTCATATCAATCATATCATAACTCCGTGTCGCCATCAATTTCAAACGCTGGCCAATTGTACTCGCAATCAAATAACCAATTCAATTAATGAATCAAACACTCGACAAATCAATCAAGGGCTCACTCAATCGCGTGGTCTGACCGAAAACCAAAGCCAATTAAAATTATTTGGCCATCAATCAAAATGTCACCAATCGCAACTCCAGTTTAAGTTGCCCGTATCGCTGCCCTTCCCTTTCCCTTCCCATCACCACGACCCCTTCGATGTCATCGGCATCAATTAGTCAATGCCCATGCCCATGCCCTCCATCGCATCCATCGTCCCCATCATCAACTGCAGGATGAAGAAAAGCTGTAGCTGCACTGAGCTAAAATCAGTTCAAAAATAAGTATACCTTAAATTAGAGAACTGTATTTTGTTTAGATCTATGAGTTGACAGCTTTAATCATCTCCTACATTTGTATTATGAAGAAATCTTTAATAATTTAATATTCGTTACTTATTCCATTGCCCGTCTTTTTTGTGTCAACGTTTTTAATTTTTTTAATGTGGTTGGATTTTCATGCTTTTTTTACAATGTGGTGCTGCTTTGACATCCCCATCTATTTCAATCAGCAGGCGCCCAGACCCCTGACCTCTGAATTTTGAACTGCGACCTCTGGCCGAGATCCAGGCAATCGTCGCATCGTCAACGTATTCGCAATCCCGAAAAACCCAATCTGCCCCATTAGCCATATAGCCCATAAGCCATAACCAGCAATCCGTAGCCCAAAATCCGTAGCCCGTAGTTCGTAAGCCGTAACCCAGTTTCAATTGAACGCATTTTCACATGCCATTGCACGGAGCCTTTCCTCCTTTTGGAAAGGCATTTAACATGCATGTGCGGGGGGCAGAGGGCGGGGGCCAGGGTTCGGGGGTCAGGCCCATCTGACGACTTGGCTTATTATTTTTTGTGGCCAAGGCAATAAACGAACCAAATTGAAATCAAACACAGGCACGCACATCAGAAATCATCATCAGACACTCGCACACACCGAATAGTACAGCTTCGGTCAACTTGACAGTGCGTTTTTGCTTTATTTTATTTGTTGAAATTAAATAAATAAATATATTTGACTATAAATCATTATTATTATCATACTATGATGGCAGGATCTTTAAAAAAAAAGTGCTCTAGTTTATTTAAAATTCTGCCTTTTTATGGACTAATAATGTTCAGGTTTTAAAAGGCACAATAGGTGTTATTATTATCCTTATTATTTCGAGGCCAGTTGTACGTATTCCGGAGCTGTGACGATTTGATGCCTGACTTTACGAGGCGACTTTAATTGCTTGGGCCGTGCAATCAAACGCGACCGAAAGCGCCATCAAATCGCGCGGAAAACGCGCGCGCGCCTAAAATCACCTTAATCGCCGAATACCAGAAATGGGCGGGCGTTTCAAAGTGGGCTTGTTGGGGGGATTCGCGGGGTGTTGCATGCGTTTTAAGTGCGACGCCGATGCGTTATCAAATGTTCCACATTCCACTGAGCCGCGGTTTATGCACCAAGTGCTGCAGAGACTTTCGAGTATCGGGATTTTCGCCAAGATATCAACAAGGTCAGAAACTCCATTGTTTTATCCAGAAGAGCTCCGCAACTGCTTGCTCTAATATAATAATGGTCCCACGAGCCGGATGAAAGTGAAAGCACTGCATAAACGCATTAATCTGTTCCTGGCATATCGCCCCCTCTCCCTCTCGCCCGCCACTGGAATCGCGGTGGCCAGAGCGGGACGGAAAGTGTGTAAGCTGCACATTGTAAAAGTGTTTTGCCCATTTACGAGCCACTGAGCAGTGCAAAAGGACGTTGGCAGAGGCGTCGGCACTTGCGCTGATTTTTATGCGATGTTGTTTGATGTCGCCGCCAAAGGGGGGAAGTCTCCTTTCTCTTTCCGAGTCTGCTACATTTTTGCTAGCTGCTTTGTCAATCAGCGTTGGCAAATGGGCGTGCCAGCAAAAACGGAAAGGGGCGTCACTTTTACAAGTGTTGTTTGCCGTACGTCTACTGCTTGCGTTGCTGTTGTTGTCGCCGCACTGCTTGCCTGAAGTGCACTCTGAAAAACGATTGGGTCTATGCGATGCAACTCTGTATAGGTTAGAAGGCAACGTTGATCGTTAATGATATTTTGTCCATCCTTTTTTAAAATAAATATTAGTTCATGAAATTCTAGTAAGAATTCATGAAATTCTAGTAAGAATTCGGTAGAATTTTTTTACCCGTAGCAAAAGCATAGAAAATTACTAAAAACAAGTTAACGTACTTTTCGAGTGTTTCAGTAACATTGTTTTATTGGCATTATTTATGTAAAACTTTGACCTTCTTTTTCTAACCAAGTAAATTAATGGTCTGTCACGTATTTTAAGCTCCACAAACGAGTTTCAAATAAACTTTTTTCCGCATAGGCTCACTAAATAGTTACATTTATTCGCAGACACT
Organism: Drosophila subpulchrella; assembly: GCF_014743375.2. Classification (NCBI taxonomy): domain Eukaryota; kingdom Metazoa; phylum Arthropoda; class Insecta; order Diptera; family Drosophilidae; genus Drosophila; species Drosophila subpulchrella. Next base: position 28,934,084 of record NC_050613.1, on the reverse strand, counting down.
TTAGCTACATTTTCATTTTGTTGCCAAACTCATAAAAATTACAGGCTACTAAAAACTACAAAGTTACCACCGGAAAAATTACGTTTTTCGAGTGTGTTGTTGGTGCTGCCGCTGCAACATTGCCAGAACTGCACACGCAGCTACCCCCACCTAACTCCGCCCATGCCCCCTGCAATTTTCCCAGCCCCCCGACCACCCTCGCAAGATATATGTTGACAGCTTGTGAAAATATGAGCAGCATTTTGCTGCTGCCAGCCAAATGTGTTGAAAAATTGAAAAATATTTCGCCATCGATGCGCTAAAATATGGTTCCCCTCACCACCCAGCCACCCCCTTTCCACGCCCCTGAATCGAAAGCAAATCGCTGGCAAAATGCAAAGAGGTTGCTGGAAAACCGGGGGCAGGCGGGTGGAAAAGGTTTTCTATGCCGAAAAGTTTTTGGCTTCGTGCCAAAAGACGGAGGAGCCAAGGAAATGGGCAGCATGTCCTGACCTGCATTCTACACTGAAAAAAAATGCGAAGATGCAGGGGTTAAGTCGCAAGTTTCTAAAATATTGGTGCTGTTTCAATTAGATAGCTTATACGAGCAGCCTAAGATAGTTAAACCAAAAGTAGGAATTGAAATCTAAATATCTAATACAAAGCTTATAACTTTTAGCTTAACATGCGGACGATAAAATGGTTCTTTATCCCTTAATCGTGCGAATGTATAGAGATGGTTTATGGATTTATCAAGGGCTCGGCAACTCAGATTTTTTGTCAGTGTACCCCCTGCTCGCTTGGCAGACTCCTCTTCCTGTTTATGTCTTCTTGCGGCGTTTACTTTTGTCGGAAGCTTTTGTTATTTCTACAGGGGCTCCGAAAAGAGGGAGTTCGGGGCAACCAACGACCCAACGCGGCTTTTACTTTGATTAACTGACGAGCGGCAGGCAATTGGCACAATTGAAGAGGAAAGGGGAGGCGTGGGCGTGGGCGTGGGAGGTCCAGTCATTGTTGTTGATTTAGGATAACGCCAGCCAGCGGCAAAAGGTTAACAAAAATTTATCTTTTCATGGCCAGGGGGCTGGGCAAACCAAAGCCGGGCAAAAAAATATGAGCAACTGAAAATTTGCCTCCTTTTTGGCGGCCATTTAAAAGGAGTGGGAACGGGAGATCTGGTGATTGTTCTCAATTTCCCTTTTCATTGAGTCCAAGGAGTGGAAAATTTGAGCAGGCGACGTAAGGGGATCGCCGGAATTTCAGCTTGAAATGTATCCAAGTGCTTCCACTGAAAAAATCAAGTCTATCCTATGACTCAATAAAACTATAGTTGCAGATGGCAAACATCAGTGTTGTATATATTCTGGCTTCTTTAAAGGAAGCCGTTTGTGACATCCTGTAATAATTTTTGAAAATTCTGAGTAAAAGTATTTATAAAATTCCTTTAAACGATTATTAGTCTGCATTCCCTCTGTGTTTCCGCGCGAAAAAACTTCGGGGAGGGGCAGGCTCACAAGCCAGCAACTTGTTAACTTTGCTTTTTATTTTGACAAGTCCCCACCTCTTCGCCCACGCCCCCTCAAATTTATCTGCGAATCTGGTTAGCAGCTGTTGCGGCCCATAAGCAAATGTTTCGCACTCTCGCCCAAGGACGAGTGGTCCTGCTCCTGGTTGCCACATTTCCTTTATTTATGGTTCGGGTCGAAAAGGCGCCATTTTCATAAAAGTGGGGTTGGGAGGTGATTAAGGCCGGATACAGAATACGCCACACCCACGCGAAGCACCGCAGCCAAAAGCCCCTCTGGAGCTCAACACCCCCACTTTGCTCCCATTTCAATTGAATTGAATCGAATTTAATGCATTTATTACCAACACACACCACCAGTGTGCATCAGTGTGCCCACGTGAGAGTGTGTGTGTTTTTCCTAATAGGGTAATATTATTTTTTGCTGCACAGTGGGTATAGACAAGCTGTTACCTAGAAAAAAGAACAGTATGTTTGCCAAAGGTCTTTAAAATGTATCTGTATTCTGTCAGCATTAAATCGTTTTTTCCAAAAAATTATCGAAGCATTGAATGTTATTTTTACCAAAACCAAACACCCCATTAAAAACGTGTAAATTGGTCGAAACATTTACTCTTCGAAATAAGCTGTAAATCGTATTTTTACCAATTATTCTTATTCGGACAATCCAAAAACATCCGTTTTTATCAATAGCATTTCGAGCTTTTTATAGCGATCTTGTATACATTGTCTTGATCATGCAAAACAAGCACATTTTAAACTGAAATACTTCGATTATTAAAAAGTTATGTGTGGGAGCGTATTCACACATGCAACATAATCCGCTTACTGGCATGGATTCTGTATTGAATTGTCCAGCACGACAATATTGAACATTGTGCAACAGTTTCTAGTAAAATAGTAAAAGTTCCCATGGCAACCGGGGCACAATCGACTACTTTGTTTCATCATTATCCATTATCCATTATCCATGGTGCACGGTGGAATAATATTGAGCTCGGTGGCGAGCAACAACCACGATAACAACACCGATAACACCGAGGACTGCGATGGCAACAACAAATAAACAGCGTTGAGCAAATATCAATAATCTATTTTATATTAAAGTTTATTATTGTGCACGCACAGGACAACAGAAAAATTCCAGCGAATTTGTTTACACGCTGGGAAGGAGACAGGGAGAGGAAAACACAGCGAAATGGAAATTCATTCGGGTTTAGCCACCAGAACACCAGAACACCAGGACACCAAAAAAGTGGGCAGCACCTGCTCCACTCGTCAGCACCTCGTCCAAGGACACCACCCCCTTTCGGCACCCACATGCCACCGCGCCATGAGCTCCGTTTATAAATATTTAAGTGCTGCAAGCAAACTTTTGGAAGGAGGCAGGGGGCGGGGGAAAACAGCTTAAGCTAAGTAACGCGCCCGTTTTGAGCCAGGCCAACAAGCCAGCCCCGCCCCCTCGACTAGTCTATGCATAGAAAAAAAAACAAGGGATCTTCAAAGAAACCGAAATATTAGTATTACACTATGTCAATAGATAGATCCAAGGAATTTGTATCTGATTTCTTTTAACTAATTGCCATTTAACATATTAAAAGTAATTCCATTTCTCGTTCATCCAATAAAAATCAAAATATTTATGGTGACAATGTATCACTATATAGAACGAAGGAATCTATTTTTCTTTAAGCCAATTTTCATTTTTAAAACATAACAAAAACAATTTAATTTCTCATTCATCTGATAGGATTATCTTTAAAGAAATCCAAGGATTCAAGATGACAATAAATAAATCCAAGGAATTTAGGTCCATGTTTCTTTAACTAATTACCATTTTTGATAAATATTACAAATAATGTCATTTCCCGCTCATCTAGTAAGGTACCCAACTGTTTAAAAAGGAATTAAAATCCATCATTACCTTTCCATCAATCCCCGTGAGTGACATCCTTTTGAGCAGTTTTTCCCCCTGTGCAGGCACTCTGGGCATGTGTTAATGAAAAGTTTCATGGGGGCTTCACTCGGGTCTCAGTCTCAGTTTACAATTTGAGGCAATGGCGACGGCAACAAGCATAAGCCATGTCTGGGTTCCAGTGGAACTAGAGCTGGAATCGGGACCGAGGCTGGGTCTGGGGGTCAGAAAGCTGGACTGGGGCTCATTATCAATGGCATTTAGGACTTTGCTGGCATAGCAACTCGTCTCTTTATATGGCTCATCGTGCGGATCCCCCTGCCATTCCCAGTCCCATCCCCAGACCCACTCCCACTCCCATTTCCATTCATCTTTCATATGACCATCGGGCTCTTCAGAAAATGACAAATTGAATTTGAGGACAAATGCCAGGTCCTTACAATGCTGCTCTTCAATTTGGTTCCGTTCCGTTGGGTCTAATAAACACGGTATTTGGGGGGCCAACGGGGTATGTTGTGCCCAACAGGCAAAAGACAAACACTTCCGGCATGTTATCTTGATCTGCACTAAAGGCATTTTGATACTGTCTTCTGAAGCGAAGATACATCTTCTATCAAAATAAAATACAAGATGGTGTACTATGTATATTTATCTGACGACCAACTGGAAGATCATCCCCGAAACAAGAGCTTGGGTAGACCAAACAATGAAGAGATATCACAGTACCCACTTAACAGAATAAAATAAGCCTTTAAATGCCAAGCTCAAGAGACCTGTTTTTTGGCCTTTTGTCGTTTCGTGCTGACTTGTCCGAATCAAATGGAATTATTTACGACTTGCGACTTAAGCACCAGCAAATGCCAGGTATCTGGATTCGTCTCCATAGTGCCAAAGTGCCGGAGTGCCGGAGTGCCAAAGTGCAGCCTTGTAGCAACTTTAAAAAGTTCCTCGTTTTGTCACACTAATTGCAACAGTTTCGGCCAAATATTTCTTTCTGCCCCTCTGCCACTTTCCCCGCTTTCCCCGCATTTCTCCTGTCTTTGGGAGACGCCTTCTCGCATTTCTCCAGTCTGCTGGCTGGTGTCATGTGCACAAATTGCTGCTTATTAATGTCAGAAATTTCTAATTGCAATTCCTGCATACAAATTGCTTCAACTAACTTACCCGACAAACCAGAGCCACAGCAGCAGCGGCCATGAAATATTTGGACTAATTCCACAATAAATTTTGATTATTTGTGCCGGTTAGCCAGGAAATCGGGCTGAATAGTATTTATCTGGCACAGACGTCAAACAGACTCAGAACTGCCCCCGGAAATTGGAATTAACACAATTTCTTCGCCGCAATCGAGAAATTGGGACCACAAGATAACCAGATTTTAGTGCAGATTGCAGATAAGTGGAAAATTAAGTCAAATGCCCTGGTTTCGTGACATTTCCACATAGCCTATTTATCATGCGGAAAATAATGTTAATTCAATTATTATAAAGGAAACTAGGCAAAATCTGTAAAAGATATACCATCATAGCAGAAAACCTGTCCCACACAAAGTAAAAATGGTAGAATATTATTATTATTAAGATCTAACACCTTAAATGTTTTGGTACCAGCCCAGAAGTTGAGATCTGTGTTACCTTCCTGCAGAACTTTGTACCAAGGATTGCATGACGAGCTCATCCTCTGTCAACTAGACAAATACTATCCTTGATTTTATGTTTTCCCGCAAGCTGATCGGGGAATTCGGAGGAATGTGACGGGTGGCTTAAGGCCAGAGCACAGCTAGCCCTCGCCTCCCCCGAAAATCGGAACAAACAAATTTCCTTTGCCATAATCAAGCTGAACGAAAAAGAAATTTGCATATTTGCACACACCCACACAGACAGACGAAAGGCAGGATGTGTATTCCAGACAGGACAATCCATCCAATATTTGTTTCGCTTATTTCTCGGCTCGGCTCACTCTGCTCGCTTTCTGATTTATTACAGTTCACCCATTGAGAGACAATTAAGTCGGCCGCTCTCCGCTTTAAGTAGACTTCAAGGACTGCCTGGCAGTCCGTTTAAAAATATGTCGGAAAAATATAAAACCCATGCAAGAGCAAAAACAAGAGACAGGTGAACGAAAAACAAAAAACTTTCCGTACACAAACACGTAACCAGAACCCAATTTTGTGGCCAATGAAAGGACTCCGGGGGGAGGAGGAGGGTATAGGTTTTCAGGGGTACAATAGCAGAGTACAGACCGAGATACAATCCACACAGGATGTGTGGTACTATACACAGCAAGAAAAAAACAGATCGTTATTAATTCGATATGGGCAGGTCAAAGAGAGGTTTCAATTGTTCATATATTTTTGATGAGTGGGGAGCAGCAAAAACAATGGAATGAAAGTATTTGTATCTGTATAACGATGCTTTCTGGCACCCATTAGTTTATAGTATCAGGATAATATAGGATAATAAGGTTTTGACCTTTTCATCGTCATATCATATCCATATGGTATCTGCAAAAAGCATACAACACCGCATCACAACGAATTTTCTTTTTCTGTATGGCAAACAGAAATTGACAATTTTGCATAATAATGATAAATTTTACATGAGCATCGAGCTGAAATAGTTTTTCCAAACGATCTCTCAGCTCCTGCGGGCAGAGAAAGCCCTGTTTTTTTCTATACCTGCCCAAAGGACACGTGTGGTCGGTAATCTTATCAGAACGTCCCGTCCCGAATCTCCTTAACTAGCAATTGGATATTATGTGAGATTTGCGACACCAAAATGGCAGAGAGATAAACTGCAAAGCGAAATGCCAAACGACGAAAGGATGGACAACAACAAAATCGGGGTGGCAGGACACCGAGGATATCGAGGAGACCGAGGAGACCCAGGACACCCAGGACACCCAGCACACCGAGGACGCCGCATTCGAATGCAAGGCACGCTCCGCAGGATACCGACCGGACCAATTTCTCGCCACACACACGGGTTCGGTTGGGGGTCACAGGTGGACGGGCGGACCGGGCAAGGGTTAATGGTGCGGCTGCAGGGAAAAAGTTGATTTACTTTCATTTGCCATCGACACACTCTCTTTGCGATGGAGTGTTTATCGATGGTTTAATTATAAGTGCAAGGGGGTTAAACCGACATAAATTAGCCCCACGGTTAGGTTGGGGCAGAAAGAAAACTAATTAGGGATACATTTCGCTTGGCTATCTGGCTGAAAAGTTGGGCAGAGCAACCAGGCCATACAGCCCATCAAATCGATACAATATCATTTACTGATTGCTCAAGTGTTTACCTTAACCGCCACTTGATTTTTAATTCCACTCACTGGAATTATTAGCCGTGTATCAATACTACCAATAATTAATTTGTTTTTTTCAAAGCTATTAATAACTTTGTTTTTCACTCTGTTTGCTTTCCGAGCTTTTTGCTGGCTCTAATTGATGCCACTTGATTTGGTTTGAAATGCAATATTAATATATTACTATTTGCAAGTCCCGGATCAGCTAAATCAATCAATCGGCCGATGGGAATCTAAGTGCACAGATAAAAGGCAAAATCAGTGGCGTGCACAGCCCGAAGGAACCCCCTAGTTTGGGAATTCCTTGGCCCACTGTGCCAAAATTCGGACTCGCCACTTGTGGCACGAGTGGGTGGCAGGTTGTAGTGGTGGGTGGTTGACAGTGGGCGGTGGTGGGCGGGCACGTACACCTGGGCACCAGCGACAGGTGGAAAAAAACAGAGAGGGGAAGGGAAACATGTTTTTGGTTTCGTGCGCTCTGCAATTGCAGTTTACCTTCTGATACATATTTTGTGCATTGGCTTTAGTTGCCGCTTTTTTTTCCGGTTGCCCTCCCACTCCCGCTTTTACGGCCCCTACGCCCCTGGTCCTTCCTCCGTCCCTGTTGCTCTTTACTGCTGCTTACATATATTTAACAATTTCGTATGCTCGTGTCTGTTTGTGTATGTCCTGCATGCTGTTTGTATTCCTCAGCTGTATCCCTTTCCCCCCTGCAGACCCCGCCCCTGCCTGTTCTGCCTGCTTTTTTTCGGGGCTCTCGGCCGTTCTGCCTTTTGGCTCTGCTTTCTGTTCTGTTTTCTCTGTTTGCTGTCAGTAGGTAAAAATTCCAATAAATAATTGAAATGGCTGTTTGTTATAGCCCCCCTTCCCCCCACCACATGTAACCCCCTCAAACGCACGTCCATGTCCATTCGCCTTTTGTCCGCTTGATGTTTTTATATATCTTTTGTGACTCATCTCGAAAGGTTCGGAACGCGCTTGCCATTTTTATTACCCTTGCCCCCAAAATAAATCCCCACTCAAAAATGCATAGGAGAAATTATGCATAAATTGCAGTGCCTGACGCTTTATTAACAAATTGTTAAATATCCGCAAAACCATCCTTAAGCTTCACCCCTGTGCTTTTAATTCGCCAACAATGTAAACACGCGAATTCTTCAGGTTTTCACAATCCTTTAATGTAAATTTTGGTGACCTTTCTTTCAAAATTTGTTAAATCTCCTTATGAACAATTTGTTATATTTCCACTAAGCCACCAGCTACAGGGTCGCCTTTTGCTTTTAAACCCTCAACAAAGTAGTGACCAACCACTTCGCCAACAATACTTTTGTTGCATACTCTTAGTGGCCACCACCTGAATTTTAACCTCTTTTCTTCCATTCGCAGACTGAGGGGGAGACACAATGGCTTATGGACTGGAGGGGGTTGTAGTACGTGATTTATCTGCTGGTAAAGAATGCAATCCGAGCCGAAAACGACAATATTTTTGATAGTCATGACCCCAAAAGTGCTGCTCGTGCAGCGGGAAAAATGAAGAGCCATTAAATCGGGCTAGTTTACCCAACCCCAGCGCGAAAAGGAGTGCGTTTTTAGTGCATAAGTTTGCCGCAATGATAAGTCGAAATGAAGCGAACGCATCTTCGAGATGGCGTTCGAGGTGGGGGCCAAAAGGGGCCTTGGGTTGTCCAACCGGCGAACGGAAAGCCAACTTGCTGATTTATGAAAGCATAGCGAAAGTTTTGCTCCGGGCCTTGCAGTTTAGCGCCTGGCAAGTGATAAACTGCAATGACTTTAAAGTTGCGAGCCGCGGGCTGCGATTCGCTTATTAGATTGTATTTGATGACCGTTGGAACCATCCAACATGAACCACCCACCTCCCTCGAAGGAGTGGTGAACTTAAAAGGTCACCGGGGAGAATCAGCAGTGAAGAAAGCATGAAAAGTAACTAAAGCAGATCAATTGAATTGGCATTGTTCTTTTTATACGGTAACACAGACAAACTGAAAAGAGGATTCGGTTTTATATCAACTTATATTTTGTATTTTGCCAAAGTGTTTCGTTATCTTCAGGGATGGTATCAAGTGCATGTTTAAGTGATTTTGGGCGAGTGATAACCCCTCCGAAATAGTGACCCAAGTGTACATAATTTACAGACCATTAAGGAGCGTCCAGCTCGGCACTGGCTCCCCGACCTCAAAGTAAACAGCCAAAGTGCTTGGCACTTTGTAGCTGCTAAGATCGTCTCAAAAGGTGACCTCAAAACGGTGACCCCGAACCAGAGCCAACTTTGCCAACTAGGAAATCTCATTAATTTAGTCATCTAACTGCTTTTGTAGTGCAAATGAGGCGGCACGGCACAAAGTTCACGTTCCTGCGGTGCCAGCAAGAGCCTCGGGGACCTCTGCTCGGACCATCCTATCACTAAAATACACTGCAGAAAATCAAACTGTGCACCTCTCGGCCCAAAAGTAATCATCTGTGGAATTTCTCCAAAATTTATTGATTTATTTAGCTAGTCCCCAGGGCCAAAATATGCATTTGCCAAAAATGAGGCTAATTTGATTTGGGCCAAATTAAGTAAATCAAGTACGCTTGTAAATGTCAACTATTTATTAGTAGCTTTATTTATTTTCAGGGCACAAATTAGCTGCAATTACCGTGTGTATATGGCCGTAGATTTCGTTTTATTTATTTTTGTAGCAGTTGAACAGTTTGACTGTTAAATAAATAGGTAAAGGGTGGTGATATTTCTAACGTTTTTTGAACTTTTTCGAACCTTTCATAACTTTTTTTACCCGTTACTCGTAGAGTAAAAGGGTATACTAGATTTTTGGGAAAGTATGTAACAGGTAGAAGGAAGCGTTTCCGACCCTGTAAAGTATATATTTTCTTTATCAGGATCACTAACCGAGTCGATCTAGCCATGTCCGTCTGTCCGTCCGTCAGTATAACCGCTCTCTTGTTTGTCATGAGATGTCGGATGTGTGATGTATGATGATGGGTTTTATCTGACTAGAACTCTTAACTAGAGGTAATGTTTAAGTTAAATTTATGGGTTGCCTTTTTTGGCCATAATTAGGTCCATCTGTGGTCCGATTATTTTCTCCCTCTGCAAGCCATTCCCGATGGAACTTTCAGCGTCATTCCGGCGACGGATGGACCTGGGAAGAGTGGCTGAGTGGGCGTGGGACTGCGTCTAGGCCCAGGACTGCCAGACCCCCAGACTACTGGACTCCATGATTCTGGCACCGGGCATCTGGGTTCCTCCAGGTTCAATGTCCGCCCCCTTTTGTGGTGCGGGATACGTGACAGGTGGCACCTGGAACAAAATCCTCTGCGGGCACGCCGTTCCACTTGAGTGCACTTTTCCGTGGCCCGTTTATGGAGGCCGCTGTCAAATTAATTGGCTTTTCCGGCTCCAGCTTCGACTTGGACTTGCACTTGGTCGTTTTACTTGTGTTTCGATAGTCTGCCGTCTGGCCCGTGGTCGACTTCTGGGACTTTCTGGCTGACAACTCATTTCCTCGAAAGTTGCGGTCTTCGATTTGGCCGGATGCCGGCTAGTCGACCGAATTGGGGACCTTGTCGGACATGCTTTCTAGTCCCCTGACCGTTCGCTTTTTACTTCAACCCGACCCAGCGAAAATGGGGCCAGCCTGCAGAGTGTCTTTTGATCGCAGGACCCTCGCAAGGACCCTCCATCCATGTCCAAGTCTTGAGTGCTGCCAAGTCCTTGAGTTGTTTTTAGACTGCCTCCAGCACCGTTTTGATTGCCCCTTTCTAAGGGAAGGGGGAACCGGCGAAAGCAATGGTTGAGTTGAGTTATTATACTCATTTTGCTCATTGGGATTGAGTTATCCGTCTCCAAAGTTGAGACACGCTCATTTTGAGTCACTTAATAACAAGACACACTCACTTTGAGTTCGAGTTCGTCCCAAAATTTCCCCTCATTTTGAGGACTTTGTTAAAACGGGTGAAAATAAAGGGAAATTCTGGCTGACATCCTGGAGTGCTTTAATAGTTTAAGATACCTGACAAGCTGTTAAATTAATATCTAGAAGTGTAGTTTTGGTTAGCTCTTCTGAACCCCATGGAATTACGGAAAAATCGAAAATGAAAATGAGTTAAAATTTTGACCCTCGCTTTGAAGATGACTTTTAATGTAGAATATAAGAGAATTAAACCACGAACGGAACGAAGAGGTATCCCACTTCAAAATCGGCATTCTATAAGTCAAGTTACGGATTCTAGAAGTGCAGTTTTGGGTTTCCATTCTGGACCCCATTGGAATTACGGAAAAATCGAACATGAAAATGGGTTACAATTTTGAACCTCGCTTAAAAGAAAACTATGAATGTAGTATATTAGAGAATTTAAACACAAATTCATAGAGGCATCCCACTTCAAAATCGGGATCCCATAAGTCAAGTTATGGAATTTAGAAGTTCAGTTTTGGGTCCCCAAGCTGGACACCAATGGAATTACGGAATAATCGAACATGAAAATGGGTTAAAATTTTGACCCTCGCTTTAAAGAAAACTTTTAGTGTAGAATATTAATTAATTAAACCACAAACTCAAAGAGGTATCCCACTTCAAAATCGGAATTCTATAAGTCAAGTTATGGATTCTAGAAGTGCAGTTTTGGGTTCCCATTCTGGACCCCATTGGAATTACCGAAAAATCGAACATGAAAATGGGTTAAAATTTTGACCCTCGCTTAGAAGATAACTTTTAATGTAGAATATAAGAGAATTAAACCACAAACTCAAAGAGGTATCTAACTTCAAAATCGGCATTCTATAAGTCAAGTTATGGATTCTAAAAGTGCAGTTTTGGGTTCCCATTCTGGAACCCATTGGAGTTACGGAAAAATTGAGAATGAAAACGGGTTACAAATTTGACACTCGCCTTAGAAATCTTTTGACCCTCGCCTTAAGGAATACTTTTGATGTAGAATATTAGAGAATTCAACCACGAACCCACTTCAAATTTTCTAAGTTTTACAAGCTTTTGTTGCCCTTCAGCTGTTTTTCTGAACCAGTTTTTAAAATACCAGTATTTTAATCCCAATTGAAATACGATATTGGCCTTAAAACTGTTATATTAAGTGATTTTAGGTTTCTTGTTTTTATTGCTTGTTATATATAATATTTTGCAATACTTACTAGGGACACCTATCGGCAAAATAAATGTTACAATTTGCGTATATTCTTATCTAAATGATTAAAGATAAAATACGAGTAATGTACTAAAAAGTCGGGTTTTAGTCCTGGCATGAGCTTTTTTTCAAACAACCCTTAAAGCTTTGTAAAAGAAAAATGGTTGTAAAATTGGGATAAGTGGGTACTAAAACCAAGAGGACTACGAAATACACGACCGTGAACTTTTATTTATTCTTAATCGAATTTTGATAAATTTTATTAGAAATTTAAATAAATGTTGCTCTTGACAATATTTTAAATTATGACGTAACGTTATACCATACTTATGTTAATGGTGGAAATAAAAACTACGCTCAGCAGATTGGCTTATAATTTTGAACCTATTTTCCAAAAATAACTCCATAATAGATACACTAATTAAATGACTACCAGGACCAATTATCAAAGTTAATCTCCTATTTATTAGAATTCCTTTCACCTTTTGGTGAAAACCTTCCCCAGGTGTTAATTGGTTGCGGGCAGCCTGAAGTGACCCCTAAATCAATTTCGAACCGCATCCAATTAGGCAACCGCCGACTTTCGTCGATTGAGCCCCGAAATGTGTACCTTGTGGTTTTGGTCGCTGCACTTATTGATTACCAGTAGTGGAAATTTAGATGCCACCCTGTTTTGGAGGGGCCTCCTTCTGCTTAAATGCGAAACAGGAAGCGACCTTGAGTGCGTGGACTGAACTTCCGGTTTGGGGGAGGGCTCGGTCTCGTCCCTGTCTGAAAATATGAGTCAGATCCCAAGAGCGAGGATAATATTTTCCTGCTTCCTGGCCTTCTTTTTGTTTCATGTGCCCGGAAACGGATGCGGGAGTAATACGCCCACACAGAAAAAGCCAGGTGGCATTGAATTTAAGCTAGTAAGCTGGCAATATGGCCATCTGGCAACCTGGCAATCTGGCAATCCGGCAAGAGTTCATCAAGATCTCGTATCCACATTAACTGGGTCATGGAATACCACATTTACGGTCGCGTCTCCGCCTCCGAAAAGCAAGGATATTAAGTGTGAAGGCGGTCTGCGGCATTAAAACTTTTTCAATTATAAGCGCTTTCCCCAGATAAGGCCAAAGAAATAAAGACTGCAGGCCTCGGGGTCGCAACTTACAATACCCCTTAGTCACTTCTTACCGCATCCACCTGCAAAACCTGACCCCCTGTGGATCCTTGAGGACGAAATTCCAATGTAGATCTCATACTGTAAGCTGTAATACACCAAACGCTCGAATCGGATTCCTGAACCATATCAAGAGATATATTTAATAATTATAAAATAAACAGGATCCATAAAACTATAACGCCCCAAAACCCCAGGATGGTATTTAAAATCACCTCAAAGACCGCATAAGAGAAGAGATTTCGCCGCTTTGTCGCGCAGGTTGTTCGCTATTTAATTGAACATTTTCGTTTGGCATTCGCTGCCGTGATTAACTACACTCCGTTAATTGGAGTCTGATCCCAAAAAGTAATATGTCCTCGAAAAGGTACATCTATCTACTTTCAGACTGTGTCAACTGCCGAACGGTTAAATAGTTGGATTTGTTGACATCAGCTCTTAAATCGTGCAATATAAAAAAAAAATGTTTTTCGCCAATATCTCAAGACCGATTCGATACCAGCGTGTACAGGAAGAACATAGTAGTCTAGAGAAAGGGGTTTTAAAGCTGAAATCGTTTGGCTGTAAAGTAGTGTTATAGTCAATCTGACACACGGATTCTTAAATGGCCGAACTAAATGGTTCCACATTTCTCGCAAAAGAAAATGTATTGAAGGACAAACCAAAAGCAGAGAAATCAAAGATGGTTTTTGTGCTTCCTTGGTCGCCCCGCATTCAACCCATCAGTTTCTGAAATGACTTCAAGTTTTCTGGGTAATCTGTACCAGGAATGAAGTTGAATTGTGAGGATGAATGCACAGGACATCTCTCCACACTTTCGAGCTGCCACTCAGGGGTCGCATTACGACGTGGACACTGAGCACATAATGCAGGGTCACAAATCACGTGCCAGCGGTTAAGTGGTGCACAGAAAAAAAGTGGATATGCTATGGGGATATGCTTTACCAAAACAAAATATCGAGCATTGCCAATAGTTTCATCTATCTCTTATTCAACCTGTGAGGTGAATGGAAAGCAGGGAACCCAGCAGGCAGCTCTAGTTCCTTCCGAGTATCAAATCAAAGCGGTGAACCAGTGCCTTCCCCCAAAACAAAGCTGAAGCAAACTTGTGAAATACGAAACCCCGGAAAATAGAGCAAATTCGAGCATGGAGGGTCAGGTCGCCAGTCGTCAGTTCTCCGGCAGTCCAGGGAGCAGCTTAAGCGGGGAGGCCTCCAAGCTGGGATTCCTGGCCCGACTGGACCGCCTGCTCCGCCGCTGGCTGCCCGGATACAGTTTCATTCGCGGCAAGCGCCGCTCCTCATCGGAGACCTCTCTATCGATGGCCGGCGGATCCTCCCAGGGCAACCGGCGGGCATACGGACGTAGGGGCAGGCGGGGCGACTGGCAGGAGGTCTACCTGGACACGGGCATCGCCAAGTCGGAGTTCTGCGTCCAGCTGGAGACCCTGCTGCGCAACAAGCTGCTCAAGAAGCAGCAGGAACTGGCCTTGGAACAGCAGGAGAGAAGCCGCGAGAAGGAGCGGGTGCTCAACAATCCCCTCGAGCTCCAATAGATCCCAGTTCTTGAGTTCATTTTTCATTTCTATATGTGCATATATATTTTTCATAGCATCAATCAATCAATGGCGGCGCCTCATTAAAATTAATTAGAAATAATGACCGGCAAAAAACCGGAGTCTGCCATTAACAGAACGCTTTTCCCCACAAAAGAAATCCCCCGGGGGCACCAATGGCATCGGGGAACCTTTTCCACTTTCCGCTCTCCCTCAAAGCAATTGTTATGTACCTAATGCTAATCAGTCGACAACAATTTAATCGCTTATAATTGCCAAGAGGAGAGGAGCAATGGTTGAAGTGGACTCTAAAATACCCTGTAGTGGCTAGGGATTATACTTCCAATTATAATTTCTTTTTATATACCTTTTATATCTTTATTTTGGGAAAATATCTCAATTACTTGTTCATCTTTAATCACATATGACGGACCGTAGTCTTTCACGCCTTTAATTTATAAAGCTGTTTATTGGAAAAACATAACAATCCTCTATCTTTACAATTACAGGATAATGGATAAACTATCAGCTAACCAGCGACTTGATTGAACCACAAGCAGAATTCCAGGTGAGTGGGGAATATGGGGAATGGAAACTGGCGGGCAGACCACCACTTGAAACATCGATTTAATAGTTGTCAATTGCGATGCCATTAGGCCCGACCGCAACTATGGGTTATTCAGTTTATTGGGAGGCAGACAGCAGGGAATGTAATGCCAAAAGCCCTGCTAATGTGCACAGCATTAGCATAGGGTTTTCTATGCCCTCCGCCGACTCCGCCCCCTCCTTTTCGAGCCACTCACTATGCCATCATGGCATCCGAGTCCATTCTGGTCCGTGACAAAGCCCAAACAAAAACATAACGTATACGCACTGCAAACCAAACCGAACGAAGTGTATAAGTGTATCCAAACATGTGTGAGTTTGTCGGGGGGGCGTGTCCTCAGGGATGGCATCATAATTTTGCTGGCCAAGCACTTGAGCACTTGACCATTAACGTAACTTTTGTCTACGTTGCCTTCTCAAATGCACTACAAAAAAAAGTTAGCACTTTAAACTGTTTACATACAAAAATTGAAAACCATTTTGAGGAATGTCTGCAATAAAATATGTTTACAATTTCCGTATCTGCAATTTTCAGATAATTTAATGATAGCTGATAATTCTGATGAATTCACCTCTCCTAATTGATGGTGTATATAAAATAATGAATAATTATGCAACATGTTAGGCTCTATTTTTAAAAGTACGAACTTATGAGTTAATCTATTGATATTTTCGTAAGTGCACAAGTTCACATTGTTGACAACTGAGCGGTTTTGATGTGGGGATGCTGGCTCGTTGGTCAAGTGGGGTATTCCGGGAACGAACCGCAATCTGTTTGGTTCAGTCATTTCCCCGGGCTTCAGTCCTCTTCCAATATTTTTGCTCGTTGGCAATCGGGGATGTCAACAAAAGTGTTGTCCTACATAAATGCGGAAATTGTTTAAAGGGAAAAAACGGGAAGGAAAGTCTCAGCGGTTGCCAGGAGGACCAACAACACAGCTTATATGCTAATTTGTTCCAAAAAAAATTGTAAAGTTGTTGAGTTGGGGGAAAATTTTGATACCGGCGGAAGTAGCGAAAACCCTAAAGCGACCAAAATCATAATGAAAAGCTAAGTGGTCCACATGTTTCGTAACCTGTTATACATGGAAACCAAAATCGGTAAAGACCCTCCCAATAATAAACATTCTTGGAATCTTTTTAATATCATTTTATTTATAATTTCGTTTTTTGGGGATTTTCGAAATTTGGATTAAAATTGTAAATTGTAAATTACATTAAATTTTTCGTTCAATACTCAAAGAATTTTCGTATTAGCGAGCATAAGTTATGTTATTTTATGTTGCTCTACGGCCGCAACAATAATTGAGCAAATATTTCCTAAACAAATAAAAGTATTCAAATTACACGATGCAAGTCAAAAATGTAAATAGAATAGGGGACAAACGTGGGGGAGCTTAAGAGACATATGGGTACATATTTATAAGGATGGGTTCAGTGGGGCTTACAAAACACATTTACAGAGGCGTCTTCAATGATATGTCTTGAAATATATGTACTTGTGCTGTTAAGTTGAAAAACCCGTGGATATGGTAGATATTGTAAGTTATCTTTATTGGTTACAAGCTAAAATTAGTTTTGATTTCCAATTGGACTTAAGTTGAAAGGTAGAGATCGCGATTTTAAAATTGGAGTTAGTTTTCCTCATATATCGATGTAAAGTAAATCGTTTATCGGTTAAGTGTTTTGGAATTTGATTATTCAGTAGGCTATATATATTTAATAATCATTTTAATTTGATTAGCTGTGCGTTCTCTCACTTTAAATTTAATAAATTTGATG
Organism: Drosophila subpulchrella; assembly: GCF_014743375.2. NCBI lineage: Eukaryota > Metazoa > Arthropoda > Insecta > Diptera > Drosophilidae > Drosophila > Drosophila subpulchrella. The sequence continues at coordinate 28,917,094 of NC_050613.1, read as the reverse complement.
AGTTATCTTTAATTTGTTTGGCTAATGAAGGTCAATCGATGTCATATCGAGTATTAGAAATCAGCGATACCCTCCGAGTCTTCGTCGTTCGATTATTGATGAACATCCTCAGCGGTTCATATTATTGCAGGTCGACCGTCCGTGGCTCGAGTATCGGTTTAATTTATTGTTTTATTTTATTTCAACTTCAACTCGTCTGTAGACAATCGCTCATTTTGGACATGTAACGAAGTCGATTACCAATTAGTCGTAACTGATAGAAATGGCCGATTTCGGCGTGGGCAGCGGCGATGTGGTATTCTCCTCCTCGTCGTCGTTCTCTTGGGAATCCTCCGGTTCCCCCAAAGCGTGAACGAACTCGTAGAAATCGATGCGCCCATCGCCATCCACATCCACCTCCTTGATCATGTCCTCGACTGGATGGAAGATGGGATTAGGGAGTGTTAGGGGTATGGGCTCAATGGGAACTTACTGTCCTCCTCGTCGAGATCTTCGCCCAGACACTGCAGTACTGCTCGCAAGTCGGATGCTGTGATATATCCCCGATTGTGTTTATCGAAAACGCGGAAGGCGTCCCGCAATTCCCGCTCCTCCTGATCGGCGGAGGACAGACCCGACTTGTCTTCATATGTCATGTTCGACAGGATATCAACGAACTCCTCGAAACTCACGTTCCCATCGCCTGAAAGGAAAATCCGAAATTCCAAAATCATCTCAAACCCTGCTTCTATTATGGGTTTCCAATGGTAAAACTATTCTCTGTGTTATTATTTCCCTATTTGGTTACACTACTTCTATGGGAAATCGTTACATTATAGGGATAAAATAAACCTACATAGGTGGTAGTTTCCAGTGCTAACCTATCGACTACTCACCATCCACGTCGATCTCCTGCAACATCTCCTGCAGCTCCTCGACCCTGGCAAACTGACCCAAAGATCGCATCACAGTGCCCAGCTCCTCCTTGGTGATGCAGCCATCGCCGTCCTTGTCGAACAGCCGGAAAGCCTCGCGGAACTCCCGCATCTGTCCCTTGGAGATGCAGCGGCGCTTGTCCAGGGACTCGCCTTCGATCAGGTTCGCCCCGTCGCCGATTCCCAGCTCCAAGTCCGAGGGGGCATAGGATATCTGACGGGTTTTCGTCTTGCGTCTGCTGCGGACACTCAAGGCGGCCCGCGGTGGAGGACGTCGACCTCCGGGCTTTGAGGACTGTACGTAGTCGTCGTAGGACTCCTCCTCCTCCTCGCCGTCGTCCTCCTCCTCCTCCTCCTCGTCGTAGTCGTAGTCGTCCAGGTCCTCCTCCTGCAGGTGGCTTTGTGCGTAGCTGACCCGCGTGCTCCTCTGCTTGTGGCTGAGCATGCCTTCGCAGGAGCTGGAATCCGTATCCGCATCTGCATCCGCCTGTTCCAGATGCGCAGTGGCAGCACTTCGTTGTGGTTGCTTTTCCTGGGGCATCGTTAGTTTCTTTCGCGGCCTCTGACGGCGCTGCTCTGTCGAAGGCTGCTGCTCCCTGCTGAGGTGGTGGCCACCATCCACCGGCTGTTCGACCTGGTCCTGCTCCTCCCGATCCTGAAGCTCCTGATCCTCCCCCTCGGCGCCATCCGCTGACGTCTGCTCCTCGTCGGGTTCATCGCCACTTACAGCCGCGTTTCTCGTCTATACAAAAATGATAAACATTAAAAAATAATAATAATAATAATAATATATATTAGTAAATAATAATTAGCAAAACTGTTATAAGCAACGCTTTCCCATTTCTGACATATTTATTTAATAATTAGTTAGATTCATTTTTAGCAGAGTGTATTTAGTAAATAACATTTTCAAATGTAAAGTGCAAATAGAACACAGTCATAATTAAATAAATAATCGGTTAGCTATAACAAGCTTTTAATTTTCTATTTATGCAATTACGACTATCCCAACAAGCAAACATTTTTTATTGTCCTTTGTGTTTTTTTTAAGCATGTTTACGCTTAATTTGTATAATGAAAAATAATGTTAAGGATATGTATATAAAATTCCTGTGCTTTCATTCATTTTACTGCGTTAAAGTTGATTGCAAAATGAGGCGGTACCTTCTCCATCTAAAACCCACTCACCATTAGCTGGCGGAACTCGCGGGCAATTGTTGAACCAGTTAAAAATTTATTAACTGCCGTGAAAAGCCGTTTTCCTTCCAACGTGGCGGCCTTCCTCCCGCTTCAGGGGATCTGCGGCAAAGAATCCTCCTGCTCCTCCTGAAAGGCACCTCCTCCTCCGCTTGCAATCGCTTTCGGTTCACAGGATATGCAAATTCCAAATCGAACGGCGGCTGAAAAAGGGGGCGAGAGCGGGGAACATATGTTAATTAAGCAATTAAGGATGGAAAGCCATTTGCATAGTGGACACGTCCACAAATGTCGGCACCAAAGAGCCAACGTGACCGAGCCCATCCACACAGGGAGAAATTTTATTGACTTCACATATCTATATCTTTTTTATCTACTTGAATCTGGAAAATGATCAAAATAATACTTGTGTAATTGCATCTATAGGGTATGAAAATCTTCAGTCAGACGACTAGAATGTGAACAACCTTTTCCAGGTGGGTACAATTTTTTCATGGCATATGTTTGACAATCTAAAACACATATTCTTAATAGATTCACTCATGAAGGGGCCCGTAAATACCACTTTTACCTGCGAATATTAAACCGACATAAAGCTGTTTTTAGCTGTGCATCTGAAAACACCACCATTCACACGGAAATCCACAGCCAGTGCAAAATCCCTGCAGCGCAGCCGACTGAATGGTATAATCAGTCTAATAATCCATTTGATTGGCGTTCATTCATGTCACCATTGGAGGCCAAAGGAGTGAGCGCGACAATAAAAGCATCAATTGCCTGTCAGCTATCCGGGAAAAAAGCAGACGTAGTCAGGAAATAAATGCCCAAAGCTTCTTCTGTGGCACCGCAAAAGTGAAAAAAATGATTGCATGTTTGGACTACATTTAACTTGAGGCCAGCAATCAATATTGACTTTGTGGAATTTTTGAATTTTTTCGCCACCTTTCACAAAAGCATTGCGAATATTATGGGGGCATACAAATAGTAAACTTCTGTGTGAAAAAAACTATGCCAAATAAGCAGCTTCTTCTCTATATTTTGCCATTCACAAGAAATGATGAGACACATTAAGCAAATTATGCTTGAAACGAGCTGAGATCAGGTTTTTATTCTTTCAAATGTTTTTTGACAACCAACTGGGTATACATATGTATACGTATATATATGTATCACTGCTCCTTCTGAATTTGAGTTTGCTGCTTCTCCTGTACTCTCTTGCACAGCGCCTCATAGCTCCTCTCATAGGTTTCAATTATTTCAAAGGCATTATTGGCCTTCTTCAGGCAGCACGAGCAAATCACTTCGGGATATTCTGGCTGTCTCTTAACTGAAATTCCAGTGCACTTGGTAATCACATCGGCGATTGGAATGCCCGACTCGTGCTTAGTCTCAAAAATGTTGGTCATGTTTTGGGTAAGCCCCATGCACGCACGGCATACTGGAACATCCATCGCTCTGAAATTTAATATAGATTTCTAGATCGCCGCAATAAATAAAAAAAAGTTCTTACGATTGAATTCTTAGGAATTGTCCAGAAAAAACGTGGTAGTCGTTGGCACACTGCACTTCAATGTGAAGAGCTGAGCGATGTTATCGCTTTAGAAATCGATTATTGATGTGGTGCAAATACGATTACTCCAAACTCGAGTTTTCGTATTTTGGATCAGGGTTGTAACGTTTTAATTTTGTACGGAGAGTAAAAACAGCTAAAAATCAAAAACAAATTGATTTAAAAACAACCAAACTATGTACGAAAAATATTTGATAAGCTTTGGCTTATTATCGATTTCACGTGCTTGCTTTCTACAGATTTTAATAATCGATGTTAGGCGCATAACAGCCCACTGTTATATGTTATAGATCATGCGGTGTGCAGGGGCCTTTTTTTGTATGTCAATCAAAATCAGCTGCGCCTGCGTATTGTTTTCTCATAATGGTCTTTGGCGTTTAAATTGTCCAAAAGCCAAAATTTTGTGATCAGTTTCCAACTTTAAGGGCCAGCCAAGTTGGGCACTGCGCTTGAGGAGAATTTATATAAGATTCTGCGGGCCAGGCCTCTATATGGGCGGATCTAACCTAATTAGCGGAATTTATTTACCTACATACATATGTATGTATGTATATTGCAGTGTGCCCATGTTCCCTATGATTTGGCTTCAAGAAATGCTTTTTGCGAAGTTGTAATTATAATAGGCTTTTACAGAGGTATGTTTCCGACGAAAATTAATTTGCTGTCTTTATTTTAATGTCTCGGTTTTTTTTGTAGCATTTCATGGTATATAAACTAAAACTTGAGCTCAAGAAGATGATGTGCCATATTTTGCATTTCTCATGCCCCATTGGCAGTCCTTCTTCAAAATGAAAGCCTATTTAGTGGTGGCGTTCAGATGAAATTTAAATAATTCCACCAGCTTCGTGAATAAGGAGCTAAAGCGGCCAAGGCGCTTAATGCCGGGGATGGCGAAAAGGATGGGAAATCCGATTATCGCTGTGGCCAGGAAGGGACATCACTGGACCGCCGGGGGAGTCCTCTTTGGAGGCATTTCTCCGCTCCTCTTTTTCGCTTTAAAATTGCATTTCGATGGCCTGTCTGTGACTGTTCCTGTGTCTGTAGCTGTGGCTGTGTGTGACCGGCAGTTTTTTAGCATATTTTTTTCATTTCGAGGAAGCACAGATGGCCAGGAAGGATGTGGCCAGCATGAGAGGACGAAGCCACATACGGGTGAAAACCGCAATAAAAACGCCCGAAAAGGAAGTGCCAAGGCGAGAACGAGGACACCCCAGGTGGCCAAGGACATTTGACAGCACACTGCCAGCATTTTCACATTTAAATTGAGGTCCCTTTGCAGACGCTTCATCCTGCTTAAACCCTTCGCATTGCGCACGTACGCATATTTAATTAACATTTAACGTTAACTTGTCCATTAAGACGAATGGTAACATGGAACAATGGCTGCAAAACTGCAATAGGGACGGGGAAAGCTGGGAAAAGTCATTTGCATGTAAGACGATGATCCCTCCTAGGCATCCCCAGAATGAACATCATGAAAACCATCAGAAAAGAATGAGTAAAATCCGTTGCACAAGGAAAAGCATTGCTGAAAGCTGCGAAAGATGGAAATATCTTGTCTTTACATTTTCCTAGATTCCATTGTACCGATAAAGAACATTACCCTTACTTGTTATTCATTTAACATATTATTATAATCACTTTTGGGACATTAGTTCCCATTCTTCTCAGTGTGTCATTTCGTTCTCTATTCCCTAACGTCGCTTCTCTGGATTTTCCATTGCTCTGCAGTCGCGTGCAAAGTTTCTGACATGGAATAAATGAAGACACAACTTTCAACCCCCCGTGCCTCGCTGTCTAATTCACCCACTTTCCCTTATTTTACCACTTCTAACATTTTCTCATCCATCCAGGCGACAAATGCGTTGCTCTGCATAACTTAGTCGGTGTTTGCTAGTTAGTCCTCAGCGAGGAGGATCAAAGTGTGAGCCACAGACATCCGAGTCCACCTTTCTCGGGGAAAGAGGAGCTGGAGCCTTTTAAGCGGCTAATCAGCGTTTGTGAGAGAAAATAAATACAATGTTCAAAGTTTTAAATAGACTTTAGAACAAACGAGAAAAGGGTACAATATGGATTTGGGGATATGTTCATGTGTGGAAAATAAGTGTCAGATCTTCGTTGCAAAATTAAATCCTAAACTCCTGTATAAATTTTAAATGACAAGGACCACCCATTTTGACCATTTGTGGCAAACATTTAAGCACTTTGTCGAAAGCGAAAAACAGAAACCGCAAAATGTGTTGGCGCGCATTTTATTGTTTAATTTAAATTGTTGGCTGTGGAAAATGAGGGGCGCATTGTCGACGGTGGGTGGTATGTGGTGGGCGTAATAACCGCGTGACCGCAGTCTGTAAATGGATAACAACGCCCCCATGCAATCAATTAGCCGAACGAGTCGTAAAAAACGAAATATCATTTTTGCAGGTTCCGAAACTCTCGTCCTGCAGGTTTCCCTTGGCCCTTCTGGCAAAATTGTCATACGCTGCGTATGCGTTATATTTGCATTCCAATGAACGGCGAGTGCCCCTGCATGTGCAAGTGAGTGGGTGGCTGGGTGTGTGTGTATGTGGGGGGGGGGGGTTTGGATGTGTGGGATACGGTGGCCACGAACACACAATTCGTACATAAAAGAGGCAACAAAAAGTTCACGCATAAATCAAGCAAAGCAAACAAAACAACAAAGCGAAGTCGCTTTTCTCCTTGCTTTTTCTTTTTTTGCCTCCTGTTTTCCTTCATTTCGCCTGCACGTAAATATTTCGTTGGCAATAAAAAATTTAACAACGCAAACAGGCCAAAAAAGCGAAGAACAGGCAAAACAAACAAAGCCATTTGCGATGTGTGGAGAAGAAGGAACTTTAGGGATGTGTATCGAATCAAATATCGAATAAACCGATTGCACCGGTATCATGTCGATAATATTGATCAAATGAAAAGACTACTAGATTATTGTTGACAAGTTGAAAGCATTTAATCAAGGGTTTTTACCCGAACAAGTTATAAAATCGAGCTTTTGAAGTATTTGATAAACGCTGCATTGCAACAGCGATATTTCTAAAGAATTCGCGTACAATGTTTGATAGGAAAAAAATCAAGTTGGAGTAGTTACATTTTACAAGAAATATTCACAGAAGTTTCGCCTCTTTCTCGCTTATCTCCGCATCACTTGCCCCTCACGTTGGCTTACCTTACTCCGCTGCTTGTTGCCTCGCTCCTTACATAATTTATATGCCACATGCCGCTTGCCACATGTGCAAAAAGACCAACTAAAGTGCCATGAATGAATATGCATGATAATCAAGTGGCGACGTTGTGGTCCACCCACTTGAGCTCCTTGTCTGGCACGCAGGACCCACCCTAACGCCATTCCTCTTCAACAGGACCCATTAGCTGGGGATGGGTGCCCAAAACGTAGCATACTTTCTAGGGCCCCTCTAGACTGTGCTGACAATTAGGAACATCTGAAGCCAAGCATTCGAGAATCTCCCAAAAATTGTTGAATACTTAAAAATGCAATGGGTTCTATGAACTAGTTATGAATGCTATAGAGGGCATTTTAATGGGGTAATTTAATATAGTTTTTGTTAAGGTTGCTTACCATAATATAGTAAATTGCAAAATATAAATCCTTTAATTTTAGGTCCCGCAGCCAGTATTACTCCCCTAAGTTAGTCTTAGTTTTGTAAACTTTACTATCATCTTTAATAAATAAATAAATCTGTTATTTTTGGAAATTAGGCACTTTTAAATTTAAAAATAGCCAATTTTGTAATCCAAACTCTCCTTTCTGACGACTTTCGTTCGCCTGTGCGCGTGTTCCTTTCTTTGTTTGGATCGTTAGTCACAGAGCACAGGCACAGAGCCCGCATTCACATTTGTCTGTTTGTGACATTTGCATACGACTTATGAGCCGTTTGACCAGGTCCAAACCCATCGCCCTTTTTCCCCGTGGAATGGCAATAAATGTGACTTGACTTGCAGCCACAATTGGCCAAAAACTTGACCACTTTCGTCTCCCGAACTTTTCCCCAAGGAAAACGGGCAAAGGAAAGGCACTGGGAGGGAAATTCAATTGATTCAAAGCAGGACTTCGGAATGTGCAAACAATTACCCCAAAAGGCGAAAGTTTCGGCCCAAAAAAGTTTGCCGCAGCTGCTCGACTGCCATATCAGAAACTTGGCCTTTGTGGTGGTTGCGCAAAATTGGGGGAAAGTCGGGCGGAAAGTTAGGCAACACCGGGAAATTGCATCATTCCCTGGGCACAGAATGAGAAATGACTTCGATCAGCGCGCCGCTTTCCCTGCTCATTTCCACATAAATTATACTTTTGTTGGCTTACTTTTTAATTTAACTTGAACCAAAGAACTCGCCGACTTTCAAGCAGATAGTCGTTGCTCAAACACAACTTTTCTTGTCTTAATTTGTCGACAGCCAAGAAAAATATAGCCAGTACTGTAAGCAATTTTAAATTATGGCACCCTCTTATTATTTTTGTCAGATTTAAAGCGCTTAAGTTTTCGTGAGCCCGTCGTATAATGATTGAGCTTAAAAATGCAACCGATAAAGATTTTGAATTTTATTGTGATTTCAACCCAACACATTTTTTGAATCCTTAAAAAAATATAACATTTTCTGTGGCACATCGTGGGATCTTTTGAAAAAAATATAACATTTTCTTAGGCACAACGGTGAGATCTTTCGAAGAATTCTTAAGACTATGACCTTCTTCTGATGGCAATGTTTTTCGAGTGGAATTTATGATGATTTTTGATGAGTTAAAGTTTTTCTACGATGCGTTCCAATAACTCCATGTTCTTCCGTGTAAACATGAAATGAGGAAAATAATTTTAAAAAATTAAAAATGATTATAAATTTAAAAAATGAGGTAGGAAAATGTGAATGCCCGAAATGTATAACCCAAAATTGCTAAACTGTTGAATTGTTTATCGAAAGCCTGAAAAACAGCCGACCAATTCAATAGTCCAGCCATCCATATTCTAGTAATTTGCATATTTAAGCCGCGACCACTCACTCTTTCCATTTCGAAACGGTTCTGGACAAGGTCGTTGATCTCCTCGCTCATCGACGACCAAGTCATCCAATCATCCCTGAGCGGATTGCGGAGCTCGTCCTCGATTTCCTCCATGGTCATAATCTTTGAGCTGTCGAACCCCCCGCATATAAGCGGTTTCTGCTCCTCGGGCTGCTTTGGATCGTTATCAACTTGGCAGAGCGGACTCGGGATTGGCTTGGGCGGCTTGTTCCTCGAACCGAGTTTGATCACCTCCCCCGAAGCCAATAACTCCTCGATTTTCCTTAGTGGCGAATGCCGTTTGGCCTCTTCTTGAATGGGCCTCAGTACACTTCTCATTTGTAGGTGGTTGTTGTTAGGTTTAAAAATGTAGCTCTTTGGCTTTAGGATCAAAAGGCCCGCCGAAGTCCCCTTAGCATTAGCTACGTTTCCGGAGGGCAATGACTGCCCCACTTTCACCAGTGGCGGAAGTTGTTTCGGAAGTTGTACAAAGGGACTACAATTTGGATTCTTAACACCAAATACGCCCCCGGAGGACGATGGCTGATCTACTTCCATCGGTTGTGGATCTTGTTTCGAATGGTCTTGATTAGGCCCAAAAAATAGTTCTCTAAAATCAGCAACACTTCCGACGCCAGGTGACTGCTCGACTTTCAGCGATAGTGGATGTTCTTGCGGGGGTCCCCGAAAAGGCCTGGGAAATGGACCTTAAAAATCAGTTAAATTCCGGAGCCCGGTGACTGCTCGACTTACGTCAGTGGTGGTGGAGGTTGTTGTGGGGGATCTTGAATGAGTCCGAGAACACCATTCAGAGGTTGGATGGGTTTAGAAACACAATTTGGAGGGCTTGGAGTTTGGGGAAGCACCCTATAAGCACCAGTTAGAGGATCCTTAACAAGTTTAAGGACAGCCATGGGTCTATTATTCTCAGCTGGCAAGCGCATATAAGATCCATTCGGCAGCTGTTTAAAAAATGCGGGACTCATTTTGATGCTAAAAAGAAAATAAAAATAAAAAGATGGGGATGATGAAATGAGGATGTTTTTGGGATGGTTGAATCAAAATGGAGTTAACGAAACGATAGCGAAGAAAATAAACTCTGGGAAACAGGCAGCGAGGCATTCATTTATCACAAATTACTCGGGAATAAGCTAAATGGGTCTCAAGAGATGACAAATTAATTGTGGAAGGTCCTGTCAGCCTTGAGTAACCCAAAACAAAATAAAAATAACACAAACAAGCGTGTGACAAGACAACTTAAAGCGTTTACAACAAACAAAGCAGACTGGGTGGGCGAAAAAGGGATGAAATGTGATCACTATTCGAATACCCTATTAGTATAAGTTGGGATATACAATATGTAATCATTTCTTAAATCGCTAACATACAACCATAAACAAGGAACTCAATTTTCAGGTTAGGGACCTACATATTTTCCTGTAGAATAAGTATTCAAGTATCGTTGATTCGAACTTTTACGATTTAACTGGTGCTTAGTCCCTTGCATTCCTTAGACTTTCCCACGAAATCCATATACCCATAGAATAGAACCCGCATTAAAGGCGAGAAAAACACAGAGCATTGCGAAATGTTTTCGGTATGCTCCCCATGCATATGCATGTATGGAGGGCCCCGCCCTGTTTTCCCAGACATCCCGCCCCCTTAACCCACCTGCGCCCCTCGTGCTTTGCAATTTAGATGTTTATCCCCCGTTGTTGGTCCTTGTTCTGTTGGTTTTACTGTAGCTGTTGCTTTTACGGTGCCGTCTGTTTGTACTTTTTCGTTCTGGAAAGACAGACCTAAGCCTTTTATTCAGTGCTCTTTTTTGCGATGTCACCGGCCTCGACACTTAACCCCCACCCTCTTTTTTCCGGGCCAAATTTACATTTCGTTCGCTTCATCTATTTTACGTATTCATCGCGCACATTTACATGCGTTTTATTATCTTCTCAGCGCGCAACTTGTTATTTGTTGCGCTTACATATTCAAAGGTTTACATTTTTTGCGAAGTGGATTTGCCTTGCTGGCTCTTCCCTTTCGAGAGCCCCACTAAGCAGAAGTCTCTGGGTCCTTTTTAAGTGTACGTCGTCTGCCATTGTGGCTTATTTTAATATCAACATTTTTATGATGTGTTTCGGCACAAAGAAAGTCAGTCAAGGGGATGCGTGGCTCTTGAAGACCGTAATCGGTGTGACAGCTTCAAGGAGGGGGTTAAATTCGGGGAAAATGATTATAACTACCATAACTCAGCTGTCTATTGGGTGATTTTCTTGAAAATGTCTAGAGCTGGGAACTGGGGATCAGGAACTGCAAGTGAGTTCCATGGAGATGCCATGTCAAGCAGCCGAGTTATCCAATCTAGGGGCACCCTTGCCTCGAAGGTTCTTTGTATAATTTATTTGAAACATTTCATGGTGTTTTTGGTTAGAGTAATAGCTCGTGATCTCAAAAATCTTTTCAAGATCTCCCCCCAAAGTATGCTTGATTTCCGAATGCAAATACATTGTTTTACCCAGTTTCATAACGATCCCTCGTCCGACGGCCAAGTTACCTGGGGCTATTTTCGGGCTTAGGCCAACTTTAAGCCCACTTTAAACTATCCGTCTCAGCTGCGCCTCCATTATTCATGCCAACAGGTGAGCAACCGGCCCGAAATGTCAAGTGGCCATTCCTTATGCATGTAAATCTCCAAATCCCCAAGTGCAGTCACTTGGCAGGGCCTTTTGTCTCTCCTCGCTCTGTCTGTCGTCCGCCCCTCATAAATTATAAACAAGGAATTTCCATTTCCACGCCAAGTGGCTGACAACTTGTGACTTGACTCTCGCCCAGCTCGACTGCGGATGAGTGACTGGCTGACTGATGAGCAGCTTGAACTGCGGAACACCTGACAACTGGGAAACTGTGAGACTGTGCCACCGAGAGTCGGAAATTGGCGTCGGAAAACGGAAAACGGGCCATTAGGAGGCCATCGACAATCCACTTCCATACCATCAACTTCGACCTCAACGAGGCGAGCCAATTAATTTATGCTCGCCTCAAAATTAACAAGGATGCGAAGGTGATGGCATGGTGGTGTGTTCGGTGGGCAAACATTGCGGCTGGAATTTCTGGACTGGGGTTTTATGGCATGCTCAAGTTGTGATGTGTGTGTCTCGTGTGCTTTGGGTTTGGATACTTGGGTGTTTCGGATATTTCGTATTTTGCTGATGCATCTCGATAGGAGACAGCACTTTATGGCAGCCAATAAATAATCGGATGCCTGGCAAATTGCTGCAAATTTGCCAATTTTCTCAGTCCTCTGATTTGTGATAAGGCACATACAGATTTTAAATCCAGAAAGCGATACTTAAAGAACAACCGAACAGTAGTATGTCCCTCAAAACAATATGAAAAGTAGGGACTAGTTGGGGAAGTTACGGAATGATAGAACCTTAAAGAACACTTATTTCTTAAATTTACTTCGAATTGAGTCCACTGTTGGGGGGACGAGAACGGGGCCCTCTACCGAAGCTAATTAAGGAAAGATAGGTTCTGCTTCGGCCATTTTAAGACCCCTGGCTGGGTAATGCCGTAAGATAAAACCCTCCATCCCCCACTTCTGGCCTGCTTTTTGGGGGTAACCACTTGGATTACACTTTGCCGAAAAATATGTTTTTATGTGTGTGCTCTTGTCGCTTTTGCTCTGCTGTTTGCTGCCGCCCTTCTCTTTCTGCATTTCTTTGTCGCCGTCGGTTATTGTTGCCAGTTTCCCAAACAATGCAGCCCCCAAAAGGACAACATGAAACATGGCGAGTCCTTGTGGGGGTGCGGTGGGTGGTGGGAGTTGGTATGGTGGCTGGTGGTACACGAGTAAGGACAAGCAAGGCCACCATCAAGCGCCCCGTTATGGGATACTTGTCATTGTGCTGCACTTTTTTGAGCCCTCCACTCGGAAGCCGCTCACCTGAACACCGGGCCAGGAAATGGGTAACAGCTTATTGCGTAACCCTCAAGCGGGCCAATGTCGCCTGGCCGGGATTAGACCAGCCCGCAAATATATGTACGTAGGTGCACTAAGCAAAAACTGAATGAGATCACGTTAACTGGAAATGGAAGATAAAAACTGAAAATCAGCATGAGTACTACGAAATCTCTAGGACCTGAAAACAGTTGGTGCTGTGTGTTTCAAAATTTTTTCTGTAAGGTAAAAGAGTTACTTATTTGTTATAAAACAAGTCTGTAAAAAAATGTTTGCTGTCTTTGATGCTCTTAAATTGAAGAAGTATTTATTGAAGTCTCGAATGTGAAGCTAAAGATACAGTATGTTTCGAATATATCTGATAGTGATATAGAGAACTTCTACAAAACTGTATAAACCCCACTTTCGAAAACCCTAAACAGCTGGCGCTTTTCCCTAAAACTAGGGGCTTTTCAGGACCTTCATTCTTTTTCCTTCAGTGCCAGCATCGCATTCAATCTTTGCCATCCCTTTCGTTGGTTTTAGCCGACTTCATTGCGGAATTCTTGGGCTAAGAGCTGAGAGATGCTTTCGACTCAATCAAGTTGATAACGGAAATGAAGGGGCGGAAGAGCGGAGGGCGTGGCACAAAGACGAAGGGCAAAAGTTCCTCTGCTGCATTGGCAAACTTTTCGCACCAAAAGATTTTCGCAAACTGCAAATTCTTCCACTTTGCTGCCTTGCGATTCATTCAAGTAAAATATGCCATATATTTTCATGAGTGCGTTTTTTGAGCAAATGTGTGTGAAGTCACACACACAGAGACACACACACACACACACACACACACGAAACTGGGCTGACAAGTTGTAACATGATCCAATTCATTAAATGAAAATTATATTTTATGATTTAAATTGCATTTTCCAAGGCAGCCTGCTTTGGTAGGCGTTGAGCGTAAGTGCGTATATATTTGTGTTAATTTACACTGGGACAAATGAAAATAAATACCCCCGTCGATCAAAATATTATTAGATCGCAGAAGGCGTTTTGCACAATATTCCCAAAGCCAATTTTTGTTACATATGCTTTTCAAACATCAGAACATTCTCTGGCTCTAAGTCCCTTAATTAATATTTTCTTAAGTGTCAGATATCTCAAGCTCCAGGATCTGAACCCTGTGAAAACCAAATTAAATCCCAAGTAGGGCCTTCTTGCGTTTCTTTGCAGGAGAAGCTCGAGGGCCATGAATCATCAGGGGACTCTGACGAAAGGAAGGACTCCCAGGAGAGTCCTCCATATCTTTTTTAAAGGGAATGCAGGGGAAATTGGAGGACCCGCCGTACTTACAACCCTTTTCTCCCACTTTCCCTGTGGCCCAAAACATAATTTAGCGGAAGTTCTACTTTTGTTTCGGGCCCGTAAAGTCAATGCGGAAGCAGCCGAAATAAGGAAGGAATAAAAGAGCGAAAATCCAAAAAAGGGGGGTTTTGGAAAGTGGAAAATGGAGAAAAACAATTTCAACTCGCTAAGCTTGTTTGTGTGGCTGCTGTTCTGCGGCGGGTGTTGTTAGAAATTTAAATTGAGCGCATTCAGTTGGCGATGCAGCAGCCCCAGAAAAACCCGGGAAAATTGGGAAAACACCAACATATCTCCGGTGATCGCTTTCATTTCGGGGACAATCATTTGTCATCTTTCGCCCGCTTGATTAATGATTCGTCTGCATATTCAGCTGCTCGGCTATTTGTTTGGCTATTTGTTTTGCTATTTGTTTGGCTATTTGTGTAATTGCTTTCGACCCGCGAAACTATTTCCCCACTTCCGTTCCGGTGACAACTCTCGAAAGGCTCCGCCATTTCTCTAATTGCTTCCGTTTGGCTGCAATTGCACCCGCCTCCGCCATCCGCCCCACTTAATCGCTTAACTTTGGCGTCAACAAGGCTGCACTCCAAATTATATAAGCCCTGGCGAATGTCTCGGTGCCTCCATATTTCCGCCTTGTTTCCCACTTTCCCATTTTCTCCGCTTTCCCCGTGCTTTCCTCGATTGCCAGGCGACCCAAAAAAGTGTGCTACACATTTTGACAGACTGACAGCTGAGGCCAACGTGGGCGCAAGGGGGCGTGGCTGGGGGCAGGGGATATAGAATCTGAAATCTAGAATCCGGGGACAATTCCAGCAGAGATGAACGCGTGATTTTGGATACCTATAGGCACTAGGAACATGCAATTGCTTAATTAGATTGGATTAGATGTATTAAAATGTTTTGAGACATTCGTGATAATCTTATAGAAACTGTTGTATTATCAATATTATTCTTGTCGCATGTTCTAACTTGATTTTTAGGTTAAATCAAATAGTATTTCAATTGACCTATTTATATAATAGCACTAGTTTAAGTGGTAGGTATTGCAAAATATTTATTATTTAGAAAATGTGAAGTTTTCTGCAGTAGACTTTTCGAAATCGAAATATTTCTTTTGACGCGACTCACGTCTCCGCTCTGGAAACTTGGCTCCCACTTCTTCTTTTGAAACCGGCAACAGCATTTGGCCAAGTGGAGTCTTGGGCTGCAATTAACGCAACAAGATTTGCTGACCCTCCTTCACTTTCTTGACCCGCCTTCTTGATTGTATTTGGCGTAATTTTTAATTAGCCTTCTCACCCTCTGCTCGGGTCCCTCCTACGCTTTGGGCCAGGCTAATTGCCTTCCTTTTTTACTCTCAAGGCACATCGACATGTGGCCAAGGAGGGCAGCGATTTTTAATTTAATAAAACTCGCCACACTCCCTAATTGACCAGGGCGCGAAAACGGATATGCACAGCAAGAAAAATGTATACTATTTGATGATTTGACACTCCTACTATATTTAGCTTTATATTATCAAGAATTGGAAATGATCTGATGTATTATTAAAAGATATAACATAATACTATTCACTTTAATTTAGAAAAGAGAGGTCACCAAAATTGGAAAGATTTTGACTTATCAGAACACATAAAATATGGGGAGTATTCCTTTTTTCTGTGTAATGGGCGGGACCTTCCCTGGGGCAGGGGGCGTGGCAGTCAATAATTCATATGTGTCGCCCCGGAGCTATCCGATTTTCCCATTTATCCGGTCCTGTTTTTATCTGCACCCCCCCATGTCGATACATTTCCATATTTGCATTTCGGTTTTGGTCGCTTTTGGACTTTCGGTAATTCCCATTGAAATATTGCCCTGACATTTGAGCTTGATTAAATTTGAATATCTGATTTGAATATGCATGACCGGGGGAACGAAAATTAGAGGGCGTTTAAACTCGCGAAAAAACTAACCAATCATTTTGATTATTAAATTACTCCGCTTGTAATTGTGTTTTATTCAAAATTGTGTTAGCTTAAATACAGTCCTAAAATGCCTTTAACAAGTCCCCTAATCTAGTTTAAGCCAATTAAACGACTTTCAAACTCAACTTTGTAGGCTGCCGGATTAAAGCTAAACTTTTTAATCAACATTTATGATATTACGGTTTTTGGGTAGCCAAAAAATATGGATGGTAGCATTTACATTTTTTTGGCGGATATGCCAACATGCAGAATACTTAATACACATTAACTTAAAAAAAACCATATGCATATGCATATCTTAAAAACATCACTTAGTATATACAGAAAATCTTTTAAAGATACAACTATATTTACTTCTGTATATAGTTATGTATAGCATATTGTGAAATCTCAGAATTAATTGCTCTGTATACAAAAAAGTGAGGTTAATATCTTTGGTCTCAGTTGATTGTTATGTTAGGTTAGGGTAGCCGAAAACTAAATAAGCTCAGTCATTGTTCGACTATGCCACATGCCACGTACGCCATTTTCAGAGAGAGCCTGTCACCTAGATAAATCAGGGATCACCAAAGAAGCTCTTGGCAATAAAAATTTTGGAATTCCCAGAAATTGAACCAAGACGAACGGACTTAAAAGAAGAGACGGCCAAAGAACGGATAATGAGGAAAAAGTGCAAGCGACTCTTCTCTCTCGCTCACACACACGCACATATTTCATATTTTTTTAATCTTATTAAAATTTATTTTTGCAAGATCTTGAAATTTGTGTAAGTTTTAAAAGACGCCCATTCTTATTAAAAGCTTACTTTTTTGCTCTCAGTTCTTATAAGTAAGGCACGGCAAAAGCAATATCTGTCTGTCTTTCTCTGGAAACTGAATAGTGAGGTTATCTTTGGTTTCAGTTTTTGTTAGGTTAGGAGAAAATAATAAATCTTAAAAGCGTTCAACTATGTCACATACGCGAGCTCCAGAGTAAAGTCAATCAGATAGGAAATACAGGGATCTCCGAAGATCAAAGTTCTCGGAAATGAAAATTCCGGAATTCCCAGAAATTGAACCAAGCGGAACAGGACTTGAAAGCAGAGGCGGTTAAACAACGGATGATGAGGAAAAAGTGCAAGTAACTCTTCCCTCTTGCACACACACATACACGCACATTCACTCGAAAAAAAACTGAACTTTCCTTAGTTTAGATTTTGTTTGGCTTACACGCAAGTTGGAAATCCAGTGAGCTAACAGTACGAAATTCGGACAAATTCTGACGTTTTGGTATCCGGGGACCACGAACCTTCCGCAACTTCCGCTTCCAGGCGCGGCGAAATCGGCAAAAAACTAACTGTAAAGATATAGGCGCCAGGCTAGAGGTGTGGAAACGGCGATAGAAGCATCGATGCCTCCATTTTTAACATATTCTGGACTCATCGATGTTCCTGGCGACTGTTGATGTTACAAAACGAGTGTTAACACTCGACGATTTTCTACAGCGGTACTGTAAAATTTAAAAGTTGCATGGTGTGTCAGCTTTCTTGTTAGTAATTTTTTCTATTATTACCTTCATTAAAATTATAGGCTCATTTCGAGTATATTCGACCAATTTTCTGCATGAGATAGGTTCCGAGTCATCAACTTTGGCTGTTATGTATCTTAACATTCCTATTGAAAGCACAGCGAACTGTTCTGATTTTAACAGTGGTACCGATAACTTTCGTACTCAAAAATACCATCGCTAAGCACATGTTTTGAAAAATTATTAAAAGCTCTTTTGTGGGAACATTCAAATTTGATGGGCTAATTTGATTTTTAAGTTGTTAAAATGAGTTCTTTGGAATTCCATTAAACATATTACACATTTTAATGGCATGTTATTTAAAATAATTTGAAAAACCTAATATATTTTTTATTCCTTTTGGAATGAACTTAAGAACATACATACATTTCAAACTATTTGGTTATTGCAACTTAAACTTTTAACAAAAGTTAAATAAAAGTTATGTTAGGCTTATCATGTATATTTCACGTCAAAAGTGTAACAAATTGTGTTAATGTAAATTTGAAGTGTAAAGTAAAAAAGAGAGACAAACGCTTAAAAGCTCAACGCTCAAATCAGCTGATTCTGCGGAGGAAACAGCTGTTTGGCCCAACGTGATATAAATTCAAACTTAAACGAAAATAAATTAAAGCTATACTGAATGATCCGCAAAGTAGTGGTGGGCGTGTCGGGGGGCGTGGACAGCGCCGTCAGCGCCCACCTGTTGGCAGAACGAGGATTCAACGTCCTGGGCGTCTTCATGCGGAACTGGGATGAACTGGACGAAGCGGGTCGCTGCAGCGGGGAGGCAGATCTCAAGGACGCGGAGTGGGCGTGCCGGCTGCTGGGCGTGGAGCTGCGCCAGGTGAACTACGTGCGCGAGTACTGGACGGCGGTGTTCAGCCAGTTCCTGGATGATTACCAACAAGGATTGACCCCCAATCCGGACATCCTGTGCAATCGACACATCAAGTTTGACCTCTTCCACAAGCACGTCCTGGAGAACCTCGGCTACGACGCCGTGGCCACAGGTCACTATGCCCGCAACAGCCTGGGCAACTTTCTGGAGGGAATTGCGAGCCAAAAGGAAGCCCGTTTGCTTATACCCGCCGATACCTTCAAGGACCAGACATTTTTCCTGGCCGGGATCCCCCAAAGGGCTCTTCAGCGCACCATGTTTCCCTTGGGAGATTTGCACAAGAGCCAGGTCAAGCAATTGGCCACCAAGATCGGGCTCCAACGACTGGCCAACAAAAAAGAGAGCACGGGCATCTGTTTCGTTGGCAAGCGCAACTTTAAGGACTTTATAAAGGAGGTAATCCAGAAGTACGAATCTTTGTAACTTGAGATTCATGTGGCTTTCCCTCCTTTTGCAGTACATCACTTCCAAAAAGGGACCCTTTCTAGACATCGATAGTGGAGCTGTGGTTGGTCACCACGAGGGCATCCATCAGTGGACTGTGGGCCAACGTTGCCGTCTGAGTTCCTTCCTGCAGCCCTACTTCGTGGCCGGAAAGGAGGCCACCAGCAATACCATCTATGTGGCGGCTGGCCACGACCATCCCGCCCTCCTAAGCACCCACATAAACATCGATCCACCCAACTGGCTGTGTTCCACGTCCCAACGAAGGCTTGCTGACAAGGGCAACTTGCGGTGTCGCTTCCGATTCCAGCACACCAAACCCCTGGTGGGCTGCCAACTGAGGATCTCTCCAAAAAACCACTTCCAAGTCCTGTTGGATGCTCCTCTGAGAGCTATCACGCCTGGACAATATGCTGTGTTCTATGACGACACCGCATGCTTGGGTTCAGCCCGCATTTTGAGCGCTGATCCGCTAAAGAAAAACCTAGAGGCACAGCAGAACCAGGTTGGAAATCTAGTTAGCTGATGATTCCGCTGGGAAATATGCTTATTTGCCAAGAAATTAAGTACATAATTAAGAAACCAAATCAGCCTTATTGTACATAAAACATGCTAAACAAAAGTAAAATTGTATACGTTCGATCCATCCAAATCCAAAGACACTCTTTCTATTCCATGGTAAACACTTTAAACATATACGCAATTTATTCTAGGTCAGATTTACAATTATTTTTTTGAAAAAAGGGCATTCCTTAAACTAAATGTACTTTTGTGGTCCTGGGCGCAATTCCGAAGTCAATAACACAATATAATCGCACATAAATAGGGTTCGCTTAAAATCTTAGCTTAGGTGTACAGATTAGGTCTCTCGTCTTAAAAGCTAGCTTAGCACTTAAACATGATTGAGCAGGGATGTGGGTAGCAGGTTGAAGTGTGTGTGGATCATGTGAGAAGCACGGTGAGAGCGTCCAGAAAGCGGGTGAGGTCGCTTTGCCGGAGCTGCACCACCGCAGGCTCAAAGAAATCCTGCAGCAGGGCAACCCCGCTCTTTTGTGCCGCCTGCTCGAAGGCCTTGCCGAAGAAATTCCGCGGCGAATCCTCCCTAACCGGGGCGATCCCGACCAGCAAGCACATGCCCTGCGCGGCGTCCAAAGGACAGCTGGCGATCAGCGGCAAGTCCGGAGCCTGCCTAGCTCTACTCGTTGCCACATGACCGCGCAATAGGAATCGCGCCAGCAGCCCCAGGGCATACGGGTACGAGAAGAAGGCGTGCTCCTCCTGCAGAACGTAGTAGAAGAAGGAGCCAGCCGAGTGCACTTGGCGTGCCTCCAGGCTGCTCTGCACCTGCCTAAAAACAGCGGCGTGCAGGAGTTTCGCCTGGTCGATTCCCGCGGACAAGAGGTGCTTGTGCTGACGACTCAAGGCGTCGGAGGCCTCGAGAAAGCAATCCTCCGGCGTCTTGTGCTTCTTCACTGACTCCATGATGGCGAGCAGGGCGTACACGTAGTCCGCCGCCGCATATCTGCTGCGGTAGCCGTAGCTGAGTGTGAAGGTTCCGTAAACAATGTCCGGTATGTCGTACTTCTCTGCCAGCCGCTCCACCATCGAGTAGAACTCCTTGCGCAGCACCAGGTCCATGGCTCCGTACGTTTGGCGGGCGTGCACCAAGGGCAATCCCATCTCGAGTAGGAGTTCGTGCAGTCTCTTCTCGCCGCGCAGGGTCCATAGTTTCAGTTGGCATGAGGCGTAGCGGGAATACCTGGCAGGGACTCACATGGTTATAGGGTCATAATCAAGGGAAAAGGCTATGCTCACCTCATGGACTCCGTGACGGGCCAGTGGCGGTACAAAACCAGATGCAAATCATTCTCGAAGCAAATCTTGGAGGCACTCATCGTGTTCTGGTCATTTGTTTTGTTCGTCAGCCGCGACACATGCGACTGAATCTGCTCCAGTTCCAGGGTGTACGATCCGCTCTCGATCTTGCCCAGCAACAGCTGCTCGGTGATGCCCACGATGGCCCACCAGAGGAGGTCCATGTTGTCCTTCGAGAGCTTCCAGGCCAGCTCGAAAACCAGAAGAGCGGCGGACCTGCCATAGTAGCTAAACTGTGTATACTCGAACATGATCCTGTCGCGCTCAGACTCCCATTGTCGGCGGGCTCGCTGCTTCAGGATGCGCTGCTCGTGCCGCTCCAGGCGGCTGAGCTTGTGGCCCCTCGGAGCCTGATCCTCCTGATCCGATTCCCCGGCGCCACTGTCGTTGTTCTGTTGCTCCTGGTCGGAGGACTCGCCCTCCTCGTCGTCCTCCTCCCCCTCAGAGTCGTAGAAAATGGTCTCGAAGGCTGGGATGTTTTCCTCCAAGGAGGCATCCCCCAGGATGCACACCTGCCGATCGCTGTAGATGTTGCAGACATCCAAGGGGCGATGCGAGTCGCAGATGAAGAAGGTCACGTCCTCCGCCGGCTGCAGGAGCTCCACGATGTCCACGCAGCCGCCGCAGTTGACCAGCACCACGAACTTCACGTCGCCCTGGTGCTCCCCGTAGGCCCTCTTCAGCCCCGTAACTCCCATTATGGGCACCACCGTGTAGAGCATGTGGTCGTACTTGAAGAGGGCCTGCAGGATGCGGCTGGCGCAGATGGCATCGATGTCGTAGTTGACCACGATCAGGATGCGCTTTCCCACCAGCTGGCGGTAGAAGTCGTTGCGCAGATCCTGGACAAACATGGCTGCGAGTCCAGGAGACGATCCCTCGCGGAGTGCTTGGCTTCGGGGCTTGAAACGGTCTCTTTCGGGTTTGCTGTGCGCGGAGTGTGGCTTCTAAGTGACCGGAGTGCGTTGCATTTTGTGGGTTTCCCTGCGGTCTGTGCAATTTTCCGCCTTTCCCGCTGCACTTTCGCCAACTGCAGTTCGCGAATCAAAAACGCGGGAAACAGCTGGCTGGAGCTATAAAACCATCGACGATAAATCGGTACTATCGATGGGTGGCTGTGCTGCGGGTGCCATCGATTGTTCTTCTGCCATCGATACATCGCGTTTTGATTAATACCGCCTCCTGCAATCGAAGAGGAAGAGAGGAGAACACACTTTATTTGCAAGCAAGCCAATAACTGCATGAAATTTGAAAAGTTTGTGTGAAATATCCTCGGAATCATGAGCAAGGACAACAAGAAGAAGCTGCTGGCCCAGCGCCACGTCTCCTCGCGGATGAACTTTCTCTTCCAGGCGTCCAATTTAATGGCGGAAGGCCATCGGACCAAGCTAGCCGCCTACTACGGGAAGCTCTGCCGGAACGTGGGCACCAAAGCCGTGATGCACATGTAAGTGGCTTCTCCAGGCGCTGGCCAGAGCCTAATCCTCGTTTCCATCTGGTTTCCAGGGCTCCTGCCCTGAAGCGCTCCCTCTGCAAGCGCTGTTCCCTGCCCCTGCTGCCCGGGGTGAACACGGAGCTGCAGGTGGCAGAAGAACCCAAGGAAGTAGCGGTGACTCCTTCTCCGCAGAAGGAGGCTCCTTCAAACGGGGCAGCCAAGACCAAGAAGAAGCGCCATCGCAGGCAGCGCAAGAAGCCAAAGAGGAGAGGTGAAAACGGAGATACCGGGAACAACCGGGAGCCCCAGCCAGAAATCCACAATGAAACCCAACCAATCTCTCTGTATTTGAAGTGCTCACTGTGCCACAGCCGGCGAAGCTTTCCGGCGGACAATCAAAGAGATTGCTGGCTGGAGCAGTCGCAATCCGTGGTGCAAGTCGTGTCTCTCCCCGGAGAAAACGGTCAGCGATAAGCTGAAGCTTTGTTTATCAGCCAGTTTGCCTCTTGTATCATCGCCCGATTGCTCGGTAGTTGAGCCCGGAATGCTGAGCTGTAGACAACAAATTTCCCGGCTGCTTTTCCGGAATGCGAGCACACTAGCTCGTGTGCAGGCCGCGGGCTATGTGGAAGTCCAGGAGGAGCAGGGCGATCTTCTGAAGTACCCACAGGTCTGGCTAAGAGACAACTGCCAGTGTGCCGAGTGTTTCCACACCGCCACGAGGGCCAGGAAAAGCCACTGGGAGCGCGGACCGCTGAATATCCAAGTGTCCCAAGCGGCCTACAACCAGGAGAAGAAGCAGTTGGAAATCCTCTGGCAGGATAAGCACAAGAGCGCCTTCGATATAGGCTGGCTAAGAGAAAGGGACTTTGGGGAGGCTGCCAGGAAGCGTTACTTGGAAGAGGTATACAAACCAAGCGCACAACTCTGGGGAAAGTCTGAATTCGAGGCTGTGAGAAGGGAGTTGCAATACCAGGACGTTATCCAGCAGGATGCAGTACTTAGGGATTGGCTGGAGGCACTGGCAGTCCAGGGATTCGCCATCCTGAAAGGGGCTCCCAACGACATAAATGTGGCCAAGCATTTGGCCAAAAGGATTGGCTACATAAAGCGCACCACTTACGGGTAATTAATCAGCTATTGTATACAGACATCACCCTTAGTGTCAAGACCATATAACTCAAATTTGCCGAGAGCTCTTGGCCATTATCTATCAATCTACCTAATATAATCAGAATCGGTTGATTATTACAGCCAGAATCAGGCAATATTTATTTGTCTTGGTGTCTGGGCAGGTGTCCACATAAGCTTGCTCTTTTTGTGGTCTTGATAAAGATTTATAGATAGTGCTTGCTTTAGTACACAAAGCTCGAAAAAGACTTGGTGTATCAGTGGTCAAAGGTGCTGCACTTTCGTTTGATTAATATATCTTGCATTCCATATCCCATAGTGACGTGTTCGAGGTTAAATCCAAACCAAACGCGGGGAACTACGCCTATTTAATGACTCCCCTGCCGCTCCACACTGACATGCCGTACTACGAGTACAAGGCGGGCATCAACATCCTGCACACTCTCGTCCAATCGGAGTCAAGTGGTGGAGCGAATACCCTCACGGATGGCTTTAACGTGGCCTCTCAGTTGCAGAAACTGCATCCAGAGCATTTCGAGGTACTCAGATCGGTGCCGGTGAACTGGTTTGACATTGGACACGATGGCGATGACGCCAAGCCCTTTCACAGCCTGTGGAGAGCGCCGGTGATTTGTCTGGATGTGGATGGCAGGATCACGAGAATCAATCAGAACACCACCAAGCGGGACAGCCGCTTCTCCGTTTCCTTGGAGCAAGCCGTGTCCTGGTACAAGGCCTATGACAAATTCCTGGAGATCGCCCAATCCGAGGCCGTGGAATTCAAGACACAAGCCGGCGATGTCTTTGTGTTCAACAATCTGCGCATGTTGCACGGAAGAACGGCCTACGAGGATGCGCCAGGCAACAAGCGTCACTTGGTGGGCGCCTACGTCGACTGGGACATTATTTACTCCAAACTGCGAACCCTGAAGTTCCCTAATGCCAAGGACTAGACCCAAGGAGCGACACTGCTACTCTTAAGGAACTCAAGTTATTAAACTTATGTCAAATGAGTTTCTGGAATAAATCTAATTAAAAGGAACCCTAAGTCTCAAAGAACCTCTTTTAATGCGAAGTGCCAAAAAAAAAAGTTCTTCGCAAAACATATTTATTCTTACTCATTCGATGCTATGGAAATTTTTTAAAAATTTAGATTTTATTTAGAAATACTATTTACGTATTCTAAGTAAAGAGTTCTTTTCGAAACTCTGGGTGCTTTAATGTTTTGTATTTTTGTATATAATATTTTTGTGAAATTGTCTTGAAGTATAAAGAAACAAATGTCTACTACACGAATGTAAAAGAAATATAAATTTGATAAAAAAAAATATCAAAATTTAAAAATATGATCAGTTTCCTGTTGATTAGTGTTGTAGTTTTAAGTATTAAGCCTAAAACATTTCTGATTACAACTTTGTATATATACTGACTTTGTCCGCTTAGGATGTATATTCGACGGACCCATGTTTTTTTTTAAAAAATCAAAGAAAAAAATAAAAACTTGGCGGTTGGCAATCTTAATCATTTAATTTGTTCCAAGTAGATTTGTTTACATCAATTTTTGAATATGATATCTTTCAAATGGCCGCCTCTGGCGTTGATGGCGTATTGTGCCCTTTTTGCAGCATTTTCCATCGTTTTCGCCAACATTTCGGCCGGAATAGCGGCTATTTCTTCACGAATGTTGTCCTTATGCAAATCAACGCGAATAATCCGTTGTAAAGTGGACCGAGCCATGCCCAACTGCTGAGAACGGCGTTTTTGGGATGTTCTTGGGGACATCTCAACACTGGCTCGTACGGCAGCGATATTCTCGTCCGATCGCCTTGGTCGACTTTTATTTGGCCTCTTCGGATTAGAAAGAGCCTCACCAGTCGTAAATTTTTCGTATAAACGCTTAATGGTGTTCTTAGAAGGCGCACTTTTCACATTTTTTAATTTTTTAAAAGCACGTTGAGTTTTCACAATTGACTTGTTCTGTTGAATGTAAATTTCAACTATTTCAGAGCGCTCGCGTGGCGTGTATTGTTCCATGGTAAAAATCTGCTTGGACTGACGCTTCAAACGCGGTATGTCATTAAGCGATCAGATGGGTCCGTCGAATATGGGCAACCCGTATCTCCGACTTGCTAAAGTGACATTGATCGCAGAGATAATATTAAGCAAATCGAAGGACTAGTAAAAAAAAATCGAAAATGTATCCGCTTTTGTGCCTATCGAAAGGAAACCTCAGATACTCGATGTATCAATACTATCGTGAGTGGGTAGTCCGACTTCGTTATCGAATAACCGATAATTCCACCCTGTTTATGATATTTTAAGTCAGTTTATACATAAAAGGTTGTATATAAATTAAAAATTTCGTCGTTTTGTACTTATTTAAATAAAAGAGTAGGAAAAGTAAAAGTAGTGCTTAACAATTATTTAAATAGAAAAACAATCTAGAAATTAATTTGAAAATCAATAGTATTTAAATGGTATTTTTTTTGGAAGTAGACGGTATTATTTTCAGGCCGTATGGTGTTTTTAATCGTTATCGGTGCGGTCACGCTGCCTCAAGCAAAAATAATTTTGTTTCAAAATAAAAATATAATGGAAAGAAATTGAAGAACTCCGGCCGTAGAATGCAATTCTCTGGGCCCGCGCCTAGACCTTGATATCCGTAGAAAGTGAGTGAGCCGCGACAGAGAGAGAAAGAGTGAGAGAGAGAGAGAGAGAGGGAGTGCAGCACCAGCACCGAGCACTCGGATTGGATTTTTGGTCCAGTGAATCCGCTGCGATGATGCCCTACAATGTGCGAAACGCCGGCGGCGGAAGCGTTGGCGGAATCCTCCGGCGCACAGGCCACGGATCCGGCTCCGGGCCCGGGTCCACGGCGCTCAGTAATGGAAACGGCACGGGCGGAGCTGGGTGCTCCGCGAGCCTGGAAAACCACCGACAAACGCCGCTGGAACTGCTCGTTTTCGGCTACGCCTGCAAGATTTTCCGGGACGACGAGAAGGCGCGGGAAATGGACCACGGCAAGCAGCTAATTCCCTGGATGGGCGATGTAAATCTCAAGATAGACAGGTTAATAATTGGGACTAACCCGAGCAATAATTATACGATTAATCAGTACGCACACCACTGCTACACACACACATACACACCACACACCACATGCCCATCGAGTCCCGTAGGACCACACTCATCCACACAGCAGCGGTCAGATAACTAGCAGCGGGTCTTGAAACCTTGCTTGCAATTTCCCAATGAGTTGTGGACTAGAAGTATTTAGTAACTTAAATTTCTATCAAATTGACTACGATTCACAACTGGAATAGTATATAATTTATAGCTGATCGCCTTAAAGCAGGAATCAATTATCTTAACTAAAATCAAAAGTTCTAGAGGGGTTTTGGATATAGCTCTATTGTATTGTTATTTTTGAAAATCAATCCCGTGCCAATATTATTTTGACCCTACTTATAAAGGACCTCTGACCGATCTGCGGACACACTTCACACACATTACACCCACACACCCAACACACACCATTGTAATAACAGCTCTTTTCAGTGCTTCTCAAACTGTAATCTCTATCCATATACAATTTGAAAACTGTAATTCTTTGACCATTTTAAATGTAAACCGATTAACTTTTTAGCCACCGGAGCGGTATGTATTTGAACGATCTCTAGCCTTAAAACCTAATCTAATCTGAAACTGCATTATATATACCGTATGACTATGAATATTGTGTGAATGCGCGAGAGTGTGCGAAGCAAATGGGGATTGTGTAGGGCTGGGAGGTTCCAAAGGAGCTGCCCCTCCGTTTGTTTCGCCCGCCCCTTTTCGCGCCGCCCCTGGAACTGCCACGCCCACTGATAATGCTCCTCTCTCCTCTCTGTTTATATTTCTCTGCTTGCTTTCTTTCGGCTCCCTAATGACCGTGAACTCGCGACCTGCGATTGGAACCCCAGATACGATGTGCGAGGTGCCCTCTGCGAGCTGGCGCCCCACGAGGCGCCACCAGGAGGATATGGCAACAGATTGGAGTACTTGAGCGCCGAGGAACAGCGCGCCGAGCAGCTCTGCGAGGAGGAGCGCTACCTGTTCCTCTACAACAACGAGGAGGAGCTGCGACTGCGACAAGGTGAGTGGCACGGTGATCTGGTAATACCTTCGGATCCAACGATATGGGTCGGGGTGTCGATATGATCAATATAGGGCTCCACTTGGTCCAGAGCTTGTCTCTAATAGTGTGTCCCAGAGGAAAGATTTCTAGAGCACACACCAGATATGATAAATACAGGGATCCACTTGGTCTAGAGGTTGCCTCTAATGGTGTGTCCCAGAAGAAAGATTTCTAGAGCACACCAGAAAAAGTTTAAAGTGGTATTCTTTAAAACCTGCCAGAGGTTTAGTTCTATTTAGATTTATGGTTACTCTTTTCCGATTACATCCTGTTTTTACAAATACTCTTGGGCTTGGATAAACTAATGTTTGGTCAAAGAAGAGTTTAAAAATCCGATTTATATCCAGGGATGATTTTATAACAGCTAAACTGGGGGTTGTTTAATAGTTCATAGATACATGTTTCAGATTTAAAGCAACAAAAACATTTATTTATAAAATGAAATTAAAATGGAACTGGAAAAGGAAACTGTGCCCTTATTCCTTATATGTTATACTGCATGGAGTAAATTTGCTAACATTTACGTATCTATCATAACGATGTCGACACCCCTGATCCCGAACTCCTGAAATTGCTAATTGTGTTAAAAGTAGTGCAATTATCAAGAAACGATCAAACCCAAAACGCATGTCGAAAAGAAATTGAATCAAATCAGTACCAATCAAATCAAAAACCAACCACCGATAAAGAAACCACCGACATCCCCCTCGATATTTCCAGAGAGAGTCCTTTCTTGGAGCAGGTAAATACGCTATCCTCACCACCTGATAGATTAAATCGTTTCTTTCAGGTTAAATTAGCCGGAGCGACTAGTGTTGTTGTTGTTGCTGTGGGTAGTCCAGAGATCCAGAAACCCACGGAAAAGTTCCCAGTGAAACCAAAAGTCGTTATATAGCTAGCCCCATCCCTCTCTCTTTCTCTCTGTCTCTCTCGTTCGCATCAACTCGAATACGTTTCTCGCTCTGATTCGAATGTTTTACGGATTTAACTCCACCCGTACTAAAGTCGCAAAATTGCATGTGTTCTCTGCTCTTATTTTGGCCCGATTGCGCGGATCCTGCAGAGGAAGATCTCAAGCGGCTGCAGCAGGAGACCTCCGGCGGCAACTACAGCCAGGTGGGCTTCCAGTACGATGGCCAGTCGGCAGCCTCGGCTTCCCTCGGTGGCTCTTCCACAGCGCCCTCGCAACTCTCGCCCACTTCCGAAGAGAGCGAGCAGCCCTTCGTCCTACCATACACTCTGATGCTGGTACCTCCATTGGGCATGCAGTTGGTGAGTTCAAGATCCTGTCGTGAAACCTTTTCCTTCTATTTGGTGACATACATTTAATTTCGATACTCAATTCCCTTTCAGCCTGAAACGATGAAGCAGCACGCCATCATCGAGAAGACTGCTCGCTTCATCGCCACCCAGGGCGCCCAGATGGAAATCCTAATCAAGGCGAAGCAGGCGAACAACGCGCAATTTGACTTCCTTACCCAGGGCGGCTACCTACAGCCGTATTACCGTCACCTTTTGGCCGCCATCAAGGCGGCCAAGTTCCCGCCCGCTCCGGAAACTACGTTGGATCAGCAAAATGCCGACCAGGAGTCACAATCCACAAACGTAAACAGCGAGGACGGCGTGGGCGGAAGGAGAAATACCAACCAAGTCATCACGGTGCCCACCATAAAGTACAAACCCTCCGCTAACTGCGCCTACACCCAGCTAATCAGCAAGATCAAAGGTGTGCCGCTTCAAGCGGTTTTGCTGGAGGACGAGTCAAGTAATCCAGGAAACTCCCAGCACTCGGGAACGGCTTCCCCCACCCCCAGCTGCCGATCCGAAGGTCACAACAGTCAGGGAGGAGAATTCACGCCCGTGCTGCTCCAATACAACGGGAGCACGTTTACCCACGAAGCGGAAACGACGGTCCAGGAACAGCAGGATGAGAGCAGTCGCGAGCCGCCGCAGGTGGAGCTGCTCAAGAACACGAGTGCTCTGGCCTTGGCCCAAAACTACAGTTCCGAAAGCGAGGAGGAGGAGGATCCAGCTCAGCCAGAAAAGGAGCCCGAGAGGGTAGGTTCACTCGTAGTCCATAAACCTCATACATTATCTTGGTTCATTGACAGAAGCCGGAGCCCGTTTTGACGTTCCCTGTTCCGGAGGAGAGTCTGCGGCACATAATCGACAAGACGGCTACGTACGTGATCAAGAACGGACGCCAATTCGAGGAGACCCTGCGCACGAAGAGCGTGGAGCGGTTTAGTTTCCTGCTGCCGGCAAACGAGTTCTATGCCTACTACTTGTACAAAGTGACGGGCGACGTGGATGCGGCTTCCAAGGAGGAGAAGACCCGCAAAGCGGCTGCCGTAGCAGCCGCCTTGATGTCCAAGAAGGGTCTCAGTTTTGGTGGAGCGGCAGCTGCAGTGACTGGGAACAATCTGGATAAGGGTAGGTTTAATGAAAGAGCTAATCCGTGAGCAGTATTAATTGTATACCTTTATCTATAGCTCCTGTAAGTTTCTCCATTCGCGCTCGGGATGAGCATGGTCCATTGCAACCCACTCTTCCGCAGGAGGCCAGCGACGAGGAGACCAGTTCGATTGCCGGGGCGGAGCAAGTGCGTCCGGTCATGCCAGATAGTGTGCAGAGGGCCATCAAGCAGGTGGAGACGCAACTGTTGGCCAGGACCGCCGGTCAGAAGGCAGGAGGGTCCTCCACGGCTTCCCCCTCGAGCTCTTCGCCGCAGAAAGAGCAGCGACAAGGTAAGATATAAGTAGACATAGGAACTTGATCTTTATCTTTATATTAATAAATTGCACCATATGGTCTTGAAGCCGAGGAACGCGTGAAGGACAAGCTGGCGCAGATTGCCCGTGAGAAGCTGAACGGGATGATTTCCCGCGAAAAACAACTGCAACTGGAGCGAAAGCGTAAGGCGATGGCCTTTCTAAATCAGATAAAAGGTAGGTCTTCCGTACATCATACTCTTCTTGCGAATAATACCACTAATTTCGACTAGGTGAGGGTGCCACTGTGGGCTCCGCTGTGCCCGAAGCTGCTCCGAATCCTCCAGAGCCTGCAGCAGGAGCTTCCCAAACGGCAGCCGCCGAAAGTGACGACGAGTCTAACGAGTCGGTGCGATCCATACCCATTACCTACTTTGGACCCGACGACGATGACGAAGTGGGAGATCAGAAGCCTGAGGTGAGACTTGAAAAGGAAACACAGGAGGATGAGGAGGACGACGAGGATGAGGATGGCGGCGATCTGGAGAAGTACAATCTGCTGAACGATGACAGCACGAACACCTTCACCAGCAAACCCGTGCGCCCCCTCGTGGCTCCTCCTCCTCCTGCCGTTCTCCTCTCCGACGACGACGACGTCCAGCTGGTGGCCACGACCACCTCGCGATCCTCCATCTCGCGTCCGCGCAAAACCTCCCGCCGGAGCAGAAGTCGCAGCCGGAATGGCCGGAGCAGTCCCAGCAGCGCTTCCAGTAGAGAATCCCCCCACCGACGGCGCCAGAGAAGCAGCAAACTTTCCAAGGAGCCATCGTCGACCCCGGCCAGAAAATCCCAGCAGCAGTCCACGCAGCGAAGGAAGAGCCCCAAAAAGAGGAGGCGGAGTAAGAGTAGAAGCCGGTCCAGGAGCGTCCGGAGGAGCAGGAGCAGAAGCATATCAAGGGCCAACCGGCGGAGCAGATCGCGAAGCTACTCTGGCATGCGGGATACGGAACAGCGACGCCAGCAGCAACGGCGCCGCACGCCCACCAAGAAGACCCACAAGCGGCACAAGCGACGCAGACGCAGCAGCTCCCCCAGATAATCAAACTGCGGCCCCCCATCCACCTCCACATTTCAAAGTTTTTTGTAGTTCACAAGTTGTATCTAATAAACCACCAACATATTTTTGTAAATAAGCGGTGTGGTTACCCCAATCAAGCGGGGAATACTACTGGGTAGTGCATCCCCCATAAGGTCTTCGTTTTCTGAGTCGACTAGCGGATGCCCTGATAGCCATCAAAATAATCCATAAGTTCTCGCGATCTAAACGTTGGCCGGAATCACAATGTACCCTGCCTGCGTAGTTGGAATAAAAGCCGGTGGAAGTGAGCTCATCGGCTTAGTTTGCTGTGGATGCTCGACAGGTTTCGACGATGTGGCTCCCCTCGAACTATCTAGTGCTGATCAGCTGCTGCTGCCTGATGCTCACGGCCACAGCGCAGGTTCTCATAAGTAAGTGCACCCACCATTTGGCAACCCACCCCTTTTAATATGTGTTGACGTCTCCAGCGCCCCGAGAATGCCCGGAAAACGAGACCTTCCTGGCCTGCGGTCCCAGCTGCCAGACGGAATGTGCTACGCTGGGAAAACCCTGCCTAATCAACCACATCCGGTGTCCCGATGGATGCTACTGCAACAAGGGATTCGCCAGGAACGCCGGGGGCAGGTGCATTCCCCTCGACAAGTGCAACAAAGGCGGTTACGGAAAGTAGATCGGGTATCGAGAAACAGCTAATTAAAAACAACTCAAACACTGGAAATTGAAAGACAATGGAACTCAATGGGAAGATCGCGGCATTGTTTATGGCAGTGATAATGATAATTGGGCCGCAGCGTGACTTGAACTAATGAATCGGAATAAACGCGGCATCTGGTTTTGCATTTTGGAATCTAGATAAGAGTTCAAGCTGGAATCTCCACAGGTGTTTTTAATATTTCGTTTTCTTACATTTACTGTTCTGATTTATCGTTTAATAATTTTATTGTACTATTCCATAAGCTTTTATGATCAAAGTTTAAGCTTGAATGTCAAGAATAATCAAGAGAGCAAGCTTTATCGACTAGGTGAAAAGACGGTAAGCTCAATGTTATTGTTGTCTCTGCTAAGAAAGCTTACCACCTACGATTTCAGGTGTAAGAAAACAGAAGACGGCGGTAATTAAGATGGTACATGTACATATGTGTATATGAATGGGTACTGTTTTTCATGTTCTAAAAGCTGGGAAAAAACAAAAAGTTGTAAGTGTATGATAACCGCACTTCCGGGTATACACATTAAAAATGTGATATTTCTTAAAATGTAGCCATGAAAGTGATAATACTGTGACAAGGCGATAATACAGTTGGGGCTCTACCTCGGAAGTTTCCAATCAAAACGATGATATTTCGAAGCCTTAATGAAGTCTTGTCATGATTTTGAGGAGAACATGAAAACTAAAAGTAGAAGAAGAATGGAATGGTACATGGTACAACAATAGCATAGGTGAGTAATCATATCATATTTCAAGAATTATACATAATGACAAATAAGAAACCACGTGTTAGTGGAGAATGAGAGCTTAAAGCCGAGATTGGAGTGGGAAAATCGTAGTGAAGTGGAAAAGAGGAAAAGGGGTTTTAGGGATATCAAGGAGCAGGACTCTTAAATCCCGTTACCTAAGCCGCGTAGCGGAATCGGCGACCGATGACAACAAGCTGAATGCAAAATGTAAATGTAAATGTTTGCCGTCATCGAGTCGAAAATGTTGGCAAGCGCCCAAACCAAACCTTAATAAACTCCCCAAGAGGAAGCGGGATGGGGCGATGGGTGCCTGGCGGGAGTGAGCGGGAGTGAGCGGGAGGGCTGCTCGATTTACATGAGCAAACATTTGAGTCTGCCGCCCACTTTCCCGCCTCCTCGAACCTTCCCACTCTATTCACCGTGCAATTTTAGCGACCGCGTGCGGTGAAAGAAAAGAAAACACCTCTCTAGACTTCTAGTTGCCCCGTAAACGGTTCAAAAATGTCAGCATAAACTTGATATTAACATATCGTTAAATTTTTACTACTTCCGCGCATTGAATAATGGAAAATTCTATTTTTTCCCATTTTTACTAACTCTGAAAAGTCCTTTGAAATAGAAGGAATAGTGCTTTTGCTTACGGTATTGATTGATACATTCAATAACTTAACTAAGTTTTTGTATTCATGGTACATTTATTGGAGATTATTTAAGTTCGATCTAGCTTTCAATATCAAACAAAGTTAGTTTAGTTTTGACAGTAGATAGGTTTGGTGGAATTTCGCTATTTTAGTACAATTTTCTGAGATTTCGAAAAACTTCCCAACATTTAAGGCCTATTCCATTTTAAACTCTTATTTTTCTATTCATCATCCACAGTTCTGATGGACTTAAGTAGGCTGAATTTTTGGGGTATCAAAAAAGCTGAAAAAGCGCTCGTTTGGTTTTTGGATTTGCAATGCAAACATGTGTGTGGGTTCCTCCGCCCCACCGCCCACCGCCCCATTTGTTTGTCAAAGACGCTGAGAAGTATTCCTCAAATTCATTGAATTCCGCATAGGGGAAAAAAAAGAAAAGCGCCCGCTGTGCGGACCTGCGGAAATTCAAACGAAATCAAAGTGAAAAGTTTGGCGAAAAATCATCGACACACGCGACGGGTGTATGAATGGATACATGTAACCTACCTCGCATTCCCTTTTTCGACTCCTGTGGCAGGATATCAGCAGCAGCAAGAATAACACAACGACTGTCAGTCAATCTTCGAGTGTTTGAGAGGCTGGGGGCGGGGAAGTGAACTGAAGTGTGCGTGCGAAAAAAGAAAGGGGAAACTCTTTCTTTTTTGCCCATTCAGAGACCCAGGAAGTCGGGACGGGCAGACCAACAAACAAACACCAGAAAGGGAAAACAAACACACGGCAAACAGAGCACGAATAATTTGACTTTATCTAAGCGCCAGTCAACCAATTCGCATAACCAACAAAGAGAGTAAAAATACCCTTTTAAACATTATTTATTGACTTATGCGTAGGTTTAACGGATTTATCCATCACTGAGAAGCAGCTAATCTCCTATACCTGTGGGTTATAAAGCATACCCAAAGTACAGGATCGTTTTCCTTTTGCTAGAGATACCTAGCTACAATCTGGATTTATAGATCAAGGGTTGCAAAAATATTTAAATTTTCAAATAAATGGCAATTTCAATTGCCTTCCCGATTTATAATTTAAGTATATGTAGGTGTATGACGTGCCCTCAATAGCACGCACTCTCGTCTATCATTGATTCCCACTCCGAGGAATGTCCATTCTGAAACCCCTTCTTTGTAGCCCGAATGGTATTATACTTTGTTGCCCTTTTCGGATGCTGCGGCTGATAAAAGTTTTGTTTGCGGTTTGTTTTATTTATTGCATTTCTTTCGCCACTGTTTTGTTGCTTGTCTCCTTCGGAGCACTTTCCCAAAAAGTGGTGAAGGGGGCCTAAAAAGGGGGCTCTGGATACAATATAACCCCTCCCAAGGCCCCGAAGTTGTGACTCGTTGCCGATAAACCGAAAATTCGCTGCATCTCTCATTTGTATTTGCGGTTTGGACTCGATTTAGTGTATCCCATGGCAGCTGAACAGCGAGTTCGAAAAAGAGTGCTGGAGTGTTGAGAGTCGTCTGAAACTTGGAAGTTAATGGATCTACACACAGATTTGGTTAAGAAACTTGACCGATTTAAATGTTTCAACAAAACTCGGTTTGTTTTTGGTGTCAGACAAATTCTTTAAATTGCCTAGTTTAAACTCAACTACTGAGCGGAAACAAGTAATGCCAGCTTTGCTGAATTAATTAATTGGCCAACAGACCTAGATAATAGTTTGGAATTCGATTGCCACCCAATATGACAGAGGCTCCTGTAATTATTCCCTGCTAAAGCCCTATTACTTGTAGTCCGGGTCAAAGGGCACCCCAGAGGCTCACACTCTCACCGCGTATATCCTGACTCAGGGCCTCTAATTTCCGGGACAGGGGGACCAGGGCGGGGGTTCAAGGATTCGCAGAGGGGCCTCAATTCGCTGGGCTGGGCTCGCTTGATTATGAAATGAATTATTTGCATCAAGGCGAGCACACACATGGGTGCATTTGTGCACTAGTTAAAACAATATATGTTTTGCATTTCAGCATTTCCATCAAGAGGTTCACCGGCAACCAGCTTGAATGTTCATTTAAACACATACCCATATTATATGGTCCCCAAGCTATTTCAAAAGCCAGGAAAGGTTACTAAGTTACGTGCGCTGGCTCATTCAAAATCAAAGCCGTTATAACTTCTCTTTTTCGCTTTGATGAGTACGAATGTCCTGGCAATGTGGAAATGCCCATATGTTCGAGTTTGTGCGCACTGCAATATAATATCTTCATTAGCATCCTCAAGCTAATTATGTCATTGGCCAACGCATCACACACACACACATGAGCGGGCGAACAGCAAGCGGAAACGGAAACGTTGGCAAAGCAATTGGCAAATGGCCTCCGCTTGATCCTTTGCCCCGCCCTTTGACCCCGTCCGCTTATTGGCAGCTGCAATTAGGCGGTCGCCAAACATCCGCTGCAGCTTGCCGCCCACTTTGCCACCCACTTTTCGCCCATTTTCTCATCTGTTCATCCATACATATCGACCAAACGGAAAATGCCACAAGTGTCCTTGGGAATAGTTTGCTTTTAAAGCCATTTATTACAAATCAAACGACTTGGCCAGCTTTATTATAGTCTAAAATGATTAACTAAGATAGCTTGAATTTCCAGGAGACCGAAATGTTTAATTAGCAGCACACTTGAAAAGACCAAGGATAATGTTGCATTAATTATCCCGAAGGAACTGAGAAACATCCGTTCGCATTGCGACTACTTTACCTTGGAATGCAGAAATGCCAGCTAATTGCAGCCAACTAATGCTGCCACGCCCCCGTGCCGCCCACCCAAGTGGCGCCCTTTGCCACGCCCACAAGCAGAGCAAAGGGTAACAATTAATTGTGCTCATTTTTTAGGAATCCCTGCCACGCGCTTCATTTCAATTTGCACTGAATCCCCCCCTCCCATTTCGCTTTTTGCCCACTTTTCCTCCGTTAGCTGCAATTTTCGGTATTATTTTTAACCGAAAATTTTCTGTGCCAGGCACCCTATGCTCGCCACGCCCCTTTCGCCGGCCGCCCCCTTTCCGATGTTGTTTATTGCACTTGCAACTTCCGCAACAAACGAAGATAAATTGTTACTTTCTTGCTCGCTTCTCGTATTTTCAGCTGCTGACGTTGTTTTTTGGCCGGGCGTGTTGCAAGTGTTGCTATTTTTCTGGCCACCATAGTAGCGGTGTAGTGGTTTGAACATACGATGGGGTTCTGTATAAAACAAATATTTTAAATCCCATTTTATTTTCATTTATACGTACGATATTTATTGGGACTCGAATCAGTGTAATCAGTGGATCAGTGAATCAGTGGTTGAAACAGTGGTTACTAAAAGGCAGATTGATATATTAACACTATAAATATTTTTTATAATGCTTGTTTTACGGAGAACTATTAAAACTAATGTTATATTCAAGGTACAAGCTACTGAATGCCTTAAATATCAGAAGCAGACCCCTAACTTTTTCTCAAAACGCGGAAACCACCACCAGTTGACTTTACATATGTATATTCATCTGATTTGGTTTATACAACATGAGTTGACCATAATCTGTCGGGACCGGAAAACAGCGATTGGGCTTATCGCCTTGCCAACGAGTGTCAGATAGTTATCAGCGTGATTATATTACACGGCATCGATCTCACTCACTTTTATGTTGAATAAAACTGGAAAAGTCTTGTGATTCTTATGCCTCCCAATAATCCCCGTGATAGTCTGTTTATAACTCCCTTGATAAGAGCCAAAATATTTCCTAATTGTCGATGCTCTCCAATGATTACATCCCCATCATTTCCCTAAGCTTCAAGTAATTATCAATGACCCAATTTAGATTGCAAATTCAAATGCCAGCGGCGATGTAGGATTAGCATCAGTGTATATATGCATATTTAATACGTGTATTGGTGTTTTCAGTAGTCACCGCCTTTAATCGAGCGATAGTCGCTATTAAAACCGATTTTGACCAGAATTGAAGAGCAAATAATTAACCAAAAATACACTTGAAGAAAATGCGCACTGATTTCAGCAATAACACTATACAGCGTTATAAAACACCATGAACATAGTTAAAAAGGCTATTAAAGCACTTTTGAGATTGTTAAATGTGAAAAGGTCAAACGGATTGCCATTGGAAAATATATATATTATATTATTATATATTAATATATATAATATTATTCTGAAAGCGCCTTTTTACTATTATTAGTATGTGTACCTATAAAAGTAGAATACGGAGTACTGTTTCGACGGCTGTTTACCCCGGCTGATTACCAAAACACGAAGTGGGCGGCCGTAATCTCAGACATTGACCCCTCCGTCGCCCCTGTGAATCGGAGATAATGGGGTTGGGTACCCCCACCCCAGCGATAAGAAACCCCCGGCTTCGAGTTCCAGCTCTCTGCACTTTCCAGCCAGTCGCTGCGAGAATGTCGAACTGGTCGCTTTGTCCGCTGTTGCTGCTCCTGGCGGTGCACCTCGTCTGCGGGTCCGTGGACTTGCCTGCTTCCCTGGACCCCTCGCTCCTCGAGAACGTGGATGTGGACCAGCTGCGGTCCAACTACCTGCCGCCGGGCCTGCAGAACACCACCGTCACCTTTGACGACTTCAAGAAGTTGCTGCAGTCGAAGTGCCAGAAGGCCAACGACCACCTGCCCAAGGGATCGGTGAACGCCTCTGCCCTGAGCCAGTCCGTCCAGGATGCGGCCATGGCCCTCGGGGAGTGCCTCTCCGGCCTGGCCAACATGACCGAGATCCAGGCCGAGATCGCGGAGGCCAGTCCCAAGGGCGACCTGGACGTGGTCTTCGAGAAGTACTGCCTGCGCATGCCGCAGGCCAAGACCTGTCTGAAGAACTTCAACGAGGCGCTCCTGCCCTGCCTGACGCCGGACGAGAAGGCCCACAACGCGGTGATGCAGCGGATCGGGGACAAGCTGCTGGAGTTCATCTGCTACAAGAACGGCGACCAGATCGCCCTCTTCATCGCGGAGCAGGGGCCCGAGTGCCTGCAGGGCAGTCGCGACGGCATCGCCAAGTGCCTGAACTCCTCCTTCGCGGGCTACCTGCCCAAGGACCTGAGTCCCGAGTGGAACCTGCCCCAGCTGGTGCTGGGCCCCAAGGAGTGCGTCGACCTCTACGCCTTCGAGACCTGCACGGTGGAGCTGCTGGAGAAGTGCGCGACGATCACGCCCAGCAACATCGTGGAGTCCATGTTCCGCTACGTGCGGCGGGAGTCCTCCTGCCAGCCCCACATCGACCGGGCCAAGCGGCAACAGAGGCAGGCCCTGCCCCTGACCGGCGGATCCTCCGCCTCCCTGCATCTCACCTGGACCTCCGCGAGCCTGCTAATGGCCACTCTGCTCGCCCGGCTGGCCTAGTCCCTCGCT
Organism: Drosophila subpulchrella; assembly: GCF_014743375.2. Lineage (NCBI taxonomy): Eukaryota > Metazoa > Arthropoda > Insecta > Diptera > Drosophilidae > Drosophila > Drosophila subpulchrella. Next base: position 28,878,291 of record NC_050613.1, on the reverse strand, counting down.
TCCATTTTTTTGATATTTTATAATTATGTTTAATAAACTTTGCAAAGTCGGGAGCGGAGTCTCTGCCACGGACGGACTGCCGCCCGGCGTAAGCCGCTTAACGGATTCCCTTTTCAACTCCGGGTAACTGGAGGCGGGTTAAGGCGGCGGGGGCCCAAAGTGTTAAGCTGCATAAACACAAGCCTGAAATATGAACGCGGTCTGGGGTCGCCCGGGTGCACTGTGAAAGCAAGGGGACACGTAATCCCGAAGAAAATTTATCAGGTCTGTTCCGGCTTTAGCTATTTTACTCGAGTTTGATGTTGTTGATTGTTCGATTGGAAAAGATGATATATAAATATTGACTAGGTCCTTTTCTAGTTGCAAACCAAACGGATAAAGGTCCGGTTCACATATTTAAAATACCGAATCCCCCCCACGTTGTATCTTATAATTTTGATGGTTCCACCTATCTGGTAGAGCCACGAATGTGATTTGACTTAATACAGACAGACAGACTTAAGTTTGAGCTAGCACGCTTTTCTCTCAGTGCAGTCGCACCATATTGCGCTTATCGGACAGCAGCAGCTACAGAAGCAGAAGCCAAAGCTATAGCAACCGAAGCTGTGGAATACAGAGGGCAACACAATCCGAGTCCGGAGCAGAAGCTAAAGCAGCGCCGGCTGAAGGGTCACTCGAACGCTTCCCTTATCGCCGGAGACAAAGACAAAGGGATTGAAGGAGGAGGAGGAGCTGGAGCAGCCGGAGAAAAGGCGAGAAGCTGGGAGAAATGGGAACTCAGCCGGAGAATGGAGGGTGCGACAGCTGCAGTGGCCGAGCTCAGTGGAGAGCGTGGCGACGAGATAAGCAAATTGATTTGCCACCCGAAGCCGCCGTCTTCTTAGACCTTTGCCTGCCCTTTGAGAACTGGCCTGGTCAGCCTCGTACATCAAGAGCGACTGAAATGAATCACCGGTTTCCAGGGATACCGAGTAAAAACTTCAAGATACCCTCGATTCCTAAATCTAAAGAGTATTTATGGTTCTTATCCATAGGATAATGATTTAACAGATTTCTTATTGTTCATAACGAAACGGGTTCTTGACAAATTGAAACCCTGTGGAAAACAAAAAATAATGTTGACCGTACTACATCTGTAAATTGGCTACGGCCTTCCTCTGGCTCGAATTTAAAAAAGTCCGGTCAACGGACAGCGAAAAAATGAAACCGCAACTGTCATCATTTCACAGACGAGTGCAACTTGGGGCTGGGGAAAAATCGTAGAAATACTGGAAAACAAGGAGCTCATCCCCGGCATTCGTCCTTGCTTCTTTTGGAGGCCATTTTGATGGTAGTTGAAGCGTGAAATGAAATGGACGGGGTCTTAGTGGGCTCTGCCTTCTCTGCCTTTTTGGGAAATCCCCCAAAAGTGCTGGAAATAATTCAAACCAAACACTGGTCGTATGCCGTCAGGGGACATTATGAAATGTACCTGAAATTCCTTATAACACACATACCATTAAATCCTGCCCGGGGCAAAACTAACACTTAACCCGTTGCCACGGCGAATGCCGTTAACTTTGACTAGTTAGCCCGTCGAAAGTCTTTGGCCAACCAGTCATAAATGTTGCAAACTTAATTAGGACTGCAGCTTTCCAAGTCCAAGTTGCGACCATGCCCCCCTCGTCCCGCTTCCGCCCCTTCGCAGTCCATTATTGATGTGAAAAATGCGGAAAATGAATGCGTTTCCGGTACTTTTCGCAAGTTGGCAGCTAAATTGCAACGGCCATGAATCATTCGCGACTTCCCCGCTGCCGTTTTGCACTCCTCCGGCATTTCTCACATTCGGGGATTCGCAAGGAGCAGACAAACTTTGTACGTGCCACGCGAACTATTGCCAAAAAAGGGAGGAGTCTCGGGTTGACCAGGGGTTAAGGGCTCTGCAAAGTTGGCTGGCAAATAATTGCACGTCATTGGCCAAATTATTGAACCCCCTTTTTGGGATAAGTTCGGAGGGGTGTCGAGTGGTTGACCAAGTGGGAAATCCCTAGAACCGTTGTTTTATTAAACACGCTTTAGATTTGAGGAATATATCATCCTAAGATCATTATATTGCAAAAGTGCGTAATGTCGAAGAAATGCTTCGTGTTGTTTATTGTACACTGTAGCCAAAAGTTAAAAACTTAAGGTGCCATAGTTGCCTAAGATGTTTCGTGTTGTTTCGTGCTGTTGCTTTAAAAGTTACCCACTTTTCTCCATGTAAATTCTTGGAAAATTTCTAGCTTTTCGCATCAAATTCAAAGAAAAGAATGACAAGTGGCTGCACTTTGTCAAATTTAATTAAATATTCCAATTTCGGTCCCGGAAAAGCTGCCACAGCCCTTGCCGCAACTATCTCTAATTGTGCACGCGTTTCCCCCACCCACCCATTGCCAACCCCTTCCCAACGCCTTCCCAACCCCTTCCCTGGGGAGTGGAAAAGCAGGGAAAGGCGGGCGACAGGTGGAGTTTTCACCTGAGGCGTCTGCGGCTGTTGGTGTCCCACGCTTCAACGCTCATTTGCAAATGTTTGGCTACGTGGTGCGGTGTGAAAAGCGCGCCGAATCGGGAGGTGACCGGAGAAAGGGTGTGGAGAAAGTGGGGGGTGGCGGAGATTTGAAAGGGCTGCAGTGAAAGCGCAGACATGGGGCCCATGGGGAAATTGCAGCAAATGCAGCAGCCTACAGATTGAATGCATCTTTGTTTAGGGGATAACTGAGGGCTCCAAAGAGCTCAGAAGGGGGGCAACAGGGGGCTAAGCATTCATACGCCTATGCAGAGGCTCCACTGTATTTGGGCTAATGGAAGCTTCAACATAAGAGCTCGATCGATAAATGCAACTGCAATCCCGATTGAGATGGCTCACAGTGATAGAGGTCCTTTTCTCCAGGTGTAGTGAACTTAACTTCATGGCGTATGTCATCGGGTGTAGTTGAGGTAACACCCACACCTGCTCATACTTTGGCTAATTAATTTCGAATTCAATTTGGCAAACTGTTGCCATGCGAATGAGTCGATAAAGGAATCTATCGAACCCGACAATTCCCCGCCCTTCTCCTGCCACATTCCCACGCACTTTCATCAGATTCGCCAAGGGGCTGTTTGCCAGTAAGTTTAACCCCCTCTGTGGCGCCTCTTTGGACCCTTTCCACCCCGCCCCACCGCTTCGGGCTCTCCTCTCCAAGTTTGCAACGCTCCCAAGTGCGCCTTGTCTCCCGTCCCCTTGACTTTCACCTTTCCCCCTTCGTTAGTGTGTGTTCATGTTGGTTTTACGCATGAATGTCTGTGTGGCAATGCGTGTGCGTGTGGCTAGGGTTGTGTGCGGAGAGGGGTGGAGAAAGCAGAATGGAGAATGGAGAAAGCGGGGGGAACCGCAGCAGAACTCCGGGGAATATTTGGCATCCACAAGTACGTATACTTTGGGGTCTAATTTGCGGTTGCTGGCGCATCTCAATTTACAAGTGAGAAATTAAGATGTCGACGAAAACTTTGCTCCAAACACCTCTTCTCACACGAGGGAAAGTGGGGGAAAGAGAAAAGATGGAGAAATTGCCAAGTCTCTGCGCGCCACAAAGTCTGAAGTGTTAGTGGCATCGTAACCAATGCACTTTGCACTCCCTTTTTTCTTACCTTTCTGCTTCTTTTCCCACTTTCTCCACCCCTCTCACGCCTCACCCTTCTCCCTAAAAATCGACCAAATGCGCTTTTAATTGCCCAAGTTGCAGGCAACAAAACAGCAAATTTACCGTAAATTCATTTGGAAAATACTTCGTAGGAAAAGCTCACTCACTTTTCACCTTCAACAAAGCTGGGTAATTTATATGCCTTTTTATCTCGTAAAATCGATCCGAAATGCTTTTAAGTACCGACCGGTGATCCCATGATTTTTTCAGGGAATCAAGAACAAAGGGATACGGTAGAAAACCAAGATATTTTATTTTATTGCTTACTTTCAGATACGTAAGCTCTGCAGGACAATGCTTCTATAGTTTGCATATAACTAAAAATTGATTAGAAGTTGTGTAGGTGTAATTCCAAAGAGGAAGATCCAGTGAACATTTAAGTTTGCTCAAACTGCGGTATATTTGGGGAGGTGGGAAAGTGGTTAAATCGCAAACAACGCGGGACAAGTCAATGCGCAGCGCTCGTCCTGCTCGTCGCCTAACTAGCCCGATGTAAATTTGATTAAAACTGCACATTAAATCCGCTGACAGCTGTCGGAAGTCGTTGGGGAGTGGGAGTCAGCGGGAGTGGGAGGGTTGGGGCAGGAAGAGCGGACAAAACCGCTGATGACATTAAAGTCACCCTTGTGCGGTTGTCTAAAAATTATGCAAAGACACTCGACGTCCGCAGGGGGCAGCGGGGGTCTGCGGCTGGGCTGTCACACACGCTGCGTCAGCGATTTTCGTTTAAATTGCGAAAACTGTAAACAGACTGGTATTTCCGTACCTCCTGTTTCCAGGGTGTGTGTGGTGTGTGATGGAATGCCCTGGGATAAGGTAACCCTTGATACTCCCCTGGAACTTCCTCCACGAAACCCACACAATTAAAAACAGCCAACTGAGAAGCCGAAAATTATTTAATAAATCCTGTACCATATAAATCGCAGCAGTGGGTATGTCATAGTCTGTACCACATTTGAATTTTGCTTACATGAATTTTTTCTAGCTGAGCACTGTACATTTTTTGCCCTCCACCATTCGACGCGACAAACTTTATTAATTGCGACAAACTGTCAAATAATCGAAAGGGAGAGACCAGTGTCCCCATATATCTACCTCTTTTTGGTAAGGTCGGGAAATCTCCTATCGCGGCGCTCTTTAAACTCGACGGCTTTGCGTTTGGTGAACTCCTTGAGAAGCGTCTCGGCGGTGAAGTAGAGGCCCACCATTTGCCGGTAGAACCGAGTGTTCTCAGACTCGTCCAGAAGGTCGTTCAGATCCACGTGGTCCTTGCTTTCGGAGTAAACCCTATTTGACGATTTGCTGCGCGATCTTGTTGGGGTTTCGTTCCTTAGAGCGTTTTCGGACTCAGAAGTAAGCTCCTTAGACGATTTACTATGCGATCTTGCCGAGGTTTGGTTCCTCAGAGTTTTTTCGGACTCCGAAGTATTTTTACTTGCTGACGACTTGCAGTGCGATCTAGCTGAGGATTCGTCCTTTAGAGTTTTTTCGGACTCGGCAGTGTTTTCCATTGCAGAGTAGAGCCCCTTTGGCGATTTGCTGAGCGATCTTGCTGATGTTTCATTCCTCAGAGTTTTTTCGGAGTCAGAAGTTCTTTCCCTTTCTGACGACTTGCTGCTCGATCTCGCTGAGGTTTCATTCCTCAGAGTTATTTCGGACTCAGAAGTACTTTCCCCTGCTGAGTTATACTCCTTGGTTGGGGAACTTGGCACTATGGTTAAGGTGGATATTTCGGAACAATCGGATCTCTCGGTTTCGGATGGTAAACTTTCCTCGTTGAATGAGTGACCATTGTCAAGTGAAACTGTTGGCTCTTTGACGACGCGCAATTTTCCTGAAATAAGGTCTGTTAGTCTCAAAAAAATGTGTTCTGGATTTGACTTGCAAATTCCGGACGGAAAAGCGTCCTTGTTGCAATAAGGGCATTTTCCGGATTGAGAAGTTTTTTCCGAAAATGAGTTACTTTTATCGGATTGCGAAGATGTAGAAGTTCTTGGCATGGATGAGCCACTTTTGGAGGACGAGAAAATATGCCCTCTCGACGGCCTAACGAATTCGAAGTGAGTAGCTTTGGATGAGCCACATTGTCTAGAATGATTAGGCTGCTTATCATTCGAAGTTTCAGATTGAGAAGAGTCCTTTTTGGATAAGCGCCTTTGTTTTTTGGAAAAGAGGTTATTTTTTCGGAACTGAGAACCACTTTTCGACTCCCCACCAATCCGGTTGACCACCTGGCTGGAAGATTTTGAACTTGGCTCTGGACTTGCGGCCTGGGAGCCGGAGCTCGAGAAGATCCTGTGGAAGAGAGATTGCTGGGAGACTGCATCTCCAGACTGATCACTGTACCCGAACCACCCGGCGAATGGGTTGATGGATGGTTTTTCCTTCTGACTGGGGAAATTCATGGATAAAGAATGTTTGTCAGACTTGTCAGGCTTTACGGATGCGAAGTCTTTGTTTTTCTTGCCGGCTTCCAATATTTTTTGGCCTGGGGAACTGGGTTTCCCCTTCAGCTTATATACTTTTTTCGGCAAACATTCCGCTGGGTTCTTTTGGGAGAGGGAATTCTGGGAGCAGGGGTCTGCGGATCCTTTGAAGGCGGGATTTTGCGATGTATCGAAACAAATTGAAATTTTTTCGCTGTCACCTTGTTTTAGATAAAAGCGATCCATGGTAAATTTTCCGCGTTGTGTCATTGTTGTAAAAGTCTAGGAATGAAAAGGAATACCAACTGGTTAGGCATAAAGAAATATTCAAAAAAAGTCATAAGTAATATATCACGCATATGCAGCGTGTTCAAAAATTATCAACCATGGGCAAGTTATCAAAGCATTTTATCCAGTACTTAATAAGTAACTATGGAAAATATTACTCACGTGATAATTGGTTACATATCACTCATCTGCAATGTACCCTATCTGATTCCATAAAAAATTCAAGAATATAAAGTGTGGGACTCTTATTTAGGAACCAAACAAAGAAGTCAATTAAAGCCAATCAGAGATTACTAGGGATGGGGCAAAAGAGGGTGCTATTATGATTACAGAGGCTTTCAAAGCCCGATTTGACTGGGTATTATGTAATCGGCTTCTACTAAACCGAATCATGAGCCGATAGAATGTCAATTTTCATAATTGCTCAATCAGTAAAGCACTATTTTTCCGAATCGGGCGTTGGCGAGGTGGGTGAGCCTAAAGCGCAAGGACCAAAACAAAGTTGCATGATATGCATAAGTTTGCAGAAATGTTGCGACTGCTGGTTCGGGACGACTGTTAGTGTGTGTGTGGCCAGGAACCTTGGGACTCCTCCCCAGGACTCGTGCTTTATTTGCTCAACCCTCAGAACTGAGGACGTGTCCCAAGAATTTGGCAAGAAAATAAACCAATTTGGCTGCAGGAGTCGGATTAGGACCAAGTTTCCAATAGTTGCAATTAAGTGCAACATTTTGGGGTTTTGTTTGCATGTGCCACAGTTTCCTCCGCCCGTTACCCTTTCTCCTCCTCAACCCCTTTGCAAAGTAGTGTGTTTTTCGGGTTAGGGAGCTCGAGGGAAAAGTTTGGTTTGGCTTAACTGGCAGGCTTAGTTTTTCAATTAGTTGGATGGCAATGGCGGTCTCATAAATTGTTGTCAAGTGAGGAGGAGCACCCCAACCTCTCAAAAACTAAAAAAGGGAAAAGCGTGGCCGGAAAAAAGATGGCGATAGCAAAAACTGGAATTTATTGAAAGACTTTCCATTCACTCGCTTTTTCGGTCGCTCTGCCACTTGTCACTCGCCTCAATTGCCAATCAAACTGGGTCGAATCGGCCCGCTTAACCCCCTGCGACCGGCTTTAACCCATGCCTAACCGAGAGCTTGTCTTGCTTTAATTGCTTTTCGCTGTAGCTGCGGTCGCATAAGGCTCTCGTCGTCCGATTTTCCCGGAATAGCAATGGCCTTTTATCAGGAGTCACGCGCCCCTTTCACCCTGCCGTTTGCCATTTCCCATTTTCCAGGTGAAAAATGCTCTTCGAGGGGTGCAATATAATTTAAATGAAAACCTAAACAGAGACAGAGCCGGCTTAATAATAAAATGCATTTGTGCCGAGCTCTTGGCCGGGAAAGTGCCCCGAAAAAGGCCCTCTCCTTTTCACTTTTCCACCGAGAGTGTCGAGTGTCGAGCGTCTGCGTGCGGCATTTGCCAAATAGCTGCCAGTGAAAATAACTCACAAACAATTCGGATCTGCATATATATGCCATATACACACTACTTATATATATGCATGAATATATCTCGAGAGCAGCTGCACGACACCTAAGTAGAAAGTAGAAAGTGGAAAGTGGAAAGTGGGGAGGGGGAGTGGCAAGTGGCGAGTGGCGAGTGGAAAGAAAGGGGAAAAAAGCGGGCGGGACTGTGGGGCACTTGTCTCAAGTCGTGTCGGATTGAAACCCCTTCGCCCCTTGCCACACCCCTTGCTGCCATTTAACAGTTCTAGAACCAGAAGAGGCCCGGGTCTCGGGCTCCGAGTCCTTGGAGCTCTTTGTGCCCCAACTTGAAGCCGGCTTTCAGTTAAATTATGCGTTAGTTAAGACTCGAAGCGGGGAAAGGGGTAAGGGGTGAGGGGTAAGGGGTTGGGTGGGATTCCCCTGGTGTCGACAGGAAAAGTATTTAAATATTTTCTAAAAGGCGCCCCGAGCCAGTCACCTTGAGAGCCCGAGCCTCCCCATTCACATGGTCAACGCCACGCTCAAGACGTTAATTGCAGGTCCAAAACAGACGTGCTGTGATAACGTAGTTTACCTGGCAAGATGTGAATTTAACGGAATAAAGGGTTATGTTGGGACTGGACTTCCTCGATATAAAGCATTTTCTAGATCGACGTTTTGTTGATATTTCCATAAAACACAATTTGTTGAATGCCCTTGCAGCAATCACAAGGTGTGAAGTGTTTATGGAAACAGGAAGGCTTTGCGCACAAAAATCTCGTAGTTCCGGCTTAGATTCATTCAGAATAAAGGCTCTCACTTACCTTCACTTTTTTGCTCGTTCTGTTGGAGTTTTTGTTTTTTCGGTTGCTTAAAAAGTACGTAAATATGTGTAGTTTCAAGATGCAGTCTACTTTGGACGACAAAACTATTATGATTAAACCCACATCCAAAAGTCGAAATCATAAATCCCAGCCTGCTTGAAATATAACATTTTACACAGATATACTTGTTTTGGGATATGATTTCATAGCATACACAGTTTTCTAATTACTTTTCTATAACATTCATACTGTGTATCCAACTTAAGTACTGCCTCTGCTGTTTTCTGCATGATTCTTATTTTGGATAATCCCTTGTAAGGCTCAACATAAATAAGTCGGAGAGGCGAAACAACTTCCTTCCTCCAACTGGCTCCTTGCTCCGCCGATGTCGGTATAAATCATCGTCCTGCAAGGGAGCGCCTTCCCCTCCCGTCCAACCCCCGCCAAGAATTCCGGGAAACCCCTCGAGTTTCCTCGCGTGCGGCCTGCACTAAATGACTTCATCGCAAACAAATAAAATATCAATAACGTCAAAAGTGCAATAAATCATCGGTGCAGCTCCTGGTTTTGGCCGAGAGTCGCCCACTCCCACTCCCACTCCCAGGAAAAGGGGGGATCCGGATGAGGGGCCGGACCGGAGCGGAGTGGAGCGGAACTCCCGGCCAGTCGGGCACATTTCATTTGACGCTGAAATGGAAAATGGAAAATGCAAATTGTTTGCGCGTCGCACAAAAGTATGCAAAAATAGCTCCGGTCAGAGGTGGTCACGCTCCAGGGGATGCGGGGGCGTAGGGGCGTGACAGGTGAGAGGCGGGAGGAGGCAGGATGCGGCTAGGGGGCGTGGCAGGCGGAGACGGAGTCCAAGAGCTGACCAAAAACGAAAGGTCCCGTTGGCTCAGTGCAGTGCCCGGTGAGAAAACGAATCGACCTGAACAATAGGGAATTTTATTTGTTAAGTAACGCTTGCGAATGCAAGACTTTAAAGCCTTTTCGGTGTAATTGTAAAGTAAAGCCAAGTGAATACTTCCCTGAATTCCAGATCTATGCTTATTGAATAAACATTTATAGAAGGATTAAAAAGAAATTTGAACAGGGTCATTTATAAGGATTCAAAATGTTCCTCCCGACCTTGAAGTGGGATACCCCTCTGAGTTTGTGGCTAAATGCTCTAATATTCTAAACCAAAAGTTTTCTTTTAGGCAAGGGTACGGGATACCTTTATAAAATTTTAAAAATATCCATTAAAATTATTCTTTTAAAAGATGCTCAAAATTTCAACCGACTTTCATTTTAGATTTTTCCGTATTTCCAATGGCTCATAGAATGGGAAACCAAAACTGCACTTCCAAATTCCATAAATTCTGCGTTGCTTCTTAGTTTTGAGTAGATAGCTTTGTATGTATTTATAGATAACAGTGTAAAGGTTACATATAATATTCAAATATCAGTAGTTTTGCCGGGCCCTTTCCATTATTATTCTTCAGAATAATGCTAATTGCATTGTTAATCCATCCACCACGGCAGCAATTAAAATTCAAATTAAAATATGCGAAAACCTCGTTTTTCTCTGACCAGTCCTCCGCAAACTCCCGCCAACTACAGCCAACCAGGTATCCAGTTTACCAGTTTGCCAGTTTACCAGTGTGTGCATGCCCGCAGGCGAAGCAGCTGCCGGCGCTTCGAAACAATGTGCACACACCCTGGGGCATAGTAATTATTTGGCCCCTCGGGGCAAACATTTTTATCTGCCAATCGAATTTCCCACCGGGCAGGGGATTTACCCGGTATTCGGTACTCGGTACTCGGTACTCACTCGGTGTGTGCATAGGATACAAGCTACTACCGAAAAGAACCTGACCTGGCATTCTCCGCTCTGTCGGGTCCATCTTTCTGCACTTTTTCCCTGCTCGCCGTTTTCATTTTTGATTGCGAACAACAAACATTTTTGCTGGCGTAAATTTGTCCATATAGTCCACGGGATATATGTACATACGTAGCTACATACAGCATAAGTACTTATCCAGATATATGTTTGTGGAAAAATGCTATGCATTTTTGGCTGTTGCTGCTGGCTTTCGGTGGCGTTGACAATTTGCATTTATAAATTTCGTTTTCAATTTGGACAGTCCACACTCCCCACACACACGCACACACAAAACAAGGACAGAAAGAGAGAGTGTGTTTTGGGAGTGCGGGAAAGAGACAACGACAACGATGCGAATGTTTAGTCCAGTGATTGTTGATTTTAATTTATTATTGTTTATTGATAAAATGTTCGCTGCGAATTTGCATAAATCGATAAATAATGGCCTGGCAAAAGGCGAAATTTTAGATATTTATTGCATTTTGCCCGCCCTTTGACCCCCATTTCTCCGCCCATGTTTGCTGCTATGCTTTTGCTTTCAATTTCCGCCGAGCATTTTACCCAATTAACTAGATTTTGTTGCCTTTGTTTGCATGGCGATTGGCAATTGGCAGCATCATGGTCAGGATATTGCCTGAAAGGGGGAATCGCTGGCTGAAACGGGAAACCCTCCTTGCTTCCATTTTCCATTTCCCATTTCCCAGCTGGCATTTAGCGGAAATCGTGTGGCTGCGATCGCATCAAAGTCTGCTTAAATTTAAAACCCCTTGCCGCCACCGACAGGCGAAACAATGGAAGATGAAGGATGCGAGGGCGGCCAAGAACGGGTATTCTGCATCCTCCATTCCGCGTCCTGCGCCCTGCGCCCTCTGCCCTTGTTTCTGGTCATCGATACCAGGCCATATCAATATTTCCCTTCAATTGATGGGACGTTGGAGGCCGAACAGGTTCCCTGGGCAAGAAGATGTCACGAACTGCGGAATATCTCAGCTTATACTGAGTAGTGCAAGAAACGGGTTTCTATTTTTGACTGCAAAATGTTAGGGGACATGTGCGGTTTTCTAGTGAAACTTTTTTTATTTTCCTCCTCCAACCGTTCAGCACTAATAACACTAGTTTAGAGGTAATATTCGATAGTCGGAATTCCGGAAGTATTGAAATGCTGTTCGCTCTTGTTTGGTCTTTGTCTCTGTGGCCCGGACACGAGGAACCTTTGTTTATCTGCCCGACACCACCGTCCCTCGGATGTTTTTCTAGGAACAAATGGCCCGCCCCATTTCCCGCCCCTCCCGACCGCTTAGTCCTGCGAGATTCCCTCGGCTGCTCCAACGCTTCCCTTTTGTTTCGCTGCCTTTTTTCCGATTTCCGTTTTGTGTTTTGTGTTTGGCATCCCGGCGAGAATCTCTGGACCACCCTTCTCCGCTGGGATTCCCCTTTTGGCTGTCTGCAGGTGCTTTGCAAGTGTCTGTCCGCCACAGAGAGAAATTTGGGGTGATCCTGAATTTGCTAGCATTCGATTAAATAATACTTTTCTGTCCTATAAATGATGTTCAGGTACTAGATCACAGAGTTTAGATATACTAAGGCTTACCTGTTTCACTCCTCTTTCGGGTTCGAACCCCACCACTTTTCAAACATGAATCATGGTCAAGAATTAATGTTTCCAGATTTGAATGTCAGTCGATTGGGAATTTAATTGGGAGCTCGACGAGGTATGCCATTCCTTATTCCGACTTTAATTCGCATTAATTGCCAAAGTATCCCCTCCCTATTTTTGCCCAAAAATATCCGTTTTTTCGTCGACAAATTCCGAAATGGAGCCAGAATAAGGAATGCCATACCTCGTCGAGCTCGTAATTTAATTTCCAATCGATTGGCATTTAAATCTCAAAACTTTATTTTTTGAACATTTTTCGAAAAAATAGATGATGTAACAAAACAGTCGGTCTTTTTGTTGTGCGTCTCGATTTGACTAAATTACGACTGAAAAACGGCTTAAAATAAACGTATTTTTCGTCCAAAATATGCTACTCCCTATTTTTGCCAAAAAATATCCGTTTTTTCGTCGACAAACTGCGAAATGGAGCCAAAATAAGGAATGCCACACCTCGTTGAGTTCGTAATTGAATTTCCTATCGATTGGCATTTAAATCTCAAAACTTTATTTTTTGAACATTTTTCGACAAAATAGATGATGTAACCCCTTATGAAAAATGCGAAAATTGGTCAAAAAAATTATTTTCCAGCAAGTGATGTGGATCGTTAGGCTAGGTTGTTAGCTGTTCAAAACAGTCGGTCTTTTTGTTGTGCGTCTCGATTTGACTAAATTACGACTGAAAAACGGCTTAAAATAAACGTATTTTTCGTCCAAAATATGCTACTCCCTATTTTTGCCAAAAAATATCCGTTTTTTCGTCGACAAACTGCGAAATGGAGCCAAAATAAGGAATGCCACACCTCGTTGAGTTCGTAATTTAATTTCCTATCGATTGGCATTTAAATCTCAAAACTTTATTTTTTGAACATTTTTCGACAAAATAGATGATGTAACCCCTTATAAAAAATGCGAAAATTGGTCAAAAAAATTATTTTCCAGCAAGTGATGTGGATCGTTAGCCTAGGTTGTTAGCTGTTCAAAACAGTCGGTCTTTTTGTTGTGCGTCTCGATTTGACTAAATTACGACTGAAAAACGGCTTAAAATAAACGTATTTTTCGTTCAAAAAATGCTACTCCCTTATGAAAAATGCGAAAATTGGTCAAAAAATTATTTTCCAGCAAGTGATCTGGATCGTTAGCCTAGGTTGCTCGCTGTTCAAAACAGTCGGACTTTTTGTTGTGCGTCTCGATTTGACTACATTACGACTGAAAAACGGCTTAAGCATATTTTTCGACCAAAAAAGCTACTCCCTATTTTTGCCCAAAAATATCCTTTTTTTCGTCAACAAATTGCGATATGGAGCCAGAATAAGGAATGCCATACCTCGTTGAGTTCTTAATTTAATTTCCAATCGATTGGCATTTAAATCTCAAAACTTTATTTTTTGAACATTTTTCGACAAAATAGATGTTGTAACCCCTTATGAAAAATGCGAAAATTGGTCAAAAAAATTATTTTCCAGAAAGTGATGTGGATCGTTAGCCTAGGTTGTTAGCTGTTCAAAACAGTCGGTCTTTTTGTTGTGCGTCTCGATTTGACTAAATTACGACTGAAAAACGGCTTAAAGTATACGTATTTTTTTTTTGACCAATTTTCGCATTTTTCATAAGGGGTTACATCATCTATTTTTTCGAAAAATGTTCAAAAAATAAAGTTTTCAGATTTATATGCTAATCGATTGGAAATTAAATTACGAGCTCATCGTGGTATGGCATTCCTTATTCTGGCTCCATTTCGGAATTTGTCGACGAAAAAACGGATATTTTTGGGCAAAAATAGTCGTAATGTAGTCAAATCGAGACGCGCAACAAAAAGACCGACTGTTTTGAACAGCTAACAACCTAGGCTAACGATCCACATCATTTGCTGGAAAATAATTTTTTTGACCAATTTTCGCATTTTTCATAAGGGGTACATCATCTATTTTGTCGAAAAATTTTCAAAAAATAAAGTTTTCAGATTTAAATGCCAATCGATTGGAAACTAAATTACGAGCTCAACGAGGTGTGGCGTTCCTTATTCTGGCTCCATTTCGCAATTTGTCGACGAAAAAACGGATATTTTTGGGCAAAAATAGGGAGTAGCATTTTTTGGACGAAAAATACGTATATTTTAAGCCGTTTTTCAGTCGTAATTTAGTCAAATCGAGACGCACAACAAAAAGACCGACTGTTTTGAACAGCTAACAACCTAGGCTAACGATCCACATCACTTGCTGGGAAATAATTTTTTTGACCAATTTTCGCATTTTTCATAAGGGGTTACATCATCTATTTTGTCGAAAAATGTTCAAAAAATAAAGTTTTGAGATTTAATTGCCAATCGATTGGAAATTAAATTACGAGCTCAACGAGGTATGGCATTCCTTATTCTGGCTCCATTTCGCAATTTGTCGACGAAAAAACCGATATTTTTGGGCATAAATAGGGAGTAGCAAAAAAATGAAGTTTTGAGACTTAAATGCCAATCGATTGGAAATTAAATTACGAGCTCAACAACTTTAATTCGCAAGATGATTGCCAAAATACCAATTTTTTTTAACGATCCCCATCACTTATTGTAAAATTTATTTTTTGACCAAGTTTTGCATTTTTTAAGGGGTTAACCTTTTTTTTCTGAAAGCTTTCATGATTCTTCTGTCCTTTTTCTCTGACTACTTTTTCCGCTTGCCACTTCTCGACATCCCATGCATCCGCTTTCCTGCAGCAGGACCCCCTTTTCCACGGGCTGCTGCTGTTTTCCTGCATTTCTTTTTCAATTTCTCAGTGTGGCTTGCGGTTTCCTTTTCCCCAACCCGTCCCGCTGATTCCGGACTCCCGACTCCTTTCCCGCCTTTTGTGTTGGACTCGGACTGCGACTCGGACTCCACCCCCTGCACCCCCTGCTGTTGCCTATGCATAATTCTTTTATCTCAACCAGGCCCCTTGCTGAGCTTTCTCCTCCGTTCTACCCTTCCTTTTCCCCTTTTTTCCCCTTTCCTTGCCGCTGCTTTTCTCCTGCTATTGATGGCTTGTTTACATTGTACCGCGCTCGCAACTCCCAGGCCATTTGTCTATAATTGACTAATCGACAGGGCAGGCGGGAAAAGGAGCACGCGATCTGCTGGGGGCGGGGACCTGCTGGGAAGGCTGCAAGTGTGAATGGTAAATGGTAGATGGCCAAGAGCAGTGGATGGAGCCAAAGGAACTGTGTCATTTGAACTGCAGGCGGCGATAGTTGAAGTTTATGTTTAAGAGGTTCTTTAAGTTCCCTCTACAGTGGCTTTAGGAAGCGCAGTCCAAAATATGAATATTCACCATTGCACCAAATTGTAATGAAAACTTTTCCAAGCGAGTTATCACACATATTAAGAAAAAGGATGAGCCCACTGCAAAGGATTTGTATCTAAAAATCTTGAATTCACAAGACTTTAAAGTCAAACTTATCTGGTTGCGAATATAAACTGTTGAGCATTAATGCTTTTAAAGTCAACTCGTCGAATGTCAGCCAAAAGCTGCACTTTGCGGCTGCTAAGCCACCCAAAAGAGCTGCCAAAAGTCAGGGCCAGTAGCCAACCAGCGAACCTGGCCAGAATCGTAGGACGGCGAAAGCGAATTGAATTAGCGCTGAATTCCGTTCTCAATTAAGCGTATAATTTCCATTGTGAGTGTGTTTGTTTCGGCCATAGGTTCATAGCTCTGTGTGTGTGTATGTGGCCATTTTGATATGACCAGTTGGCGCAAATATTGGCCAGGTGACTGTGCGGGTGTGGGCGAGGCTGTGGGTGGGCTGGTCTCGCTGTGCGGTTAATTAGATTGCGAGCAATAATATTGCATGAGCCGGCAATCGGGCGACTTTGCTTCCCGAGGGCGCAAAGGGGGGTGGTTGGGCGGTGGGAGGCTGCTGGGGAAGGGGAGGTGGAAGTGGCCACGCACACACTCGTACGCTGTGTACACTTACATGTAATTAGCATTTCCTGTTTGGTTTGCCAATCTTGCACGCACACACACGCACACACACGCACACACTGTTGCAACTGGGGAGTGATAGGTGAAAGGCGAACGGAACGAGAGAGAGGGAGACGAACATAATTAGGCTGGCCAAAAATCAAACGCCATCTGCATTCAAATTCAAATTGAGATTGCTGCGCAAATTCGGTTGCATTCAGCGATTCAGATACACTGTTAAAAATAACAATATTTAAGAATTGGGGTAAAGTTGTTCCGAAAGTTTCTGGGCATAAACTTACTATAAATGCTACCACGGATTTTCTTTAATTATAATGTTATACTTCTGTCATTAAAATACTTAAAACTAATTAGTATTAACTTTATATTTTCAGGTATTGGATGCAACATAAATAGTGGTGAATATCCTCCATAGAAGACTCTCCTGGCTTGGATAGAAAAGGGAATACTCCATAGAAGTCCAAATGTTGCTATGCATTAAAAATATATTTAATTATTTTATTTAATTCTTCATTACAAATATATAATATGTAGTTTTAAAAAAAATGTAAAAAAAATTGGAAAAAAATGGATTTTTTAAATATATTTATTCAAAAAGGCCTAGAAGAATGCAGTGTTTTTCTTATTTTAAAGCTTGGCTCAAGGTTTATTTTGTAGCATACTCTTGGGCCGTCTATGGATTTGAAATTTTGAGTAATTTTTTGGTGGCATACTTTTGGGCTGTAGTTGGTTTTGCTCACACTGGGTTCATTTGTTGTGGCATACTTTTGGGCAGCCGAGATTTGCATTTTGAGAATTTTGTGTTGCCGCCTTTTGGGGGCTACCAAGTTCTCAGATCGCGCAGCCACCTACTGAAAATTCTGTTCGCCTGGTACTTCAAAATTTAAAATCGACCAGAATCTCTGGTTTTGTTCGACGAAATTAATCGAAAATTGATTCATTCCCTCATTTTCGATACCAGGCGAACATAAAAGTTAGTAGGTGTCTACTAGGTTTTATGATTTAAGAAATGGCGCAACCACATCCTTTAGTTTCTGTTCGCCTGGTATTTTAAATCGAAAATCTCTCGATTCGCTAGACAAAATTGATCAGAAAACCGAAATTCATTGGCAATTTCTCGACTTTGGATACCAGGCGAACATAAAAATTAGTAGGTGGATTTTAAAATATATTTATTCTTAATCCCTAAAAGCACGCAATGATTTTTATTTTAAAGCTTGGCTTAAGATTTATTTTGTAGCATACTCTTGGGCCGTCTATGTATTTGCAATTTTGAGTAATTTTTTTGTGGCATACTTTTGGGCTGTAGTTTGTTTTGCTCACACTGGGTTCATTTGTTGTGGCATACTTTTGGGCAGCCGATATTTGCATTTTGAGAATTTTGTGTTGCCGTCTTTTGGGGGCTACCAAGTTCTCAGATCGCGCAGCCACCTACTGAAACTTCTGTTCGCCTGGTACTTCAAAATTTAAAATCGACAAGAATCTCTGGTTTTGTTCGACGAAATCAATCAAAAATTGATTCATTTCCTCATTTTCGTGATTTATGAAATGGCGCAACCACATCCTACAATTTATGTTCGCCTGGTATTTTAAATCGAAAATCTCTCGATTCGCCCGACAAAATTGATCAGAAATCCGTAAATCATTGGCAAATTTCTGGACTTTGAATACCAGGCGAACATAGAAAACAGTAGGTGTTTTCTGGGTTTCGTGATTTAGAAAATTAAGCAGCCACTTCCTGAAATTACTGTTCGCCTGGTATTTGAAATCAAAAATCTCTCGATTCGCTCGACAAAAATGGAAGTCAGATCCGTGGAAAACAACCGTAAGTTTGTTTTTGTCACAAGTTAGACTCGATGGGCAAGACCTGGGTTGCCGACCACAAAATCCCGAAAGTAAGCCGCCCCATACCCTGCCCCCAAAAAAACAAAGAAGCGCCATATCGATTTTATTTTTCAAAAGTGGTATTTATTTTCTATAGCCTACTGTTACTATGAATATGATCTTATGCTGCAGTGAGATAGCTTAAATATATTTAATTTATATATAACTTATTGAAGAGATCTTTTATTTCCGGTGAAGCTTATTCTAAACAAACAAACATATATTTGCAGTGCAGGCCGAGGCTCGACAGCAGCTTTGGGTTTGATTCCGCTGCAAAAGGATATAGATGGGCCAAGAAATAAACCGTAATAAAGCTGAAAACACAATAGAACGCTAAGCCAAAGCCAACCGACAAATCAACCGAACGCACTGACCACAGGAGCATGAATTTTATGCGGTTTTCGAGTTTCGAATTGGTACCATCATCACCTGCGGCTGTGGCGTAATTGCAGATTTTAAATTTTAAGCCGCGCCTTTTACTCCCGGATTTATGCGCATGCATTATGAATGCCATGCATATGCCGCGGAATGGCTTTGGGAATAGAGAATTTTAATTAGTTTGCCGATGCCGCATTTTGCATTTTGCATTCGTATATTCCTTTTCCGTTGCCCAAGAGCTGCGAATTTTCAATCAGAAGTCGGGCTGCTGGCAAGTGGCGAGGACCGACTCTTAACCCTCGTCAGCATCAACTAATCATCGCCATCATCGTGCAGTCCATAAACTGCCCCTGCCGTTTCCGCCGCTCTTACCATTTCCGCCGCCTCCACCGATTTTCCAGCCCACTTTCCGCCTCGTGTGTGCCATATAAATAAACATAATCGTGAAACAAGGCCAAGAAAGGGCGCTGGTAGGCCACTTTAATGCTGCGAAATTTTAATAGTTCACGTAAATGGTTTTTGTGGCGTTGGTAATGTTTATTAACCAACTTACCCGCCCGGGAACTTGCGAGCTGCTCTCCCGAGCTCCGAGCTCCGAGTTCTTGGTTCCGGGCTCCCGGCCCCCGGCTGCCATCTCCGTTTCTGGTCCTCCAGTGGAGCGTGTTTAATGCTCACTTAAGTTGCGTTTATACAAATTTCTTCCCCCAGTCCCGCCACCACTCTGGTCTCCCTTTGTTCTTGGTCCTGTCCGGTGCCTGCGAGCTGCCTTGGTTATCCTTCGCTTCTTTGGGCACAAAGTTTTGTGCGGAGTGGCTTAAGGTATCCTTGGAGGACTTTCCCCTTTGCTGCTGCTCCTGCGTAAAGTGGATTCATTTGTGCCCGGCTCTAAATGCTTTGTTGTTTACATTCCTGGAAGTTTTGAGTCTCACGTCTTCGGCACGCTCCCGGTATCGCAGGCTCCTTGCCCGTTTCCCATTTCGCCTTTGCCAGCCATTCAGCTGGAAGAGCCCTTAAAGATGGCTACAGTTTATCCCAAAAAATAGGGGTATTTAGTCAACCGATTGCGATTTAAGATGGCTTGGTAGTATATCAGGATTACGAGTATCATAAGTTCTCAGCCCTCTTAGTTATTAATATTTTTTTGTAAATTTTATTCTTTAATCACTTTGTTCTCATATCAATTGTGGTTTATTAGCTACGCAAAAAAAAACGAGCAAAGAAAATTGGGTTTCCTTCACACGGGTTGTCCTTATCAGCTAGTAACTAACATTAATACACTGAAGTATGTATCTGTATCTATACTGTATATCTGTATATCTGTATCTGTATTTGTATATGTATATGTATTTGTGTTTTTTATGCATAGTCGTACACCTATCGAATAGTTTTAGTGGGAGCATAGAATGCCCAAACTGTACACGACTCTCCTCAACTCCAACAACAATTTGACTAAGCTGCTATAAAAAAATTAAAATAAAATAAAATAAAATAGAATACATAAGGAAATGTGCGTGGTGTATCTGTGTGCTTGCTTTGAGTGTGGTGCATGTGTAGGTGTATGTACAAGTTAAAAAACATATGGTAATGGGTGGCGATTGGGGTCAAACACCATAAAAAGATTGGGTTGAGCAGCTTCTCTTATTCTCGTCTTCCCCTTTTCAATATCCTGCTAGTTTATCCGATTTTAATCGGCCTAATCCGCATATAGTTAGCTTTATCTTTAGGGCCTCGTCTTTTTCTTTTTCGTTAACAATTTTCCTATTTACAGTTTACAACTCAAACTTGTTCAATTTGCTTTGTATTTTTAGTTTATAGTGTGTTTTAGTTTTCTTTTGCTTAGCATTAGTGATATTTTTCGCTTGCGATTTTTTAGGGGGCCATTACTTGCCTATACAACAACAATAATATCGATTCTATCCAAATGTGAAACAAAATTCGCTTGAAATTCCCTCTTTCGATTTTATAATTCTTAATAAACATCATCAGTCTTGAACTTAGTTTAGGTTTCCTTCACTTTGCTACGGTTTCTCCTTTCCGTTGTGAGCTCAAGCAAATATTGTGGGTCTCGTTTTTTGAAAAGTTGTGACCTTGTGTCTTTTTTTGTTTTTTTGTGAATGGAAATACATTATTGGGATGTAAGGATGGGATTTAAGGGGGGGGCGGGGACAGGACGGGACGGGACTCACTACAATCCAGGTTCGAAGGCACAATTTCAAAAGTGTTCTCTCCCAATTCCGCGACTAACTAACGCCTTTTCTATACACTAGCCATACTCCAGTAGACCCTGTTTCTGTCCCTGATTTTAATGGAACTCTAAAACTTAAGAAGTGAATCATTTCACAATCCCTGGGGATATTAAAAATTTCATAAAAGCATTATTAACTTATATGTGATACTCAATTGAATGGCTCTTATCAACGGTTTGGCTTTCGCAAATAAAAATCCCATCGAAATTCAATCAAAAACAGTGCCTTCTGTCATATGGGTTCTGGATGGGAAACATGGGCATACTAACTAAACTCAGAGACGAGTTATCTCCGCGCAACAGAAATTCAGGGATTAGAGGACGGGTTCTGGGTTCGGATTCGGATTCGGACTCGGATTTGGATTCGGATTCGGAGTGAGGAACTCACGGCATCCTTGGACCGCCTCACACAAAGAACTCCTCGTTGCCGAGGCTGCCGCCGGATGCTTCAACCAATTGCCAGGGCCAGGACCATCCGCCTCCTCCGCCCCCGAGGAGTGTGAATCACCGCTCCGTGGAGTGCGTGGTGGCTCCACCGCCCAGGCCGCTGCTGCTGCTGCCCGATCCCGAGCCGGAGTTCAGGCCTTGGCGACGGAAGAAGCCCAGGGTGTCCAGCGCCTTGATGGTGCGTCGGATCAGCTCGTCCTTGTACTTCCAAATGGTCTTGTCTTCCACCGAGTGCTCCCGGTACTCCTCGCAGCTCTTCTTCAGCGTCTTGACGCAGTCCGCCCGATAGTGCTGCAGCTGGGCGTCCTGCGTGTCCACCGGATAGGACTTGCACACCCCGCCCAAGCAGCTCAGCGGGAAGTGATTGTGCAGGGTGAGCACGCGCTCCGGGTCGTGGAAGCACTTGACGTACTGATTCGGCTTGGTATAGTTCTTGGCCCGGTGGACGTGCTGCAGCATGTGCATGTACTTGGGGATGTCCTTGTGCCAGCCATGCTCGTGCTGCTGGTCGTCCAGGAAGTACACGTTGCGGAAGTTGTAGCTGTGGAAGCCGTCGGGCTTGATCTTGCGCGACTCCGGGCGCACCTTGTCCATCAGCTCCGACCACAGGACGGCTCCGCCCTTGGGCATGATCACCTCGTCGATGTCCAGCAGGGCGATGTAGTCGTATAGGTAGAGGTTCTTGTACAGGCAGTCGTTGTACGGGATCACCTCGTTCTGGCGCTTGTGGTTCGTCTTCTTGGTCAGGTAGAGGTGCTGGAATCCGGGTACGTTCGGCTGACCGCCGGGCAGGGTCAGTGGGATCACCTGCACCTTGCCCTCCTGCTCGTAGTGGTTGAGCACCTTGGTGATGTTAGGGTGGACCTGGCAAGGGATGGATTGAGCGGGTTGGATGTATGTTGATTACTGAATATCGGTTGTTACATAGGAGCAGAATTTACTCTTCTAATTACTAATACTATTCCTAAATTACCTGGAGATTATAGAAGTAGATCTTGTCGGCCCCCAGGATGTTGAGCATCTCGATCCACTCGATTAGGCGCACACTCAGGTCGTCGTAGAGGAAGTCCAGTCCCTTGACACAGACGGCGAATCCCTTCTTCTGGTCGTCGGGCGGTCGGTTGTAGATCACCCGCAGATTGTTGGTGGCCGTGTCGCACTCCTTCTCCACCATCGACACGGAGCTGGGGACCACGCCGTGGAAGGGCTTGGGGATCTGGCAGGCGATCAGGTACGGCTGGTAGATGCCCTGCTTGTAGTTGCCCCACTTGTTGTACCAGATGTACTTGTACTCGAACGTCTTCACGATGAACGGCTCCTTCTGGCCGTCGAACCAGAACTGGCAGTAGGTCTTCACCTTGGGCTCGATCCGGTCGATCATCCCGAGGATCCGCACAGTGGGCCCCAGCAGCGAGGTGCGCCGGATGTCGTAGTAGGCCCCGAACAGCTGGAACGTGCCGTTCGAGGTGCGCAGCGTCTGCCAGTAGATGTTGTTGAACTCCAGCTCGAAAATGGAGGGGTACTTGGCGCATGTGGAGGACTTCTGCTGTAGGAAGTTCTTGTTCTTGCTCCAGTAGGCGATCGGCAGCGAGGGGATGCGCGACTCCACGTCGCGGACCAGCTGGTCATCGTCCATGGCTGTGAGGGGATGGAGGGGACATAGATTTGAATAAATAATTGTGATATTGGTATAAAGGTATTTTGCTTTTGGAATATGTAAATTAATCGCAGCTTTAAAAGTAAGTTATTCTTTGAAAACAAGAATATAAGTACTCTAGTAAGAACTAGTCATGAACAAATATTTATTTGAAGCAGATTGGGGTCACTTGGAAAGAAGTCAGTTCTTAGTATAAATCAACATGGGCTGTGCATTGATTCTTAAAATTTGAAGATGGGTTTTATATGTATAGATAGCTAATACATGCAACTTAATTTTATGCAATACGAGTACCAATTGAGTAAATTATATAAAATCCAAAGCCCTGCTATAATTACTACTGCTCACCTGTTCGATTGTCCACCAGTATCTCGCTGGGATCGAAGTGATCCGTGGTCGTGGAGGTGGTCTCTGCGTACCGCATGTCCTTCTGCAGCAGGATGCGTCCGTTGAGGGGCACCTGCTGGTACTCCTGCGGCACCAGATTCGTGCCGTGCATCTTGAACAGCCCGATGATGACGAAGGACCAGACGCACAGCGAAAACAGGATCTTCAGGATCACCTTGGAGTGAGCCATGATGACTGTGGGTTACTTTTTATGGCTGGGATTTCCGTTTGTTTTGCCGGAGGCGCTGAAATGAGAAAAGAGAGATGAGAAATGAGAAATGGTGGGTCGTTAGAAGGCGTTGCTCCTTGTGTTTCCATTCCACCACGCCCTTCCCCCTAATCATTCATTTTAAATATGGCGGTCAGCCGGCCGGTCTATTTCCGTTTACCAACCCGAACCCGAACCCAAGCCCCAGCCCCACCCCTCGTTTTCCACTTTGGTCAGGCGCAAAATGTCAAGTTGCAAACTGCGTGTAATATTTTCTAGCCCGAGGCAAGAAATCCCCGCCAGAACAAGGATACTGCGGTGGGTGTTGGGCCTTAGCCTAATGGAAAACAATCTAAAAGCGCCCCAACACAGAAGCAGGCACAGTGGTCATAAGGCAGCGAAAAGTGGTTAAATTTTAAATTAATTTTTAAAAAACTAAACATTTTTGAAATCACATTTAGACAACTTCATGAGTGACTAGTCTATTTTTAGTGGGTTTCGCTGTGCGTTGATTCTTGATTACAAACACAATACTTTTATCTTGGTTTTTTTTTTTTAAGTGTCACTTCTGCGTGCTTTCGGTTACGTTTTGGTCCTATTTTTCCCCAACAATTGACAACTTTTCGATTTATTTCAATCGGCACATCGACTGCAGCTCATTTCCTGTTCCATCCACTGTTCGCTTTGAAAAACACTCTTGCGTTCGGTGGTCAAGTTGGCAGCTTCCAGTTCCCCGGCTCCCCTGTAGAGCACAGTGGCCGCCCCCTAAAGGCGACACTGCAGGCGACAATCTGTTTGCCTATCTGCGCTTTGTATCTTTGCAATTGCGAGTTGTGCGTGCGACAAACGACAAAGGACAAACGACAAACGACGGACGCAGGACATCGGACATTCACCATTCAGCATCCAGCATTCAGCCGTTGGAACATTGAGTCTGGCGGCAAGGCCTTCTAATATTTATGACATTGCATCTAGCTTCTTGCCACTCGAAATCCCTTTGGGTCGGGACCAATGTGTGTGTGTTGGCCCCGGGAGTTGTAAGGATGGCCATCCGATCCCGATTCCCTGTTCAGTTTCCCTTTGTTTTGGACCCTTTAAATTATATAATTTTTTATATATTAAATGCTTTCCCATACGATGGGTGCACATGCAGTTCACCTACTGGCAAACTGCAGTTTCCCGGCACATTCGGGTATTTGTTTAAGTTGCGTCTCGAAAACTTGGTGCAACATTTTTGCAGCACTCGAAATCAGCCGCAGGGGTGTTTCAAAAAAGATGTGAGAGGCCGCCGAAGGGTGTGTGCGGGCAGCAAGTTTTTACTCAAATGTTTTCCATTTCATTTGCATGCGCCGCAAACTTTTTGCAAACACCAGGCCGAGATACAGATACAGGGAGATGTGTACAAAGATGGAGGGAAACCAAATATGTTGCAACAAGCTTTCAACAAGCCTGCCCAAAGGCGGGGGGAAAAGCAGAACGGGGGGGTGGTGATGCTGCAGGGCTCGTGAAGTATGCAGAATCACCTGGGCTCCCTTCTACCTTTTCGGCGCTTTAATCCCCAAAGTTTGGAAAATTTGCTCTGGAATTTCCAATCTAGATTGAATAGTTGTTTAGGGCTCCAATCAGATCGCAAAGTTCAAGGCCCTCTCCTCTTGGAGTTTGCAGATTCGTACACGCCACATATAGGTATTATAGTTTGGGATCTGGAATCTGGCCCGGGGGTCCATCATTTATCATTTTGCAAAGACGCTCGCCCCAAGCTTTCACGTACCCATAAATCTGCAGAGTCTGAAAAACGATTTGGGTCAATTTGCCATTAAATACGCGTCATGCTTATGCGATTATTCCAAAGACAAGACACAAGACACCATGGACACCATATACAAAACACGGCCACAAGTACAGAATAGAACCCGACAAGTTGTTCTCGTAGCTGGCGTGTAATTTGCTAGGCAAAACAGGTTCGATCTCCGGTCGGAATGTGTGTCGCACCCAGAACCCAGTACCCAGAGCACTGAGCGGGAATAAGAAACAGCCATGGAGAAGTAAAGGCAACTGAAACCAGCTTCGAGCGATAGAAATTTTAATGATGCCTCTAACTATTTGTATTCGTATTCGTGTTCGGCTACCAAAATGGGTCAATGAGCCTCGATGACTCCAGCGATTGCCTGGCCAGAGCCTCAGAGTCGGAGCCTCTGAAGCCCAGAACTACCTCTGTGGATTGGCCTCTGCCATCGAGCATTGATCTGTGGTTCATTGACCCGCAATCTGGCGGGGAACGAACGGAAATTTGCCCGAGATCAAGAGCCACTGGCAACGAGCCAATTAATCTGGGGAGAATAGAGAGATCCTTTTATCCAAGATATATATTTGCGGAAACACTTTGCCAGGGTGCTAGAGATACTCGTAACTATAGCTATAAAGATGCTCCCCCAATTACTGTCACGCGAATATTTAATATTTGAAAACTCTAGAGCTCCGAGGACACCGAGATAGCAATCAAAAGGCTTTAAAATATAGAAATCTTTTTATCTGCAATTAGCAGGTATAATTAATAGCCTAGACCTACGCAAAAACAAGCAATTATAACTCAGAACGACTAAGCAAAGTGCTTACGCGGCTTATTAGAGAATCTCCCCACTGCGAAAACATAATAAACGTAGCTGGTTGATAGATGATAGTCGGTGGTTGGGGTTGGGGGAGAAATATCTGGACACAGTACTCCTGGAGTTGGGGAAACCTTGGCGGGCACACGTAATATCTATAAATGCTGTCACATTCCGGTTGCGATCATAACTCGTTTGGGTTTTCGCTGGCCCGCTGATTGATTTATGCATGCGGTGAAGACGAACTTAAAGCTGCTCATTAGCATGCTATTTATAGGTGCGATGCCAGGTGCAAAGTCATGTCCCAGACGAATGATTCACCAGCATCAGCATCATCGTTATTGGCTCTAAACGCAAATCGGGGGATTCAATGAACCCCAAACACTAAACTATTAAAGTACCCCCCGCTAATGACAGAGAAACAGCCAAATTAAATTATGTGAAATGGGAGTAGATGTGGAGGGGCGAAGAAAGAATCTATAGGAAAGGCCGGGTCAAAGATCCGCTCGATGGAGCCGCACATTTGTATCTCCGTTGTTGGGGAAACAAAGCCAAGAGCCGAAAGCCGAAAACTGAAAACCAAAAACCAAAAGTCGAAACACGAACGCATTTAAAATGCAGAAGGCAGACGCAAAGTGGCGCAAATGAACTTAAGTATCTTGCGTGAAGTGTTGAGCATCGAGCATTGAGCATCTCGCAGATACGCCGCAGCATATGTATCTTCGCATTGGTACGAGTATCTCGTATCCGCATCTTCCGCTGTATCTCTATACGTGCACCGTACACTGTACTACACCGCGAGAAAAAGCAACTGCCTAATAAGTAATTTAATGGGACCCAAACTTAAACTGGGATTTATGAATAAAACCAATTCACAGACGACAAAGAAATAAGTAACAGTACGCATTTTCGATTAATTTCCATATTTCTGTTATTTTTTAGTATATGTACTTCGTGTCTTGCTTTTTGGTAAAGCTATAGGGCCAAATATTTATTGATACTCAAGTAGTTGCATCTTTGAATGCATCTTGAAATGTTACCACTTTTTGAAACGAATATGAAAATTATCATTTTTGTTCTCTGCGTACCTGTAGCTTGTGCTTCTGTGCGCCAGCGATTTTAATTCGCCTCACATCCTTTTATTTGCGTACGTGTGCGGCAACTTCTGTTGCCTCAGCCTCTGCCTCCTCGGTTTTCTTGGATTTCCCTGCTTTCCCGATTTTCCCCACCACGATTGATAGCAAAATGATTTCTCAATATGTCGCCTAAGTTGATTTTCCGTTTTCTGATGCCAAATGAAATTTGTTTTAGCAGCATCCCCTGGCGCGTGGGGCTGCACGTATCTGCCGGATACATTTCGCTCTTGGCCAAAAAAAGAACTCAGCTTAAATTGAATTACAAATATTATATCGCACAGAACAACCGTTCTGTTCCGGTAAAAGTGTGTTAGATTCGCCAGCAACGCTTTTTTGGCCATTATCGTTGTCCCGACTGCCCTCCCACTTCCCTTCCACTCCACGTGCCTCAATTGCCATTAAAAATTCGGTAAATGAACATTTAATTTCAATTAACGGCGGCGGGGCAGCAAAAGCAGCTAAACAGCCAAACTGGCAAACAGGTAAAAAGCTAAAGAGCAAAACAGCAGAACAGCTAGTAAATGCTCACTAAATGTTTGCAACTAAATCGGGGAGTTCGGTTTGGGTTTCATTAACCCGTGCAAAGCCCGTCTGATTATTCGGATTATTTTTGTGCCGGACTATTTATGGCCATAAGTGCAACTTGGCAACTCGGCAAATGTATCTCATAAATTCAGCAACAACAAACCGCAGAGCAACAATAACAAGCGCCATAATAACAATCATCGTCAACACAACAGCAACAACAGCAACAACTGCTGCATGCTGCCTGCTGCAATTGTTGTCAGTGATTTAAAATTTATAACAATTAACAACAAACAATGCGGCAAATTGTCAAAAGACATGAAACGGGCGATGACCAATATGCAAATGGAAAATGGCCAAAACGGGAAGTGGAAAATGGGAAACGGGGAATGGAAAATGGGAAATGGCCTGGCCAAGAGTGCCGAAACATGGCCCAATCCGAAAGGGGCGTCGGCCACGCCCCCGCCGCCCATGTCCATCCCGAACAGTGTTAATAATGGAGGCAAGAATAAGTTGCTCCCAATAATACCTTGGTACCTCAGTGGGCTAAAAAGGGTTAAAGGCCTGATTGATTTCCCCCCAGCCACAATTCATAAAGTTTGTAAATTATTAATTTGCTTTTAATATGGACCGTTTTTTCTATTGCAGCTTAATTGCATATTATGCATAGATAGGTAAGCTATGCTAATTATAAACACAATTTAAGCCATGTAACTACCTATGTGGTTTATGAAATAAATATAAAATTCATTATTTTTCACATTTTCGCCTCTCACTTAGTATTATCCCGTGCATGTGCTTAACCCCCGTGAACTAATCTTAGCTTGCTGCTTAATTTCTGGCCCATAAAAAACGTCTGGACAAACATTAAGCTGTCCAACCCATTTAGTTGGTACTGAAACTGATTGATGTCTTCAAGTACTCCCCATCCCCAATGAGCTGAGATGGTAATTACTTGCAAATATATTAGGGGCTATTATCCACTTTAGCTGGATGATTTTATTACGCCGTTTGTGTCGACTGTCTCGAGAAGAGTTATTTGCAATATTTGAACAGGAAATTGCAGGAGACCCCATGCTCATTATTCTTTCAGCCGGCTCTTCTCCACTTTGGAGCCATCGGTTTAGGTCTAAACAATACTTGTCACGAGCGGCCCACCAATTTTATTTTTATTCTACGGATACCATACACAATAGTTGGTGACTTACGCTGCTGGCTGACTGGGTGGCTGATAAGTTGCGCAATCCGCTTACGTCATCCCGAGATAAAGACGGAGATAAAGACCGAGTGGAGTGTAGTGGGGTCGCGGGGAGAGGAGTGCACGACAATGCCTTGACCCACAGCAACCCCGAGCTATCTGCATCTCGCATTCGTATCTGTATCTTCTGCTCTCGTGCGGGGACCTATTATGGCAATAGTTGGGGCTTGGGGGGTCACGGCACCCCACCACCTCCCCACCCCCACAAACATGGCCATGTGTGACAGGGCCAACGCAATTGAGAAACAATTTCGCAGAGGAGCAAATCAACGTTTAACCAGATGCGACAGACACACAAAGAAAAAAGATATATATATAAAATAAAAGCAAAGAAAAGAAGAACCAAAACTTTGACTGCACGTTGTCTATATAAATGCGACACGAAATGTTTAGCCTGAGCTTCGGCCGATGTTGCTGCCGTGGCTGCAATGATTGTTGCAGTCGCTGCATGCCACTGAAATCAGTGCTGCATGCTGCATGCTACATGCTCAGACCCAAGCCCAATCCCAAAACCCACTGCAAACCGTGTCCGAGCATCAGTGTTTAAATTTAAGTTTCAGTTTGTGCTGGCGTGTGCACTCCGTTTATCTGAAGGCAGTCACTAAAAAACACTGCGAGAAAGTTGAGCAGGTTAGAAAAATAATTAAAAATAACCTTACAATTGGAATTTCGAGCCTTAAGGTATCCCTAATCCCTATAAAAAATAATTAAGTTTTCTCTTCTCACCATTTCGTTCTAATATTGAGAACATTGATACCAAAATGATATTACACGGTTTTTAAGAACGAATGTTCTCAACTCAAGAACAATGTAATGGAATATTTCTCTTTGTGCAGGAAAAAGACTTAACAAGCGCATTAAAAACACAAACTAATGAGGGAGAATGGCTCTCTATAATAAAAGAAACACCTTTTCAGCCACCAAGGCTTCTTATCTTCTTGTCGCACCTCTTTCTTCAAGTGTACGTCAGCCGCTGTGGATTTTTGCGTGTTTGATTTTCTTGTCACGTTCCAGCTAACAACATAAGGAAGCAGTCAAATGCTAGGCAGTCTCTGTGCCCATCTCCCATCTACCCACCTACCCATCTTCCCCTCAGATCCTCGGTTCCCCAGCTTGTGTCTGCGGCAGCTCCCCGAGCGACAGTCAGTCAGTCATTCTACATACTATATAGTTGGACCCAGACCCGTCTTCAGACTCTGATTCTGGTTCTGATTCAGATGCAGACCTTAGACGGGAGAGAAGTCGCCGCCGTAACAACTCTGTGAGTTGTCAACGGGAATTTGAATGGCACATGGGGACGCTGGGTGGTTGATGGTGGATGGTAGGGAAGATGCAAGAGGGGATGGGCATGGGGATGGATGACTGATACAAGGAGTGATAGGATGGATGGGACGCGGGATGCAGGACACAGGGCGGCGTATCTGGAAGTTCGTCTCGCTGTCACTCAGGACGCTGACTTTGATTGCAATGCGCCAAGGATGCCTTCGTATCCGAATCCGAATGCATCCTCAATCCTGTCGTTGTCGCTTGAACTAACATTGCTGAAATTGTCGAGGGGTCGCAGTTGAATCTCCCCCTATTTCGCTCCCAACCTAATGTGGCGGCAATAAGTCAATAGATTCCGCTGCAAGGTGCTAAGCTGATGGATGGGGGATGGGAATGGGAATCGGAATAAAGGAGGCGGAAGCCAGGTAACGCTGCAGGTATAACGTTGCCTATTGACGTGAGACAATTACGTGAGCAAATTGCAAAATATTTGCCTGGGTAAATGCGACATGTGAGACATGCGATCGATGGGCGCACGTTACACAGATAGGTGGCTTGGGCCAACTACTACGTAAGGAGATTAAATCAATTACATGGAAATTATTGTGTTTAAACAGGAATAAAGATGGGATTCAAAAAATTGCATCTTTCCCATCGCACCATTTCATCTGGACGAAACCGGCAGAGCTAATAAGCCAAAAAATATACAGAAATTACGTTAACTACATAAGGAACCTAGGAACTGAACGCAATTACTCCTCGTTTCAATATAATACGACGACGTGACACAATTACGTGAGTGGGTTACGCGACGTAGCCGAAATATATTCCACCCAAACTCGAAAGTCGCGCTGAGACAGAGAAGCAAGGCAGAATGCTTTCCCGGAAGGCATTACAATGGCCGTGCTATCTACGGCCGGACAGCTATCCGTACCTTTTTACGGCCCTTCGGAACGGAATGACGGGACGGGAGGGCGGTACGGCCCGGGCGGCAACGTAAGCAAACAGTGCCGGCGAAAAGCAAACAACGGAAAGTGAGAAGTGCCACAAAAACGGCAGCAAATGGCTGCCACTCGCAGTTGCAATAGCACAAGCACACCCATGGCCAAAGCACTAGCACTACCAATGGCAATAGCAATGGAAATGGAAATGGAAATGGCAGCAGCGGCGGGCGACAAACAAAGGCAACAAGCAAAAGTCGCCAAAAAGCCGGGTGGACCGTGGGGCGTGGCTGGGTGGGATGAATAAACGTAACAAACTTGGTGGGTCAAAAATACACAGCGGAAATAATGTCGAACATTCAATGGGGCTAGTTTCTGAAACCCCATTTTTAGTGTTCAGTAAACTATCACTACTAAATCAATGAAGATATTAAATCAACCCCCACGAGTCCCGAAATGGTAGAGCTCAATGATTTGGCTCAGAACAATTCTATGTCACAAACCAATTCTCTTCACTTGATCTTAAGTTCTTCATGTTTTATCTTAGGACCGCTTATAGAAGTAATACTCATAGGAAACAAAGTCAAGATCTGAATGTAAGTGTACATTTGGAAAGGGGTGATATATCAATGCAACGCTTGCGTTTTCAGGACAGTAAATCAATCAAATTCAATTAGCACCATCTTTAATGGGGCAATAAAAGTACAACTTTTATAGTTCCCCATAGTTCACTTAAAGAACATTATTTGGCCAAAGTGTTGGCCCTACTTCATGCCATACTCTCGGTTCTGTTCGGAGTGGTCCGGTTAGTTTTGGTCTCCATTTGATGGCGGCTCTTTGGTTTCGTTTGGTTTGGTTTTCTGTGTTCTGTTTTCAGTTTGCTGCTTTCGGTTTTCTCCTTCTTGTTCTGGTCATAGGATGGTATTTTTTTCGCCCCTTTGTTGGCGCTTTGAAAGGCAAAGGCAAAGGCAAAGGCACTAGTAACCAGCAACCAGTAACCAGTAACCAGTACCGGTAACCACCGCCTGGCAAAACCACCTTGTGACCGAGCCAACTGCCTCAATTTGCATATGGAATTTATGCTTTTGATGGCGCTGGCGACGCCGGCCAAAGTCAACTGCATGTTAATGAAAGCCGAATGCATAAGAAAGCCCCTTTTACCCGCTCCCCTTCCACCCTTTGCCACGTTTCCCTTTTCCATTTTCCATTTAACATTTTCCACCCAGCATCCAAGGAAAGCCCCCGTGCAAACAGCCGCCCGGCACCCCTGCTATCGCGGATGTTTTCATGCCGCCGTGCATTTTTGAAAAGCGAAAAGTTCAAGGATTGCTGCAGAGACGTCGTGCGCTTAGATTCTGTGCAGATTTCGGTGCCCCGCAGTGGCCAGGTAACCCCAAAAGGCAACAATCGGCACAGCGGCAACACGAGCGCAGCAGCAACACGAGCGCAGCAGCAACATCAGCAACATCAGCACAGCAGCAGCAGCAACATAGTGCCCAAAGCTGAACTGCATTAAACACAAGCCTGGGCTTTCGGGAACAGCGAATTATGACTCAACCAGAAATTATTTAAAAACCTGGTAAACTGGCCTTTAATCAAGTCAGAAAATAAGAAAAGTTTTCAAAATAATTTTTCTTATTTTTTATAAGATTTATTTTTATCAAAACATTAGAAAAACTGTTTGTTTTCAGTTTTAAATACCGAACAATGGGAAATTTTATTACGAGCTTAGCTTGATATACATTCCATTTTGAAATTGACTATTTTTTGATGCTTTGACAGAAATATGTTTTTTTCTGGTTCGAAAATCTGTTGCTAATGACCACATTTTGACCCAAAGCTCATAGACGCATTGTTTTTCATAGCTGGATACCTGAGTTAACAATTTCTGCCGCATTTTAATAAAATTTTTGCATTTTATAGTTATGTTTTTTTTCCATGATAGGACCAAAAATAAAAATTTTCTGGTTTGAATGTCAGTTGATTTTGATTTTTTTGACAAGCTGCATGGGGTATGAAATTCCATATTCTGACTACTATTATTTTTTTTGGTTAGCATATGAAATTTGAGTTTTTTATTCTAATTATTGGTTTGCCAAGCCTGGAAAAGGAAGTTCAGAATAGAATTTTGCATATAATGCACACTCATAACACTCCTCTTTTACAAGAGTCATGCCCATAGAAGGAATACAGTGGTTGAACATTGTGTTGGTGTTGAGTAGAACACAAAGAAGACCTTTGTTGAAATTAGCCCAAGGCTCTGTCTCTGGGCTCTGGCTAAAAATGCCAAGGAACTTGTCGCTGTTAGTCCGCAAGAAATGCCAAAGTTGAAACCATTGATTCTTGGCAGTAAATGGTTAAAATGTAGAACACTTCTTCAGATGACCACGCTGACATTTGTGGGGGTTTCCTGGCTAGTCTTGTTCAATCTACCAGTCACTCCATCTGTATCCAATCCAGAGCAACGCTAAAAAAGATCAAAGCTCTTAGACCTCCCCCCACATGCTGCCTTTCACCTGCAACTTGCCACTTGCAACCTGCAACTGGCAACTGGTGAAGCTGTCATAACTTGTGCTCTTTGTTTTTCCCAGTGTCAACTTTGAAATGTAACGGGCTCTGGTGGGGAAGCCATTCGTCACGTGGCTCGTCGTTCGGCTCGCTGCACGACAAACATCCAATTAAGCTATAAAAATCTTAATTTAATTATTTGCCACACGAACAAAGCCGCAGAACGAACGGACGAGCGCTGGATGATGGAGATTGGGGATTGGGGATTGGAGATGGGGGTTTGCCGCTGAAGTTGGCTTTTAGAAGATGGAAAGATGGAGTTTGGGGGCTCGCAAAGGAGCCAACGCTAGGCCACCGCATTTGCCATTCACATTCACATTCACATCCCCGTTTGCAGTCGCATTTGCAGTTTGGAAAACGAGTGCAGCGGCGAGATGACGACAACGATTTATGGTGGCCGGTTTTTCTTCATTTGGGCGCTGCTCCGAGCACCGAGCACCGAGCACCGAGCGCCGAGCAAAGGCAAAAAGCACAGAAATCAAAAAGCAAACTGCAAGAAGCAAGAGCACGAGCAGCCAAGCAAACGAGCAACAAGGCAGCAGGCAGGCAGGCAGCATGCATTTTTCATGAATTAGTTCACATATAAAAGTCAAATGCAGACCCAGAGTTGGAAAACGGGCCGAAGAGGGGCGGGCAGCCAAAAAGGGGGGCTGCCGAACACTGGAGTCGGAGGCTGGAGGCGCATAAACAGATTTTGTGGTCGTAGCACACTCCGAGAAAAAAGGCGACAGCACACACTACAACCCACAACAAGAAACGGCAAAAATAGTAAAATAAAATCGAGACCAGCCGAAAAATAGAGAGGGAAATTGAAAGGAGTTTTTGAAGAGCTAAAGCCGACTTACAACAGCGGTCATACAAGTAGGAACCGAACTTCAGCCATAACATTGTGATGCAAATTTGAAGTCAACTCAAGTTTTGTTCGAATTACATTGATCCTTAGACTTTAAAGCAAGTTTACCTACATTTATGTGAAAATATTATCTATTTATTTATTTTATTAACAATATAATTCATTTCCAACACTGGCACCCGCTTTTGTTGACTTTTCACTGCATAATTAATGAAATAAAGCAGCTCTTCCGTTATTTTTTCTAGCCCATAAATTATATGGATGCCTGAGTGTTTTCCAGGACTCAAGTCGGTGGAATTTGGTTAACATTTCAGGCAGAGATAATGGGAGCCGATAATGCGAATCACCCCGGGGCGAAAAGTGTGGAAAATCCTTCTTTTCTTGTTGCTGTTTTGGATGAAAGGTCTTAGCCGTGGCGAAATCGAAATCAAAGCCAAACTGCCTGACTACTGACCCAAAAAACGAGAAATCAACCTGGATCCCGGTGGGTTTTGGGTTCTGGGTTCTGGGTTCCAGGTTCCAAAACCAGAAAACCAAAAGCCCAGTCAGCAGGATAAAGCGAAAACGTTTAATGTGAGCCTGTTGTTTGCCGTTGTTGGTTGGTTGTTTGTTGTTTGTTCGTTTGTTTGTTTGCTTGTTGTTGTTGCAGGCATGCCCGTTGGCCATTTCATGGAGCCAGCCACTTGATACAACAACAGAACTGGGCTCGGAAAATGGGGAAAAGTGGGCGGGGGGAAAATGGGAGGGGTGGCTGAAAGCAGCATTTCGTTTGATTCTAGGGGGCCAAGATGGCAGGGGGTACTAGTACGAGTACGAGTGCACGGTGAACGGAACATTGAGCAAGTTAAAATATAATAAATAGGCTTAAACACACCAACATATGCCTGAGTGTGCTTTACGTTTTTTTGTGGCAAACAACCCGGTAAGAAGAAGTTGCAACACATTTAAATCTGAAATGTGACTGCCTAAAAGGACTGAAATGTGATTTTAATCCTGAAGAGCCTGTTCGAGTTGAAAATCGGGCTATCCAAATAACCAAATACACTTACTCAATGCAGTTTGAGTTAATTATTAAACTTATGAACTAAAAGCTATGTAAGCAATGGTTTCTTGAAAGCCTAATTCCATCATAAAGAGATCTCCCACTATTATCAGGACAGAACGTCATAAAAATACTAATCATCAAGATAACTGAGATGATGGGTGGGATTACAAAAAACCTTGGACCCCTTTTATATTTATCTTGGAGTTCGTAGAACCATGATAAGATTACTACAAGATCTTCGCAGGTAAATGCAACAATTTTGTCGCCTGGTCAAGTGGAATAATTTCGGGGCATCTACGATTTCTGTCGACGACATCTTCTCGATTTTCCCCGGGAAACGTGAAGGGGAGCGGGGAGGAGTACCCTACTCAATTTCAGCCTGCACCCAATTGGGCCGGCAAAAGCTCACCTGATGGACGCCAGGTGCCACGGAGGCGGATGAATTCTGGGGCAACTGGCCTTCTGATGTTGCTGCTGTGGCGCTTGCTGGTCCGATGTGGTGCTGCAAGAAAGAAGAGGGCACAATGTCGTTGAGTGGCTCGCAGGAAATCCAATGTAGACTTTGTTTAAAGGCACTCGAAGCCAAAGGAAACACTCGAAGAAGCAGGAGCCAAAAGGTCACAGACTCCCCGAAAACATTTCCCCTGGCCTGGGGTTTACCTCTAAGCTTATTAATTCTATTTGCCCCGTGTCTCGAGTGGAGGGAAGGAAAAAACAAAAAAGGGTATATATAGTATATGAAATTGAAAATACAATGCGACAGCAGCAGCAGCAATATGCAATGTGGGACATAAGGGCCAAAGGGCAGACTCAGGCGTGAAAAGGCCCCAGATATGCACACTATATATATATAGGCGTATATATGCGTACGAATGTATGGATACATGCGGGAATGTGCGGTTCAAGGCTGCCACTACCTTCTGTTTGTTGGCCCACTTTTCAGGGTGCGCTACCCAACAAAAGTGAAAGTGAATTATTTAAAACAATTGCAATTGGCGCTGATAACAAGTGCTGTGCTGTTTCTCATAAGTTTTTTCTCCTGCTGCTGCTGGCTGCAAAAGTGGGTGGCTGTCAGTTGCCTTATCGCCCCGAAACCCCCATATTGCAGCCACGCCCCAAGGTCGAAAGATGATATTACGGTTCACCAGCAGATGGGAGCTGAAGATACCACACCATATATCATATGTTTTGGTTAGGAAACACGTAAAAACCAAAGCATTGCTTATATAACGAAGGTTGCGAAGAAGATAAAATATTAATATTTTATTTACAGTATTTTAAAGATCACAAATATATGGTCCAAATGCAATCAAATAAAAATGATTACTTAATATCTCGAACTAAGAGATAGGCATATATTTGCAGACCCCTTCCTAAACATCAATTCGATATTCTTCAGTTATTTTCGGGCTTAGCTAACCAAAAATCCTCCACTCCATCAATTTGTGGGTTTAGCCCTGCCCCACAACCACTGATTTATTCGGCCAGATGGAACTTAATTGAAAGATTCCTGCTGGCCGGCCTCTCCCGCTTCTCGGTTCTTAGTTCTCAGCTGGCTGTCCGCTTTGATTAATGATGGTCGACAAGTGCAACAACGGCCACGGCCACGCCCCCTCTTTTGGCCCACTGTCCTGCGAGCAGAGCCAAAACAAAATGTCCGTCAGCTGGATGTCAGTGTGTCAGGCAGAAGAAGCAGAGCAGGCCAAAAAAGGGATAAAAAAGGAGGAAAGCAGCTTAGCTGGATTGCAGATTGCTCATACGCAGCGTGGTCCCCTTGAGCCAAAATGAAGTTGCTTGCGGTGGCTGCTGCTAGTTGCTATTTGCTAGATGGTAGATGGTTGTTGCTGGTTTGGAACAGTTGACAGCGAGGCAGCATCATGATTTATGTCGTTTTATTTAATTTTAATTGAAAAACTTGCACACGAGGACAAACAGGCGAAAAACCAAACCAGCACCCATCACCCAGCCCAGTCAAATATAATTAAAATGGCATTTGTTCGCCATGCGTCCCCTTTTTTGGCCACCTATTTTCCACCATCTTGCTTTGGCAGCAGCAATCTGCAGCCACCGAGTCCTGGAAATGCAAATAAATAACAAGACAAAGGCTCAAATGCAAATAGAATGACTTTATTAAATGGTCGGAGGAAAGGAGGACTCAGAATTGTTTATAAACTTCACAGTTGGCAAATAATAAAGACACTAGGCAGGGCATATTAAAACAGGGGAGGCGGGACTCGACTTTTCAGGGGTCGTCGCAAGAAGTAAAGCCGTGTCTAACAAGCCACGCGACCTCTTCTTTCTGATTTTTCTCCTCTTTTTTGTTGTATTATGACAAATGCAAATGACACACTCGAAAAAGGGGCTTGTAGAGCGGAAAATATGAACTGCGGAGAGTGGGCGCAGTCTATGAACAAGACATTACAACGGCAATGGCCATAATAATACAACAACCAACAGCCACAAGAACCAGTCGAAAGCCGCACAGTGGCACGAATCGCAAAGTGGCAAGTGACCAACTTAGGGGGGGAAAATCAAAAGAGTTGAGGGAAAACCAAACCGTCTGGGGAAAATTTCTACACCTCTCCCTGGGGATTTTCCCCGGATCCTCTCCCATTCTCCAGCTCCTCATTTCTTGGCACACGGCCCACGGTGCGGCAGTTGCAGAAAAAAATATCTTATATATATTTAAGGGGCAGGGGCAGGGAGTTGGCAACCAGAAAAACTGCCGCCAACGCCATAAATCATGCGGCCAGCAGCAAAAGCAACATCGTCTGACAACCAGCAACAGTAATGTAACAAAAAAGTATAAACATAAAAAAAAGGGAAATTAAATAACAATAACAAGGTTATTCTGCGAGTGTTGCTGGCGTTGCCGCGATAACGCTTTTGCTTTTGCTTTTGCCCTGCTTTTGCTTTTGCTTTAGCCAACTAAGTGCAGCCGGGCAACATGGAAAACATTTCGAGTGTGCAGCAAATTGAGTGTTTTTATTGCATTAACATAAATAAATTAGAATGCCGGGGAATGGTCTTTGGCATGTTGCTGCTGACTCACAGCGCGTGTTTCCAGCCAGATCGGGCAGATATATGTACATATAGATATATATATATGTACAGAAAAGGTTTATAAATATAGGGTACACCGACTTGTTGCTACTGGTTTTCGAGGGGCGCTATGTTTCTGGCTGTGGCAGTATACTCAGGTTCAGCACGTTGGCAACGCAGCCACTTATGTTGCTGTCAGTGTCCAATGGCAACGACATCTGAATCGGAGGCAAGGAAAGCACGTTGCCGCGTGCCGCATTCAAATGAAAGTTGCATAGCCCTGGACGGAAAAAAAGTCATCGATAGTATTGGCATCAATAATGATTGCAAATTCAATGTTTAAAATTCATCAATCCATGTTTTAAATTAAAAACGGAATGTAAATGGAAATGCACATATCGATTTAATCGATCTTCGGCTTGATTTACATTCATCGATAGTATCGATTGTCATTTTATTGTCGATTGTGCTTTGAACTGTAATGACAGACATTGCAATGACAGCTGCTGCTGCCAGGTCCTTTGATATTTCTGCTCCTTGAACAACACTGACCGCAACATTGCAGGCACAGCCATAGCAACAGCAACATCCAGCGCCTGCTGGCAAATGACAAAACAAAGCTTTAAGCTGTTATCCCTTTTAGCCAGTGTCAATAAAACGAAATTAAGAACTTTAAATGGCGAGGCGAAAGACAATTTAATCAAGCCAACTGCAAATGAATGCCCACAGCAGTAGCAGCAGCATTTGCATGCCAGGACAGCAGCAACAGCAACAGCAGCAACAGAAACCGCAGCAACACCAACTGCAGCAGCAGCAGCAGCAACAGGAGACGCAGAAGCAGAAACAATCAAAAAGTTTTTAAAACAAATTAAAACTTGACGACAAGAACAAGAAAAGGGAAAAGGAGCAGCTGGAAATGCAATGGCTTTCTTTAAATTTATTATGCGGTCAATTGCAAGA
The DNA here is from genome assembly GCF_014743375.2 of Drosophila subpulchrella. NCBI lineage: Eukaryota > Metazoa > Arthropoda > Insecta > Diptera > Drosophilidae > Drosophila > Drosophila subpulchrella. Next base: position 28,838,708 of record NC_050613.1, on the reverse strand, counting down.
TGTCCAAAAAACGAGTGACCGAAACAGAGAAAGCTGCAGCTTCATTAGCCGTCCAGCAAGAACGCAAAAGTTAGCCCAAGGAACTTTGGCTTCGTCTAACGCTTAACTGTTTACTTAATTTGTTTGGGCCATTAATAAAACGCAAACCATTCAAGATATTTGCTGGTCAAACCAAAGTTACAGTTTATCAAAAATAGGTTATAGCCTTTAGGAAATAACTTTACATCACATTTACAGAATAAATTATGTGTTAAAGTTCACCCTTCTTTGTACTAAATAAATAATAAAATACTTTTCCAATGAATGGTTTTACTTAATTTGTAAAAATCAATTTTAAAAAAGCAATAAGCAAATTAAATAACCCAGTTGTCAGTCAGAAAATGCAAGAATTTTCTTGAAAATTAATATATTTGAGCCGGAGATTTAATTGAAAATGCAATTGTTATTTATCGATGCAATTTATCCCAGTTATTAAGCACTTGCAGCAAAAGTTATGCTAAACTTGTGCAAGTTTTCTCAATTTAAATAAACACTTTCAATGTTCATTCAGTAGTTTTTGCTCTTGGAAAATGTTCACAGTTAATCGTAAATTTAAATTGAATGGCAGACGCCCGTTTTGGAGTCGGCCACGCCCCCTCCGAAACGCAATCAAACGCGATGAAAACTTGCAACACACAAAAAGCGGCGAAAACTTTCGGCGAAAGGCGGAGGGAAATTGCTCGGCTGCAATTGCAAACAAACTTAAATCGAATTCATGACAAATGATGCGCGAATTTTTCATTCGCCTTTGAGAAGAGCTGCACAAAAAATAAACGAGAATCATCAAGAGTGCTCGAGGTGGAAGGATGGTACGAAAAATCAACATTGAAAGACCAAAAATAATCCATCGGGGCCGACGACGAAGTCAAGGTTATGTCTAGGTTCAATTACCCCTTTTTTCGTATACCTTTCCTCGCTTCTGGTCTTCTTCTTTTTGCCTTCTTTATTATGGTCTTTTTACTGTCTGCTCTGGTCAAAAAGGTTAAAGCCAAATTAGAAAACAAAGTCTTATGCTTGAGTGCGCAGTCAAGGGTGCTTCTTCTTGCCTCTTCCGCCTCTTCCTCTTCCCCGCCTCTTTGGGCAGACTGACCATGATGATGATAAGTTCGCCCGCCTGGTCACACTCGAGATGTAATTAGAGTGCAGCCGGATGCATCCGCAAAGCGGGGAGAATGTGGGAAAGGCAAGCCATTACAAACTATTTGATGGTCGTCTGTCAGTATGGTAAGCTGTTATACTGAGAATTCAATTCATATACAAAATTAAATACCCACCCTAGCCCATCATCCCATCTCCATTTGCTCCAAGAACTAGCAAACAAATGAATGAATGGCAAATTCATGAGTTGCCCACAACCACCGGACATCTGGAAATTGTTGTCCAACAGATTTGTCATAAATATCAAATCCCCATAAGCCAGAAAAATATGAAATGGTCGGAGGGAACTGTTGGAAAGTTTACGTTGCGTGGGTGGGGCTGTTCACTTTTGGTCTTATAATCTGTCACAGTTTAGGTTGCGTTTGCTGTGGCCGGCAATTAATCAATCGATCGATCGTGCAGCTCCGGTCATCGGTCTGAGAAAGTCTTTCGCCCTCTCTATCATCGATCCGCGGGTCTTTTGTCCCGCCAACGGGTTTCTCACAGACTTTTACATTGTAAACTCTTCATTTGGCATTTGGCGGACTGCGAAAGCGCTGACCAAAATTGACACCAGTCCCAGCACCGATGACAAAAACAAAAACAAAAGCCACGGCAACGACTTGACTTTCGCCTCGAAATTCGAACCCGAATTCGCAAAGTTCAACCGCCTTCGGGCGACGCAATGATTGCAGAAGGCTAGGCAAAAACTAGGCTCGCATTTCACATTCCACATTTTTGTGATGGATAAGTGCATTTCATAAGCCATAAATTGCAATTTTACTTTGACGAAACTTTGCTTTGGGCCCCGGGGATATTGAGGTATGAATATTTAACCGAGTTTGAGTTTGGGCTGCCTCCTGCCTCCTGCCAAGAATCTGCACCATGAGCTTATGTTTTGCAGTCTGAGCAGGGTACACTGAGAACTACTCGTATGTCCCAGTTATTTGTGTTTACTTAGTTGTTATTAAAATAGTTGGGATCAAATGGGAAATGAGTACTAAAATTTTTTTTTTACGTTTTTGTCAAGTGCATCTGCAGATTATGGTTTATGACTCCGGCAGATGTGTTGTTAACTGTTTCGTTCGTTTGCATTTGTGGAGCAGAGTTTCTGCAACTTCATGCTGCTTTCACCATTATTTTTCCATCCTGATGAATATTTTCTAAGGTTGCTCGCATTGGGGAAATTGATCCTGCTGCAGATGGGTGATTTGGCGAGAGCGAAGCTCCTCAAGCTATGGGCTCCGGATGAGCTCTATCCAGAAAGTTGGGCCGGTAAACTTTTCGACTTATCTAGTGTACAATGGACATCATTTGCAGCAGGACGAGACTACCACTGCTTGCCAATCAAGTGGCCAATGTCTCGAATGTTACCAACCACTTGCAGTTCCGAGTTTGTCTAACGAATCATTCAAAGTTTCTCGGAACCCAACTCTCGATTGCTCTTGAAAGTTGTCCAGTGAACTCTGCGCGTACCTGGTGAATTTGGGTATGGTCACTGGATGGTCATCTGTGTGCAGTAATGATAAAAGCAAACAACAGAAAATGTTAAATGTGCGCATCTGCTTGACATTCTTCACTCACCCGAAATATATGAATATTGCCTTGAATGTAACCAACCACCTGGCCAACGAATCGTCGAAATTTCCCGTTGTCTGGCTAGTTACCCAATCCCCGATTGCACTTGAAAGTTTTCCACTGAGCCCTGCGCACCTGAGACACCCAAGTGGGGTCACTGGATGCCCAATGTCCAATGCCTAATGGCCAATGGCCAATGGCCAATGTGGGTCTTGTTTTTTGACGGTTTGCCGGCGATCAGTTACCTGAAATCGCCACGCATCGCTTGACAAGTTCAAGTTTAATGGAAGCAGAAGCAAAGGCAGAGGCAGAGCCAAACGCAAAAGCAAAGGCAACGCAGCGATTCACGCGCTGTAAAAGTCGCCAGCAAAACGCGCCGCGCCGCGCCGCGCCAACGGCATTTGTTAGAAAACCACTGACTTTGGCAACGTGTCAAGCCGGTTTTCGGTTTCACATGGCCACCGGTCAGCATTTTTGCAGCACGCGTCCCACTCCAAAGCACAGACAGACACACAGATGCGGACCGTTTGAAAACAGTCAGAAAACACAGATACAAACAGCCCATAGTATGCGAGCACACATGCAAACAGTGAGAGAAAAAAGAAAGAAAATCCGGTCCGGCCACGCTCAATAAAAATGTTAATTTCAACTGTAACAAGTTCAACAACAGCAGCAGCCAAAGCAACACAAACAAGAGCAACAAAATGCAATTTCACCTTGTTGCAGCCAACTAATTGAATGAGTCAAAGCGAGGAAACCCAAAGAATTCGAGCCCCAATTCTCCGGAACGCCAAGATGAAAGTTAGAGAGCAAATCCCTCAAGTAGATTTAGCTACATGATAAAAATAATAAATAAACCTTATTTATCTTGGTTCATTGAACCACATCTAAGACCCTCTTTCAGTGACATGCAATTGATCAAATTTAAATCGAGGAAATCTTTATAAATGGATTACAAGACTTTAGAGTAGGTTGCCTATTTATCCTACTCAAACCCCAAGTTACTTTATAAAAATCAACAAAAACAAGATTAGAGTTCAATGATCGTTGCTTCAGTGATCGTTCCTAGATGAAATCCACGTCGAGGAAATCTTTATAAATTGACTACACGACTATGGGATGGGTAACCTATTTTTATCCTACTCAAAGCCCAAGTTATTTTATATAACACGGCAAATACAAGACTAGAGTTCAATGATCGTTCTTTAATCTAATCCAAATACAAGACTTTAGGATGGGTTACCTATTCATCCTACTCAAATCGCAAGTTACTTTATAGAATGCAGCAATAGAACGTAGCAAATCTAGAACAGACTAGAGTTCAATGATCGTTGCATATAAAGATAACAGCCAGCCGATATCAGCAATACATTTAGGTTAGTAAAACGATACAAATATATCTTAGTGCTCGTCGTATCTAAAAACTACCTGGGTTCAACGAACGATATCTTAAATGCACATTTTCCCCGAAACATGCTATGTACTTTAGGCACTTAAAGAGGTAATTTCACATATAGCTGCCATAAATCAACACGGGCAATATCTTAGATTTAAGGTTGCGAAGCAGTTGAAAGTTGAAATTTCGAGGCCCGCTTATCTTTCGAAACAATCTGACCCTGAAATGGGTCTATGCAAATGGGTTATGTTATCAGATCAGTGGAATGAATGGATATAATTATGGAAAACTGCGAGCTAACAAGATGTTGTTTTTTCCATTTGAATGCAATTTGGAATTAGATCGGCTTACTTGTATTGCGTTGTACTCCTATTGACTTTTAAGCCCTATTACAACAATTATAACCAGACATGGGCATATTATTATATGGACTTGTAAATCCCCAACCCGGACTCTTTCAATTATCTAGTTCAAACGGCCATTTCCGCCTCCCGTCCAAACGAAACTCCAACCGAAATAGCGAGAGTAAACAATAATCATAAATAATAATAATGGTTACGGTTGCTTCCTCTGTCTTCTCCATTTCTATCGAGGCATTCATCTTCTTCGGCTGCGTTTTATTGAAAAAATAAATAAACATCGTAACAGTTTATGTATCATCATCATCATCATCATCATTGATTATGCTTTCCGTATGTGTAGCATTTTCATAATCAATCAAATGATTGGCTAAGGAGAGGGGAATCAAGCGGAATCTCTGGCTAATCTGGGTTATAGTCCATGGGGTACAGTTATATACCATACTTATGCCATGTGTGGAAGATGATGGAGAACAGTTCCATTCTCTTTTCTTTGTGGCGGGTTTATCCCGGGTTCTATCGAACCTAAACCTGAACTGCCTACGGAATTACAAACGAATCGCATTACGTATTCATCTGATATATAGCCGTTTTGTAGAGCCGCATAAAATTCCCGAAAGTTAACATGAGTCAGTTTCGGTTCCGATGAGGAATTTACGCTGCTCATCAGCTATATATAGTATATGCGGCCGTTTAAAGCGACGGCAGCAGCCCCAGCCGCGGAATTAGCATGTCATTAACGATTAACCGATCCGGAGCCCCCTTCTTCTCGACTTCGCCTCTTGGCCAGCAGCAATTACCACAAATTCAGGAGTCGACCGGGCCAACGCAAAATGTGTTAATTTAAATTCGATTAATTGTTGATTTCGACAATAAAATATGTCGCACATTGATTTCCGCAAAACGTAAAGGTCGGGCAACTTTCACGGCGACAATTCTAAAACCGAATCGTTTGGAATGCCGTTTATTTTTGTACGGCTTTTTTGATTGTATCTTTTCAATTGGCCGGTAATTAGTTTGGGTACACGCACGGCGTTGAGGTTGAGTTGGAATCGGATTCGGGCTCGGATTCGGATTCGGAGTTGGATTGCCTTGAGACACGCCCTCCACTCGGATTGTCCGTGATTTATTGCCTGCGAGTCTGTGTTGGGGACACTCTGCCATTGCCAAAGTGGCCAGAAAGTGAGGCGTGCCCTCACAGCAGGTGCCGAAATGCCAACATACGAAACACACCAAAAACAGCAAATACAACCCACGAGTTGCGAGGGACAGTGATTTTCCCACTCCCAGTCTAGGATTCCCACCGCAAAACGATGATGATGGCCAGCCGGAAATATCCCACAGACATCAAATTTGTGGGCTTCGTCGTGTCCAGCAGCAAATTGTTGACACAACAGAAACAAAAAACTGGGAGGAGGAAACTCCAAAGCTCCAAAACAAACAGCAAACACGAAATTAAACAAAACAACAAATCGCCGAAAGTGAAGGTGTTGCTCACTCGACCAAACACAACTAAAAATGTATATGATAATGGCATATAATGAAGCGTTTATGCAAATTAGCGTCAGCATTTCACACAACATTTCGCCTCCCCCTCGGTTTGTAAAGCCCAAATCTTTGTCGTTCCACTCCTCGATGGCAATAATGTCTTGTTCAGATTTATTGCCACGCAAGGTTGCATAATTTTCAAAAGATTGGAATGATTCTGAATTGCAGAAAAGTGGTGGAATCGTTTTCGAATAAAATAACTAACTGTTCTACATTTACACTATTTTGACGCACAACAGAAGTAAATTAGGCTTAATATACATGACAATGAAAAAGTTATGAATGCTAAATTCAATTCAGCGACATTAAGCACATAAAGCCTTTGTTTATTCCACAGAATGAGAGTAACGCAGAAGAATCCAAAAAGGCCATAAAAACAAACACTATAAATATTTCCAAGAAGTGACAAATATAAAAGCCAAATAATATTCAAAGAAAGCTGGGAGATAAATGGGTTTGAATAACATCGCAGAAATTGGTGGCTGATGACCGATGATGGCAGGGAATTATGGCCATCACCATAGGGCCAATAAAATTGGCTGTCATTCCCGGGAGTTACAAGATCCAAGCTTTAAGTTCCAAGTCATCTTCAGGTGTCTTTCATCACCGAGTGCTCACTGTGTTTTATGTGTTATGTCACTTGAAGCACAGTTCGCTGATTTATGCAACTAATCCAAAGGCCACAACTGCTTCAGATTTCTGCCATTGCGTATCGAGCACTTTCAACTTTGCTGTCCGCGCTTCAATTTCAACTTTTGATTGCACTGCATTAAATTGATTTCTGCTGCTTTTTGATGGCATCATCCCCATCTCCTCCAGCACCATCATCACCAACCATCATCATCATCGCCATCGCATTAGGATTTACTTTGTTGTTTCTGTTATTAGCGCGCATGATTGGCATTTCTGCTTCTTCCGTTTGATTTCTTTCAACTGGCGCGCTCATCAGTTTATTTATTTACTTTGATTACTTCACATAGAAAAGCACAAATAAGAGCCAACTGCAGTTGGCCCCGATGAAAATTGATTTCAGCCATTTGGCCACTTCCGATTTCCAGCGGTTCAGCGGTACATGTCACGTCATTCCGGGAGCATTACGCAATTACCACTAAAAAGTGACTTGCCACAACCGTACAGTGGTTCCCAAAATCTTTTCGCTTTCGTTTGGCTTAGGAACAGTCGCCGAGCCAAGCCAAAGTCATCGAAAGCCCCACTTACATACATATGGGTACTACTATGCTACTATATGGCTGGGAAAATGTCTGGGAGACATTCACTTTTCTTGCCACATTTCGTGGTAAATTGTAGCAATATTTCGGCACATGCCACGATCGGTGAGCAAAAAATAAAAATGGCAAAGAGCGTGGGCCGCAGATTGCCAAACACATTGCCATTGTGTTTCAATCAACCGATTGGCTTCCCACTCAATGTGGCTGTTATCCTTTCAATTGTGGCTCTTAATTAAGGATGCTTTTTGGGAAATTCAAAGTCCGTATCCATTCGACTTTAAATTGGATTGCTGATTGAATGATCAAATTCACCAGCTTTTCTAACTGTTTGTCAATAAAATGTCACAGAAGTTTCTACTTATTTTTCCTGCTACCATCTTTTATTGGTCCACCTGGGGAAGAATCTTCACTACAGGTTGATGTTGTAGCTTCACTGGTTTGTGTTTTGCATTGACTCTCGAATTCCAAAGCATGAGTTTTAAATATATAGATCACATTACACGCTCAAAAGTTGTAAATTTAAACCTAATTTCCCATCCATTCAATTTCTTAGTTCAAATGAGCAAATAATCTTGTTCGCATCACAACATTCAGCTATCCATCCAATTAGATTGAGATCTGAACAGGGTTAATACATAAAACCAAGCTTGCCTTAGGGAAAACTCTGCGCTTTTCTTTTTCCCTTGATTCCACCTGAGTATTATTATCTGTGCGCTAGCCATATAATTTAACACTTTTCATTCACAGTCCGTGGGAGTAAAAAAAAAAACAACGAAAAATTCTTTTCATTCCCAGTTTTTTTTTTCAAGAGTTGTTTTTTATTTGCCGCTTCAGGTGTTGTTGCTTTTGTTGTTGTTCTTTATTTAAGTTGTTGTTTTTACTTGCGCTGCTGTTGTTGTTGGGCGGAAGTGGCTCGTTGGCAGAGGCGCGCTTTGTATTTCGCAAATGTGCGCGGCCTTTTCAATAGTATTTTTCACACTTGTGAAAATTAAAACTTAACTGAACATTTTGTTGTTGTTCTGGCCGCTGGGCATTGTGGTTGTTGTTGCCGCTGCTTCAGTTTGTCGCTGCCGCTTTTTATTGTTTTAATTACACGCGTTTTTCCGCGCATTGTTTCAATGACCGTCACGCGCCACAAGCCTCTCCCCTTTTCCACTTTTCCGACCTGCACACCGCACAAATTGTTGTTGCCGCCGTTTGTTTGCAAAATGAAGTGGTCATATCTGAACCTCCGCCCGCCCGTTCGACCCGCCGCCCACAAAAAGACCCCAGCCCCTCGAGGCATTAATGATAATTTCAAAATGACATAAACGCAACTCCCAGAGCATCTCGCCAGCGAACTAGGGATGGACTCGCAAAAACATGGATGAGAGTTATCAAATATATCCGGAAAAATAAATACCCTTAAGTTCCGATTAAACCGCATATCATCTTTTATGACAAAATACAAGAAGATTATTTACAAATTTCAATAATAACTATATATGATACAGGTCTGAAGACATATTTAATGGGTGTTGCAAAAGTACCTAATTTGCATACCTCCCCGTAGGTACAGAATCCCTAAAGTCAGCCATCGCCAATACTATCTATTACCTAAACTATTAAGATTTTCCTATTCAAGTATGTCTTAAAACTTATTAACATAGCATTTGTTAGGTCTAGCCTTACGATAAACGCGAGAAAAGTACCTAAAAATGTGTATACCTCACTGCAGGTACAGAATGCCTAAAGGTCAGTCATCCCCAATAATACACATATTCTTATAATATATTTATATATTTATATTTATGTATGAGTCAAAACTTGTTTACTTAATATTTGATTGGTCCTATACTATGATAAAAACGAAAAAGTTACCTAGGTACAGAAGGCCCAAAAGTCAGCCATCCCCAGTAATACACATATTCTTATAATATCCATACTTAAGTATGAGTCAAAACTTGTTAACATAATATATATATTTTTTTTTTTCTTGGACGTTGATGCACTATGGTCAGTGCAAAGTGATTGGACCTATCCTATGATAAAAACGAAAAAGTACCGTAGGTACAGAAGGCCCTATAGTCAGCCATCCCCAATACTTTTTCCATCTCTGGAACTCGATGTCGGCATTGTAATCAATGAACTGGCGGGCCGCAGTCCAGTTTGCAGTTTGCAGTTCGCAGTCCGCGATTCACAGTTCGAGTTCGGGCAACCCCAAGATAAATGAAATAAATGAATGGCCGCCTCTTTCCCCTTTCTCCCTGGCCGTGCATTTTAATGCCTTAATGAAAAATGCATTTTTAATTATTTTTTGTTCATTTACGGCCAACTTTTTGCTGGCCGCCAACGAGTTGAATTGGCCGACGTTCGTTGGCTTATGCGTCGTATGCGTAATTTATTGTGCTTAATTTTCGTTGCGTTTTCGACGTTGACAAGTTTAAGTTGGCATTTGCAAAACGTAATAGCCAACTGTCAGTGTGATCTTTCTTTTCTTCTCTTTTTTTTGCACTATTTTCTTCGAGTGCATGGGATGCAGGTGGAAACCGTTAGTTGCAGCTCAAGTTTCCCTGGCAGCAACAACAACTGTCCAATGGGAAAAGCAAGCAACGTCGAGGACAAATATCGTATTTCATCATTTGTTTAAGCCCAGCCATTGATTTACTCAGGTAGCAAAAGCACGCACAGCGAGAAATGAGGATGTCAAAAATATACAAAGGGCACAATTTATTAAAAAAAGTACAGAACAGTACAATAGAACGGAAAAGGAAGTTTTAAAAAAGTGAAGAGTTTTTTTTTAAATATTATATTTATTCAGAGTGGCTATCTATCCTATAAATATAGATCTATCCCACCAAATAATAATAGATCTGTTCTCAAAAATACCATATATGGGAGACCTGCCTGGCAGCCTTCCGATTTGCAATCGAATGTTGTTAGTATCTCTGACTGATTCTCTATTAAACACGACCCTCCTTGCTTTTCCAGTGTACCGTCTAAGGCGAAAGCAAGAGCAAGGCTTGTCATTCATTAGGATAGCGTGTCATTCATTAGCTCATAGCCAACCCTTTCTGATTCAGTCACTGCACCCAGTTACCAGTACCAGTTGCCAGTACAATTTGAGGGGCAACGGGGCACGGAGACCCTGGCGACAATGACAACAAAATACGGCGGAAGCAACGCGACGTGGATGTCATCGGGTTTCAGACCAATTTGCTTTTGCCTCACTTAAGACGAGGTGCGAGTGAGAGGGTAGGGGGCAGGGAACGGGACGGCAATAGAGAACGGAATATGCTGTTGAATTATTGCCTTCGATATCGAAACGTGGGAAGAAATTCAAAGAGCTGGGGACTACCAACAGGCCCACGTATTTAGTTCAATCTTGGGTTTATCATAAGACCCATAATAATAAAGTCCACTTAAAAATAAAATAAGTCACTTGATTCGATTTCAAGGCTCATTAGCTTTAATAACCTTCTTGTTTTTCTTTTAAACTACTTATTTTCAATTTCCCTTAAATTCCATACACAGTAAAAAATATATATTTAGTATAAGTATTCAGAGACGAACTCTTTGAGAATTCTATCGAATCGAAAAATTGCGAGACAGCAACGTTCGAAACTCTCCGAAACTGAAAAAGTTGTCAAAAAGCAAGTTGGCAAATACATCAAAGTGGTACCGTCCCCCATATCTAGATAGAATTAATACAGAATTCCGTTAAAATGATCATCATATCTTTTCAATCTATCACTCTGAAATGAAGCCCAAAACTCCGCCGTGCCGCATCTTTTTGCACTGACTGTCGCCTGATGTCTGTTTCCCAACTGCAGCACGATTGAAATTACCTCTAGTGCTGAGTGCATGCAATTGTGACATTGTCGTGTCAATGAATCGTATCGAATCGAAATGATAAGCAACTTGCAACATCGCAAGTTGTTCAACCAATGGAACTGACGTCGCCAGTTTTTCATGTCAGCCGAACAGTGGGAGAAAATGGAAATGAAAATGAAAGTTTCAATTACAAATTGTCCACACTGGGTCGGCTGAATTTTGTTTTGGGGTCCGCAGGGAAAAGCGAAAAGCCGGCGAGACACTTAATTACAGGTTTTTCCGCTTTACAAAATGCGACATGATTTTATTTTGAAGGTGAATGACGCCGTCCGAGCGACTTTCAGCCAACAATTTTGAAGGCGACTGTGAAGGGAAACTGTCGGCACTTTTCAGCCAAATATTTTCAGATATGATTGTGAAATCACACATTCAGTTGTCACAATTTCCACATTTCAGCACGTTATAATTTTCTGATGGTGGTTAAGTTTAAGATCTTTCAACGATCTTAAATAAAGTGAAGAAGAAGGCAAAGATACTAAGTTAGACTCTGGGTTGAGCCAATTTAGGGTGTAATCTGAACCTAAGGCAAAGAGATTCTTCTTATTTTGGCCAGAAAACCCAAATATTCAGCGCTTCGGCGCCAATTAGCCCGACTGACCAGCCAAACAGAGGCCGTACCCCGTATTCAATGCAAACAATTTGCCCAACTCATTGTGGGAATCAATCGGCTGTTTAGATTCAAGGCCGTTTGCCTAATGGCAGCCAAATTAAAATCGCAAAAACACACAGCAATAAAGCTGCGGAGGAATACGGGGAAAAAAAACAAAACTAGTAAGTAAGCAGCTTATGGTTAACAACATTTTGTTGACATTTTCGCGGGGAACTTCGGGGCTTCCAGTTGCAAAAGGCCAAACATGACTGGCACTCGAGATGCGAATCTTGTGGGTTGGTTTCCCTGTTTTCGGGGATTGCACTGGCATTCCTTGCGCCGCTAATGACAATCGCAAATCGCAAATAGCAAATGTCTTGTGGAGCCCAGTTCCCCAGCTCCCCACTCCCCCCGCCGGCATTCCTGTCATCACTACTCCAATATTTGCCCTGAATGAGACACTAAAGTGAATTATTAGTTGTGCAAATAATTGCACAGTTGGCTTTGCACAATGTCTCTCCCTCGACGAGGATTCTGCCGACAGCTTGTGGCAATATTTGGTCAGCGTAATGGCAGGAGAAATGGTTGGGCGCAGGGCTGGGATTTGCTGGGTTCCTAGGAAGCCCTATGATCAGATGATCACCATAAAACTAAACAAACTTCCCCATGTGTACTGTTGTGGCCGTATGAGACTGGCTTTAATATCTGGATTTATTTTAAAGTCATGGTAACCTAAAAAAGGGCTATACCTCAACAACAGGCAATTTTTGAAATACATCCACTTAAGTAATCGATATTCATTCCATTGGGCTAATTACAAGTAAATTATGAATTTGCCTGTTCTAGCAGTTAAATCAAAATATGCACCACCCCTATAATGGCACTCGATTACTGCCCCTCTTCAAATTGGTGACCCCAATCCTGCAGTCCCCATAAAGTGCTGCTACATTGTACTTGTCATCGTCATAGTCACCGTCACCGGAGCTCTAACAAAAAAGAGGGGCGACGCCTATTAAACGGAGAAAACAAAATGTTGTGTTTCAACGTCATCACACAGTGAGATGATGGTGATGGTGATGGTGTGATGATGTTTATAGGGACGATGATGATGATGATGAGGTCGGCACATTCCGAAGCCGTGACCAGTTCCCTTTTCAATCCCCCTTTTTAGCCCCCGATGACGTTGCAGTCAGCATGCGATTTTTCCATGGGGCCAGGCTAACCAGCAGTCCATCTGTCTATGAAAGCGAGGCATCTATTTGCATTTACTTCCCTTTTGCAGCCTATGCCCCCTGCTTTTGCACTCTTTTTCCATTTTTCAACTCAGCGGGCGGTGGTCCAGTTGCAGACATTCATTTTGGTTTATAGGTAAAGCCTGCCTAGCAGCCCAAACCCCAAACCCCGAACCCCTAACCCTTAACCTCAAACCCCAGGCCAACAAGCCCCTCCGATATCCACACCCAACTGAGCCGGAAAGCAATTTAGTTTAAGGGGGATGCCATGCCTTTTATAAATGCATTTCACACTCTATTTTGCACTCACCATTTAAATTGTGGACATTGGATATATGGCCCAGGCTCCCGTTTAACTGCAAAAAAGAAGGAGGCACGGGTTAAGTGTTGGTTGCACAGGCAAAGAGAAATATACGGTGGAGTTATGGATATTGATTTGCCTATAAGTGGGCGTGATGCCGTTTCTTCAGGCCATCAAATATTTGATGAGTTCGGTATGGTATAGTTCATGAACCCTATGGTGAGGTATGAAAAGCGTTTTTCAGCACAGCAACTTGAAGGGAGATTATTCACATTTCGTCTGCATTATCTACAGCTTGAAAACCGCTCTTCTCCACTCTGCTTACATTTTAAAATAGTTGACCTTCCTGTTGCCCATTTTGCATGCCCATCACGTCGTTGTTTTTTTCTCTTTTTACTACTAACTAAAAACAGGTGCCAAAAAGCGTCAGTGGTGCCAAGAATGCGAATGAGCATCTCCCCTGCCGGAGAATAAAACTCCAACTCATTATTTTACATTTGTTGTTTCCTTCTTTTTTGGTTCATGACCCAGAAACGGAGAACGATCTTTTTCCTGGACAATGTATAAGTATCTTGGTCGCGGTTTCGTCGCTCGTGAAACTTGGAAACGTGAAATGTACGTGCGGTCATCTGTCATGATTCTCAGTCAGTCACTTGGCCTACAAAATCGGGGGCTATAGGTATTTGGGGTGAGGAGGGGGCTGCCAGGGGGGCAGACTGCGGTTTGTTCTGTGGTCTACAGTCCAACTCAACTCCACTCAACTCAACTCCAAAACCAAGTCCATTGTCTATGTGCGTGCGCTTTGCTTAAATGTCAATTATTTCACGCTTATTAGATTTTTGATGGCCTTCATCACGAGACGACGACTGGATGGTGATGATGATGATGATGATGATGCGAGAAAGCAGCCGAAAAAAAGGAGAGTCGCAGCGAAAGAGCCGCAGCTCTATATATATATTAGATACTACACATACAACAGACGACGTAAAAATAAAAGTAATGCGTCGCTCTTTTTTATGGTCTTATAATGCGACCTTAACGCGCGTGTGTGACAAAGATCTGGCATCAAAAAGAGAGAGATGGATCCGAGTCCGAGTGAAAGAGACAGCGCAGAGTGGACGGAAAGAGACAGTGACAGTTTTCTTCGACCGTCTAGACCCAGAGAATACGACCAGACTCTTCCAGTCAGATCAAGTGGGTCAGTTCATCGTCTGCCACAAATATCGGATCATCCCATAAAGAAGAGCACCAACCATCTTCAGTCAAGATCAAGATTAGTATTGAGTGAAGATCGAATGATGGAACTTTATTTGACAGCTTAGTATGTTAATCCTCGTGTATATTCAAACACAAAATCAAGTGGTTAAGACCCAAAAAGAATCAATTAATATTCATCAAGATCGTAAAAATTCTCACCCATTTACCCATAAAAAATTAAGAGCTTTAAAACGGTAACCTTTTTTTATGCCACTATCAAGAAAGGCAACTTATTTTCACGAGCATTATGGAAAAGCGTGGGAAATACTTTGAAATGAAAGTCAACAATTCTTTTGGCTATAAAATCAATTTCTGATTGGGTTATAAAAGCTCGGAAATCCACTAAGTATTAAAGGCACATTTACACATCTTCCTCGGAACCCTTGAGGATCGTTTCCCCAATGAGCCATATAAGGATAGTAGCATAAATAGAGTTACCTTTCGCTTAATTCGTTTCTGCGGCTCATTTTCCCGCTTTCAAACCATTTTCAAACATTTTTCGCAGATGCAATAAAGAAATTTTCAACAATAAACTAAAACGAGCTCTCTGGACAGCAGCAGGGGCTATATAACTTTGTTCCGCCAACGTAACGACATTTTGTACGACCCCATTTCCAAAGTCGTAATAATTTCATGAAAAACGCAGCGAAGTCGACTGCATTTTGGTTTTCACTCGGGGGCAGGCCAAAAAATAGAGGGGGGTAATGTGCCAGTAAAAGGTATTTTAACGCTGGAATGCCTCCTTTTCCTCCCCCTGCAAATGTCGGAAAATGAGTCGGAGGAGTTTTCCTCTTCGGCTGCTTTGTCATGAAAAATAACTTCGCTTCGTTGAAATGACAGTCACGATTTTGTATTTTTTCGCTCTTTTTCCTTCGTTGTGTGTCTTCTTTTTCCTTCTTTTTTTTTTGGTAACTCCTCATGGCCACGTTGTCTGGTTTTTTATGATTTCCACTCCTCACTTCTTGTTCTTTTTTGGACAGTGTAGCAGACTAAATGAAAGATGATGAATTTATTAAATTCCCCTGTCTCTGTGAAATATGAGCGAAGGTAGGGAAAAATGGGTTGGAAATTACGTTGCCTAGCAACTTTGGACCAAAAATGTCAACGAAGTGACAAGGTAAGCTCTATCGAGTTTTGGTGGAAACAAATGTGGTTTTAACCCATTTCGTTTTATTCCCTTGATTCCGCTTTTTGTTCAATTAATTATATCCTTGCATTTTCTCATATTTGCGCGTAATCAAATTTTTTCTTTAATTAGGTACTTTTATTAAATTTCATCGCATTCCCTGTTGCAACATATTTACATTTTGCTGCATTTAACCTGCAGTCATTATTTAATTGCATTAAAAAAGTTGAAGCATTGTTTGGACTTGTTTCCATTCACTTTGTTTACTTGAACCTTTAAAATATTTAATTTGAATTCATAAAGAGTATTATTAATTTCGCTTACAATCCGCGGTTTGGTCAATAAATAATTCATTTTATTTTTCTTCATATTAAACTTAATAGTTATATTTGCATATAAACTGTCAACATTCCCATTGTTTTCTGTTCTACTTCCGAAATTCCAAGCTTGCAACGTATTTATACACTCCTGCATTTAACCTGCAATCATTTTATGATTGCATAATCATTTTATGATTGCATTGTTTTCTTTTCAATAATTTCACTTTCTTCAACATTTATTTATTTCGCTAACAATCTGTGGTTTTCTTGAAAATTATTTATTTTTCTTAGATAACCTATACATTTTTGTTTTTATTTCCATAGGTTCCCGTTCCATATCCACTGTCTCAGCTAGAAATGTGAAAATTTGTACATGTTCTTATTTTCTTGATTCGTTTTTACCCGCACCAAACAAAG
Source organism: Drosophila subpulchrella (assembly GCF_014743375.2). NCBI lineage: Eukaryota > Metazoa > Arthropoda > Insecta > Diptera > Drosophilidae > Drosophila > Drosophila subpulchrella. The sequence goes on along the minus strand of NC_050613.1, from coordinate 28,822,307 downwards.
CCAAACTCGAATGGGAAACTTTGTTCCGTTTCCGTCCGTATTTCCCCTGTTCCTTGCGCAAATTCTTTTCAAACAATTTTTCTCCCTTGCCCTCGGGAAACTCTTGGTAAACTGCGGTGGCTAATAAAGAATGTAAATGGAGCAAATTGCTTGGCCGAAAGGTAAAATTTCATAAATTTCGTGAAAGGGAAACGAATGGAATGCCCGCGGGGCGGAACAGTGGAAAAGCGCGGAAAAGCACGTGAAGCAAACTCATCGGGCGGCGAAACTTTATTCGAACAAAACTTGGCCAACAATCGTAAAAATTGCGCTGTCATTAATCTGAAGACCCCACCTAACCTACGCTCGAGATTTTTGGGGACCCCAGTTTTGAGTTCCGACACACCTCCTTTGGCGCCCGCCTATGGTACGGTGTTATAAAAACGTTTAGACCTAATTGTTTGACGTTACTTTTTGTTGCTCCTATTTATTTTTGGTTACAGTGCCCAATGGGAAAAATACCTCTCAGGTAAGTCCTTTGGAGAACATTACAATTATATTTTTCTATCAGTAACATATGCGGAAATTTTTATTTAATTTTGAAATCTATTTAACTATGTTGTTCATTTAAAAATTATTTAGAAGTTGATATAATAAAAAGCTTGATTTAGAAATATAGAGTATCCCACAGTATTCCCATCTTCGACCGTCTTTTTTGTATTTCCTTTTTTTGGCAGCGTTAAAGGTTATTGCTTTTGTTGAAATTGCTTAGGTGCAACGATTTGTTTCCATTGGTCTGAATAGGTTTTTGCTTCATTTTTGGGCCGCTTTTGTGTGGCCATCAGCCCAAAAACGGAATATCGAAATCCGACTTGAAACCGAAACACTCGAGTCGCCGGCTGCTGCTGCTGTGAAACGATTTTTAATGACTGAAATATTAAAATAAAAGGTGATACCTCTCCGCCATTTGCCCACCTTTTCCCTTTTTCCGCTTCGAATAATTTGAATGCTGTTCGTGCGGCCTTTTGTTTATGGTCAAATATAAATTTTTGCTGCTCCCCTTTTTTTTTTGGTTTTTTTAAGAGGCGGTCTTATGACACTTTTCATTTGGCCCCTGCGGCGTTTGCTTTTCTTTAATGAAAAATTAAATTAATGAACGCACATTTGTGGGGCTGCTGCCGCTATTTTTGCCTCTCCTTCTTTTGGCCTGTGCAAAGTTCTGGCAGGCAAATTAATTTGGCAATTGCAATAAAACTTTTCGCAGCAGCAGATTTTGGCCATTATTCTCGGCTAAAGAGATCGTTCTTAGCACTACTAGCCGTGTCCTGCTTATAACCAAAGCCATTAAGTAAATTGGTCGAAAGTTTGCTCCTTTTTCGCCTCTCTGGTGTCCAAAGGCGTCCAAAGGGGGTTTAAGTAGGCGGAAAAGGTGAAGGTAGGTAGGTGGTAACCTAATACCTGACTAATTGGGTGCCAAGATCCGATTTCCCGGATGAGAAACTTTAGGGCGGCCTTAAGAAGCAGCAGATTGTTGCAATGAGCAATAATTGCACTTTGACACGACCCTCAGCCCCTGGTGGAAGGTCCTCGGCCTGCTAAAAACCCACCCCGGGAACGAAAAGACAATGGACAATGGTCCTGCTGCAGCAGCAGCACCCCTCTTTCTCCACACTAATAAATCCTTGTCACAATATCCCTTTGTTTTGCCATCTTTTTTCACTTGAGCTGCGCAGGGGGAGCATCATCATCCTTTTTGAATTTACAGCGCAATAATTCAAAACACATTCGCTGACTGACAGAGAACGCAGGGACGGACTCAAAGGGGCGGAAGGGGATGGCTAGCGAGATGATTAAGGTCCTGTCGGCACGCAAAATCTGCAGCACCACAAACAACAATATGCCAGATGCCCATTCCTCATCGTCATTATCATCCCATCGTCCGATTCGAGCGCCATATGAGCCAGATTAATCAGAAAAATCGGACTAGGGGAAGTAAACTATTTAATGAGGATCAAGAGGCGCTACGAAGTGGATCTTAATAAAGATTTACTGATGCAATAAATAAAGAAGCACTTGAGAAAACTGAGATCGAGATAGTTCTTAAGAAGGATGTTTCTAAAATAAAGAATTCTTCGGAGAACTAGAACAGAAGTTAGGAGACCTATTTAAAATAGCCAGGTTCCTTGGTTATTAACCATAACCATCACGAAACTTACTCGAACTTGCAACTGAAAATTCCAGTTCAACTGAAAATAAAGCCGTATCAGAGAGGGCGAGGAATATGTCCTGTGAGAAGAAGACCCTCAACGCAGGGCTAATAAATTTTAACAGTTATTTATGGTAACAAACATTGCTGAATAATTCAGAATGGAGTGAAGGAAGCGAGGGGCGATGGTAGTTAGAAACTTAACAATATAAACGCCACATTTCAGTTGACTTGACTTCAGACGAGGGGATTTGGCTTTGGAATGGGGATTGGGGATGCAACTGAATCCGGCTCAGTTGCACTCGGTGCAAAAGTGCCACTCTATCTCCTAAACATTCCCCCTTTCATTCCAAAGAACGAGCACTTTTGGGATACTTGAACTTTTTGTGTTCCTCCTCTGATTTCCCCCCTCATTTTCCCCACCTCCAGTGCTTGTGTTGTATCTTTAAGTGCTCAAAAAAAGGAGATGTATTTATATATAAAGATATATATAAATATACGGCACTGTGAGTACTTATGCCTTTCTGTGAAGCTTGTGTGCTTAATTCCATTTTCATTTTCATTTGCAGACAACACAGGACAACAGGAAGCAGCGGCAGCGAGGATGTTTTGTTTGAGTTCTCAAAGGCAGGCGGCTCCAGTGGCACACATTACATTCCTACGATCCCCAGCCATTTGCACTTTTCCGCTTTTCCACCGAGTGGCCCCGGGAAATGGGTCAAAGAAATTTAATTGGCAAGAAAATAGGATGCTGCGGTGCATTACAGAGTGAGTGTACTGTGATCACAGACTTCAGGGCGAATCAGCTTTTTCAACGGAATAAATCTGCTGAATCAAAATTGGGAGTGCATTATTTCGAAAAGCGTGGGAAAGAAAATTACCTCGTTGCCTCAAAACTTGTGATTTACAAAGACTGCATCCACAATTAAATTAGCTTGCACAATCGTGTTACTATAGGTCAATTTCTAGGATTGGTATTTCTAAAGATAAATATTCTATCTTGGTTTTAATATTTTTTAAACGGTGAAAGTAAATCCGCAGCCGAAAACGGGGATTACAATTAATTTCGTGTATTTCCCAACCACTTCGGGCCCAGCCGTGAATCATTTTCCAGATTTAAAGTGCTCCCACTCTTGGGGTCGAAGTTCTGTCCTCTCTCTAGCAGCATATTATTTCCCTGCCCTCGTAAATCACAACGAGGTGTGAAATTAAAAATAGTTTCTTCTGACATCTAAATGCGATTGTCACTCATCTCGCCCCTTAAACTCCCCGACTTTTCGCAGGCGTGGGCGCCATCGAAAATGAATTTATGACATATACACTACACATCATTCAATTGGGCTTCGGATTCGGATCCGCATTCCGATGCGTTCTCGGGGCATTTCTTAAGCGGGGTGGGGTGCCCAGATGTGGGAGTAGTCGAATTACTGCATGGTTCATTAATTTAAATGGTGTGTTCCCAGGTCTATAGATGTTTAAACTATTATTTTTTTTAGTTACTATATCAGAATCAAATATTAAATTGATATTTTCTGTGGGCTCCACTCTAAGCTCTCTACAACAAGCACACCTGGAGGCTGAGTATCTGTGTAGCCATCAGATATGTGAGTCATAAGTGCCGCCACTTCCGCCTGCGAGGGTTCAAGAAACTCCGAAAACCCGCCTGAGATTTGTGAGTTGATTTGAGGTTGATGCCTGAGGCGGGGGCATTGAAAGCGCTTAAGTTTTTTATCTCCATCTCCCAGCCCGCACTTGGGATCTCGGATTTGTACTTTGCCTCCGCTCGGGGTCGCAGCGATCGCTCTTTGAACTCGGATTACGGATTCTGGCCGGTTCCATGATCTTTTCTTGGGGAGTTCTTTGCTCTTTTTTGCGAGTTTTCATTATCCAAGACTACATTGTCACTAATTGTCTATTTATCCAAAAATACGAGTTTGTCCTCCATTTTTAATTGATCAAGGTGTCCTATTACATTTTGTATTAATAATAATATAATAATTTTTGGACCTAACTTTCAATAACGGTATTCGCCATGAACATACAGTATGTTATGTTATGTATGTTAACACCTAACTTCTCTTGAAAATATTCTCTATATTTTTCCACTTACAAATAATTTCCCAACTTGTACAATGACTTTGGGTTTCGTTCCCGACCTTATATAGACATCGCTTGGCTGGTCCAACTTCACGTTCTCGCATGATGTCAGCTGCTACGACCTCCTTCGGCTTTACTACTCCCCCTGCTTATTCATCGATCATCCATCTATTCATCGAGGCGGCTGCAAAAACTATTTACAACAAACGAATCGAGGGAATTAAAATTAAAATTGTGAACAGCAGCAGCTCCCCTCGTTGCCCCCAACATTCGATAATTGACTTGGGCTTAACGCAATTAACAATGGCAGGAAAAAAATCAACGTTGAAAAAAGCTGACAAAATATATACGAAAATAATGAATAATCTCCGGCAGAATACTTGGACTGCGTGGGGAGTTGGACGTCGGATTGTTGGATTCAATAACCGACACGGCCATAAATATAAACATGAATATAAATAGCCGGCACAAATAAATATGAGTAATCAGTGCTCTCCGCTCGATGCGATGGTAATCCTCCGAAGGTTCACTCTGGCGGAAAGCGCTCAAACTAACCATGAAAATTATCAAATAACCGGCCAGTCCGCCCACTTCCGGGTGGCTATGTTCGTAATTTTTGGCCAGAAGTGCGGCTCATCATCGTTATCTTTAAATTTGTATATACGATCGCTCCGATCGCGATCGGTCAAATTGGTCGGCCAGTGGATATGGCCGCAGGTTGGCATAATCACCGAACATATTTCGCGGATGAGCGACCTCCAGATATTATGCACAGTAATTAGACAGAGCTTGAAAAAACCAGCATTTAGACTAGAGGTTACCCTTTACAATTGGTTTTATAACTTATTAAAACTACGATAATCCTCATAAAAATCTAATAAAGCCCATAAAAATCAATTAAAACCCGTATACCGTATGAATCATACATTGATGAAGGTACTAAAGGCTTATTAATGAGCTGAAGGCACTGGTGATGAGCACCTGCTGAGATCGTGACTTGGCCAACTTCAAAACTTAAAACAATTCTGGCATTGTTTCTTTCCATTTGACGTTGACAAGTCAAGTTTGTACATAATATAAAATTTAAGCACTCTTCCGAATTCCGGGTGTGATCGCCAGATTGTAGTATCGAAATTCCCCGTGTCCCTGCGCCTCCACCACGTCCTCGTCCCCTCCATTGTAGTTCACCTTCATCCACCACCAACATTTCGCAGTCCCAAAGTCAAGATGTCCGCCATCCTGCTGTACGGAATTTGCCTGGGTCTATCCATTCTGTTGCTGCTCGTGGGCGCTGCCCTGGGACCTCTAAAACGGCTAGTCCTGACCAGGTAAGATCTGCATAAATTGGAAGATCGGGGGCTTTTTCCGAACTTCGTCCGCCCCCAGGAGAGGTCACAACCAGTTGTCATTGGTGCCGGCGCCTCAGCGTGGCAGACAGAGAGAACCCTACGATCCCTTGGAGCAATCATCGTGGCACAAATCAATCCGCGAGCACATCCGCCACTTGGCCCGCTACGTCCATGTGCCACCGGATCTGGAGGAAGCCGGGATGCCCGAGGAGCTCCATCGCCACATGCAGGTTCTGGCCATGCTGCAGGATCTATTCAGGGCGGGAAATTTGCAAAGGACCTCCGTTTCCGTTTCCGCCTCCGCGCCGGATCTTGATCTTAACCAGAATCGCTGAGAGGTAATAATAGGAATAGTGGGAGAAAAAAAGCAGCTGCCATTTCGGGTTCCATTATAGTCCATGATCCCCAAATAAATTCGATGCTTAAGCCCCATTTTCTAGCTTTCTTTGGTTTTGTCTGCCTTATAGATTTGTAATTGCTAGAACTGCTTGATTTCCCCACCTATGGTAATAGGTTTCGAAAGGAAAGTGGGAATAGATTAGGGGCCTAGTTCCTTGTGGTTATTACAAGGATATCGCATGACAAGCCGTCATTAAGTGCGTGGGACACTTTGAACCAAAGGATTTTATTTTATTGAGCCAACGAACTACAAATACCCTTAGATTACTTCTAGGCTTATATTAATAAATGGTGATTAGAGTGTGTTGCCTATGATATTCGCTCATTGATATCATTTGATTACGCTTCAATCCAAAACCTGGCTAAACTCACCGGATAACGTAAACCAAACGACACATGCCTCACAAAATAACCCACACACCCCGGACCACAAAACGTATTAGGGGGCACTCCGGGAAACCGGGAAGTCCCCACGCCGTTCAAGGACCAAGGACTCGCCAGGGAGCTGCTCAAGGAGCCGAGTCGCAAGGAGGAAACAGGAGGATTGACATGTAACTGTTTGTCACACAAAATTAGCGTTGGGCGTCGAGTGCCGAGTGTCGGCAACATCATTTATCAATGTATCAATTGTAAGGCGACAGGCGACAATAAAAACAAAGCCACTCCAGTTGGCAAATAGGGGAAAAGGGATGGGATGCGATGTGTTGGGGGTTGGGTTGGGAAGGGGCAAAGGGAAATTGGGAAAAGCCGGGGAAAACAGAAGGCGAGCTGATAGCTGATAGCTAATAGGGAAAAAGTCTGCCAAGACGAGGGTTGACAATTGGCAATTGGAATCGGAATCGGAGACATGTTCCATGTTGACGTGGAATTTTCCAGATTTTTCGCCGCGCGTGAGTGAGGATAATTAGCTGGGGATTTGACGGAGGGTTGATCTGAACCAATACTTGAAAGTTATGTGATTTATAAATACATTACTTGGAAATAAGGAGATATATGTTTACTTTAATATTATAGGGTTTGAGCCTTTTTGTTATAATAATGTTAAATATATTTAAGAATAGCTGGTTGGTCACAAAATAGATAGTTAAAATATGCCAAAATTACTTGAAAATATGCACATTTGCTGTAAAAAAGAATTGGGCCTTGGAAAAAGCAATTCCATGGCAGATTTTCCCTCCATTTCGTCCGTTTACACACAAATTTATATTGCAAGTGCAGCAAAATGCCCACAATTCATTGGCAGAGCCCCATAAATCTGTCATAACCGGAGCGACCAAAGTCAAGTGATCACTCTGTCAGTTCTACCCGCACTAAGGCCATCTCACCCACCTCATTGAACTGACATTTCAATGACATTTTATCACACTTAACTTTAGGTTTCAGCTTTTTCGTTTCTTGCTTTCAGTTTTGCTGGACGCACACGTGGTGCTCTGCATACTTGAAGAGCTCTTTCTGCCGAGGGGTCACCATACATACCATCCTCCGTATAACCATCGTTAGTATTATCTTCGCACAGCCAACATTATTATTATCTTCACCCACATTGAAATGCAGTTTCGTTTCGTTCCACGTTTTTCGACACGCTCAAAGTTTATTAAACGATGCCCTTGGCTCATTGACTGAATGACTGACTGACTGACTGACTGACTGAATGCCTGAATGAGTGAACGAGTGGATTTCAATGTTTGGTTTTCAATTTGGCTTCGATCAAGCAGGGCTCTGAGTAAATATTTATCCAGCGTTTGGCAATCGAAGGTCGTTTCTTGGCCCTGGTTTGAATGGACTTACCTCGCGGTTGAACTCCACAATTTGTCGCGTTTTGTGCATACATTATAATTACTATAAGCAGCCAAATATTCCCTGGTTTTCCAAAAATTTTTTTTTGGCATTTTGCACAAAATGTATATTTAATTAGCCGGCACAGCTTATTTGATATATAAATATTTTCATTGCTTAAAATTGTTTTTATTTCATGATGGTCGGAATGTTGATGCAGTTTTTGCGGAAAATAATCAATTTGTCAGTTCAACTTTAGATTTTATATCATTTGGCAAGACTCATTGAGTTGTTCTAAATCCTATACCTATAATAACGAAAACACGATCAGTTCCACTTATCGATAGACAACCGATCGATAAAAATTGTTATCTAGATAATTAAACATCAAATATCTTTCTATCTTCGAAGGACCAAGGCAAGCATTTCTAACAATACAAACAATCTAAATTGCTGGGACTTTAACCACATCCTTAATTGAATTTCCTCCCATAAACCTTGTTTTTCAATCCCACTTTTCACTTATCGATAGACAATCGATCGATAAAACAATTGTTTCGCCTCAGAATTTCAACACTCATCGATGGCGACACCCGTTAAACGAGGCTAAACAAAAACGAAACAAATCTCGTAAAACTCCACTTGACACTTGTCTCCATCGAGTGCCGTTCTGTCTCCCTCGCCCCCTCCAGCCTCTCCTTCTATTCGCATCGTGCCCTCTCTCTTTAGCTCCCTTTCAGAGGTCCCAGCCCCATTCTCATTCCCATTTCTATTCCCATGGTGCGTTTGACGTTTGCTGCTGACATGTCAGCAAAATTTTAACTGGCAATTTGCAGCAGAGCTCGCGAGCTCCTGTGCTGGTGGTACCCAACAAGTTTTCATCGGCTTTCCCCCTCGGTTTTTCGCATTTTCCAGCCCCATTCTCGCACGTAGGGAAGTCCAGACAGGACGGGCAGGGGGTGGCATAGAAAACGGAGGGGGCACCGACAGGCAGACAGTTGGACTCGTCTCCTTGCCCCTCGACACTCTCTGTCTCCATCTTTTCCTGCCTGCAACAAACACAACACAATATGTTGCTACGTCTGGATGTCTGGGTGTCTGGGCCCTGCCTATATGAGTATATAGCCCTTCTATAGCCCCCACTCGAGTTTTGTCAGCTTTTGTTCATTGGGTGCGACTGTTGTTCCACCCACACCTCCGACACTCCACCGTTGTTTCTCACAGCGAGCTCTTTTGGTAATAGTGTCAAAATAATTTGGGTTGTCATTTGTTGGGCCCCCTTCTTCTGCTCCCATTGCCGCCCCCCAATTTGAAATTCTGCGTCCGAACCTTTGGTCTGCGAAAATGGGTGGGAAGAAGGGGATCTATGAAGGGGGGTGAAAAAATATCGAAAGCTTATGTGGAAAAAAGGGATCAAAAGGTCAAGGGGTCAGTTTCAAAAACAATATAAATACTGCTTTTTATTTCCGACATCCCTATAGGTAGAGTAAAAAAACAGTAATGGGGCCCCGTTGAAGTCCTAATTTACTTTTACTAGCCATGTGTGTGGATACACATATATGTACTTTTTGTTGGCACAGCAAATGTTACAAAAATAAATTCATTCCTAAAAAAAAGAACATAAAATTAAAGGATACAAAAAATATGAAAAGGAAGGTTTATGGTAACTTTAATTAAATTAAATTTTAATTTAAATTTTTCACAAGATGTATGTTTACTTTCTTGCTTCGTGTCTTGTTTACTTTTAATTAAAATCTCATCTGCACGTGTATTTTTCTAGATATTTTTCCAAAAATTGCCCACTTCTAAGTGCCGAGAATCGTTCTGATTTATGAGATCATCACCACTCGATTGCTGTGCCGCCCTGAGGAGTTGTGCCTTTGTTTGGCTTGAATTTATTTAGCCTTGCGTTCGATAGTTCCTTCATAAATCATTGCTTTTTCCTCGTTCATATGGAACAAAAACAAACTCTGATTGATGGGGAACTGAACAGGGAGCAGAAACAGGAGCATGAATCGCTTAAGTGTCACTTTCCACCCACAAAAAAACAAAACACCAGCAAAAAGAAAAAACGGTAGGGAAAATCTCTAATCCAGCAGGCTCACTCCCTAAGCGCCAACAAACCCCTCTCATCATCATCATTTTGCCTTTGTTTGTTTGCTAATAGCTTGTTAGCCATTTCAAAAACAATTTTCTTTCTTACACATTCCAGCGACGGCACAATGGCATATAAACAACAACATTAGACAGCAACATGTGTAGCCCATAACTTGCCACTGCCCCGCCCCTTTTTGCCCCGACCCACCCACCGCCCCTTTAGCATGTCCTTTTCCTGCTCTGTCATATTTCAAGGCAAGGAACAAAAAGGAAAAGCAGAAAAACAGAAAAGGCGCCAGGGAGCAGGCAAAAGAATGGATGGAAATAAGCAAGGGAAAAGCGGGGAAAATGGGGAAAAGCGGGACGCACACTGGCACATATCGACAGCTCCTGCCATAAATTTAACAGGTAACAAGCGACACCCCAATCCCCAGAATGAACCAAGGCAAAAACTTCTGCTGACTTGCCCCCAAAAAAGTGCTGGCCGAATGTCACTCATACGCCATGTGGCACCGGCAGGGAAACCCAGGTGAAAAAGATTTTGATCGATCACTTATCTCTTGGCACGATAAGGCATGGGATAAATTCATTAAATTATGAGTGGTCACTCAAAAGCGTGATGCAGGAAAGACAAAAAAGAAAATCTAATCTGTTTCTAAAACTAATTTATTTATAAGGTATGGCCCTTGCCATACCTTACGATCTGCTTCAAAAGGATATAACTTTCCAATGCTAAAAATTTAATTTGGAAAATAAATCACTTCATAAAGGTTACTTCTGCATGGAAAATCTCTGATGTATAATGTTACATATATCATTAAAAACAGTCCTGTTTAAAGGCATACTATCTACCTTTACGCTTCTCAACTTCATCTCTGTTGACAAGGTATGCTCTTTTTCTTAAATATTATATAATCATATCAAATTTCTAAAATAAATAATTTTATAAAATTTATTTCTTCTTGGAAAATCGCATCTCTCCCGTTTAAAGGTACATGTTATACCTCTGCGATCCTCCTCTTTGTCTCCTTTGAGGGACGCACAAGTGAATCGTGAAGTGCTCTCGTTGCCGCTCCAACTTGCCTGGTAAATGATATCCCTGCTCAGCGCTGAACATAATCCGTATCTGCCTAAAGTCCCATCCCACTTGCCGGTTCGTTTGCTTTGGCTAACTCCAATTTTTACCAGCTTGTTGCTAATATATCATGACAAACGAAGGGTTGTTCGCTCCCCCTCCTTTCTCTTTCGGGCTTTTTTTTTATTATTTTTTAACTTTACGTTGTTGTTGTGGCTGGAAAAGCCAGGCTGTTACATTTCTCCCTCATTTTGTTTTCAGCACAAACTTTGTCGCAAGTTTGCCTGTGCCTGTGCCTGTGTCGCCTTTTGTTTCGCCTTTTTCAACCCTTTTTTCCCTTTTCCAGAACACATCCGGTGCTGAAATGCTGAAATACTGGAATACTTCCCCCCGCATGTGTTAATGGCAAATTAAAATTCACTTAACAACATTCCACTTTAGTTTCTAATTTGGAATTTCATTCCGAGACTGCACTTCCCATTTGGCTGGCTGGCCCTCGTTTTTTATTCAACTGCCAAAAATCCTCGTTAAGAATTTATGAGCCGAGCCACAAAAGCCGCAGACACCGCTCATGCAATTTGCATCCTGTGGGTGCTCCACCCAGAAATGGGTTCATGGAGGGGTTATACGGGGTTTCAGGGGGTTTCAGGGGGGTTAAGGGGGGCTTACAGAGCGGGTTGTCAATAATAAATAAGCAATGCGGTAGGCAAAAAGCTTAAAGTACGAAAACGAACTCTAGAATACTCTGAATGCTTGTGATAAGTAATGCAGTAAACAATTTTCTTTTGTAGCACTGGAATATTTAGAAAATACAAAGAAATACTCCTATTCTCATACCAAATACGTAATGTAATGCGTTCAATTCGATGTTTTCTGTTTCTTTCGTATCTGAATTTGTAAAATATTTTAGTTTGTCAAGTCCACTCAGAACTATTTCTACTGAACTAGCCCGAAATCCCATTATTTCTCAACCTGTGTGAAAACCGACTTGCCCACTTTTTCCACTCATCAAAAGGGTATGCAAAGTAATGCAAAAAATTCCCACAGTCCGTGTCTGGCTCTTAATATTTCCTTGTCCTCTGGGGGCGTCTTAAAAGCTTCTGTTCTGTTCGGTTCTGTTCAGCTGAGTTCCGCAGCCACTCCGGGCTCTTTCTTTCACCACCTTGCCTCCGTGCAGGGAAAACGAAAACCCCTTTGGCCAGGAGAAGGAGTCTTGCTCAATTGAAATCAATTAAAAATCAATCAACTCAAATGTAGTGAAAAACAATTTTTAATTGAAAAGCAGGAGATGAAAGTGCGGAGAGGTGAAGAGCACCGGAATCCGGGTTCCTGGATCCTGCATCCTGAATCCTGAATTCCGGACTGGACCTGGCGGCACCTGAGTGCTGAGTGCTCAATCCCGAAGTTCAAGTGGCTTCCACTTCCACTTGCAAAGAGAATAAGGACACGCCACGCCACACACACACCACACACACATGGACTTGGAACTGGAGAGCTGGGGAGCAAAGTGCATGAATATTTTATGAAGATAAATAAGGATAAAAACTTCAAACGACCACGAAAAGTGGTCGCTGCTTGAAAATGGACCAGCAGTGGGCTGAAAAGTGGGCCGAGTGCGGACCACTGGGCGTATGAGCAATGGGATTTGGCATTTGCATTGCCAACCAATTGAAACAGAAATCAAAGAGTCGGCCGCCGCAGCACTTTGATTGCCAATGCGCAAAACTTTTCACCATATGCTGAAAAATAGTGGTTAAAAGCGGGTGCCACAGTGGGTGGCTTTCTTATTTGGAGCATGGACAACCGCTAATGTTGTCTGCGGCCAAGTTGAAGCAGGAATAAGTTTGCGATACCCTCTTGTGGGAGGTTTTAGGAGTATGTATCTTTCAAATGCCTTTTTGGGCTAGAAATCGAATCAAAGACAAATGAAATTCTTTTCGGGTACCATTATGATATATTTGAATATTTGTTACCACCTAGTAGATCTATTTTTATTCGATTTATGCTATTGCAGAATACAATTCCCTCCAACATCAATACAAGAGGTATTAAATAGTCGACACCCTACGATCGCGACTCCCTTTAATGAACTTTGGACATCGCCTGCTCTATGAGCCAAATGCTCCAAACAAACAAACAACAAACAAACTGCAAACGGAAAAAAGCCAAACTCATTTCAAAGCTATTAGGCGAAGAAGGAAAAATTTCTCACAAACACTACACAAAAGCGGGGAAAGAACTATCAGAAGAAGCCGAACAAGGATTATACGTTGGGAACTGAAATTAAGAGCAGAAACTAAAAGAGATGCCAGTCTAACCCAGTTAAGTGGAGCTTTGGGTTCTACCTTATAAACCTCTATGTAATCTTTAATCTGTCATTTTTTCAACAGTTTGCCATAATAAAATCTTAATTGTATCTACTACTTTCACCTTTGGGTTTCTCACTGATGCTTTGAAGTTAATCGATTACCGATAGCTGCCTTCCTATCACGATATCATCTCTATCGCTGCATTGATTCCTTTTTGGCAGGCCTTCTGAAAACATTCTCTTTGTGGTTCTCACCCCCTCCCCTGTTACATTTACTGGAAAAGGCGTTAATGTGATGGAAGCTACGCCCCCCTTTTGTTTGACCCAACGGCCGACAGGGGGAGCCACTCAATGTAATGAAGGTCATTACAAATGTACTTTGAGTCGTGCAAAAAGTGCGTAACTGGGGCCAAGAACAAACCGTGAGGGGCAAACTCTCTCTTTCTAACGCATTTTCCGAACCCCCCAATCCCCGGACTTTTCCAGCCCCCCTTCCATTTTCCGATTTTGTAGGCAGCTTTGGGTCATTAGGTGACGCCTGTCCATGAGCACAAAACGTAATTAGTCGACTACGACGACGATGACAGCGAAACAGAAACATGTAAAGTGGAGCGCTCCACTGACCCAACGAACGATCCATGGCCCACTTTTTGGCCCCACGTTTCTTGGCCATTGATGAGAGCCAAAGTCTTGGCAAAAAGTTGGTAATTAGGATGTTTGTGCTGATGACAGACGGCCAAGTTGAAGGGATGAGGATGGGAGTTGAACTAGAACAGGATCTCATTTCCCAGTTCCCATTTCCCAACGGGTTTAGGGATCACGGTGGCATTTTAAAATTAAGTTGACATCTTAAGTTGAACTTGTTTAATTAGATTTTATCATTATAATCAAGTCAACAGTGGCAACCCGAGACGACGACCCCCTTTCTTCGGCCTTTTGCCCAGTGTCCTTGAACTCAAACTCGAGCTTCGCCTTGCCATTTCTCGAAAGGCGAAAGGTGAAAGGTGAAGGGGCGGCGAGCATCCTCTCTGCCTAATTAGAATTTGCATTCGCGTTGCGTTGCAAATGGTAAACAGAATCCCCTTGAAGTAGGCAAAAGTCTTTTAAGCACTCTGGATATTCCTTCGGAGGGTAATTTGATTTGATGGCACAACGATGATGCCCATCTCCATGGGCATTCCTCAATGGGATCTACTTTATCTCCATTGCTACGCCTTCAGAGCCAATCAATTCCTGAATGCAACAATGTGAGTTAAGCGCATTTCGAAGCTTGAAGTTGCACATTTGCAACAGTAAATCGCATTGATTGTGTGGCTGTGCTGCCCCGTTCCCTTTTGGGCATCAAAGTGTTAACAATGAAATCGAAGCTGAGTTCTGGCAGAAAAGCGTTCCTTTGCTCCAACTTTGGGGCAAAGTATGAATGAGGAAACGGGGCATCAGGGGTTTCCCCTCAATGCGAAAATGTGGCAGATGTCAGGGGAAAGCTCGAGAAGGGACTGCCAAACGGAATCCTTTTCCAATTCCGCTGATGAAATGACATATTTCGCTCACACAAAGACCCTGCTGCACATTGTGCGTTTGGGGGTGTTAAATAAATAATTTCGAATGAATAAATCAGCAAGGATTTGACCCAAACACACTCAGCAGTGCAAAGAGTTTCTAATTTCAGCGTTTACAAAAAATCTACATTCGGCAAACTGGAATTCTAATACCAAAAAATGATCTTCTACATATATAACGCTCTCTTTGAAATTTGAAGAATCAATGGCTATATCACACGAGTAGTCACAGCGTTCAAATTTGAACAATTTTTCTCTGTGTAGACGCACTCCTCAGCATCCTGATGCGCTTCAATTACTTAAGCAGTCAATGCCACACAGCAACAACAGCAACATTGCAACAGCAACATCGCAGCAGCAACATCGCAGCAGCAACACCAACAGGGAACATTGAACGCTGAAGTGGCGACGTCGTCAGAAAGCGACTTGTGTACTTATTTTTAAACGTATTAAGGAAGCGGCGTGCTAAGGAGTCGCCACCAACAAACACATTGAATGGCAACAACGGGGAATGAAGAGTTGCAGTTGCAGTTGCAATTGCATTCGCATTGAATTAATGATGCACGTGCAACGCAAAAAGGGGGAAAATAGGGTTGGGAATGTCTGATATCGACATTCAGTTGACTGCACTGTCTGCCTGCGATTTTTCTTTGCTGTTGTGCGGTTTTCTTTGAGTTCCAGGCGATTTAAAAATAAAACCAAAGAGCATGTTTTGCTAACTATTTAAAAGTATCTATTAGTACAATTTAATTGAATTATTTAGAAACATAGTCACGACCAATGTATCTCTTAGGAAATTCACTAGCCAGTATAAATGTATCACATTTATCAAAGCGGAATTCATTCGTATAATATTTTACGGCCAACCACAAAAACCTTTGTTTTTTGTAGTTTTGCCAGAAGTTGGCCTTCCTTCAATACTAAAATGGTGCTAGATATTTTGCAAAAGGACATTACCATTACCACAGCCTTTTTAACTCTTTGAGGGCCATAAATTATGCAAAATTCTTCCATTTTTTGCGGCAGCTTCGCGAAAAGTGTCAAAGCTTAAAATTCCTCTCAGCAATGAGCGGTTTAGGAGGGGGATTCACCCCGACCCGCGTGACATAACACTTTTGCAGTTCAAGTTTGGTTTTCCCGCACTTCGCTTTACTTTTTGACAGCCATAAATTTTCGTCCGGCATGAATTCGACAGCAAACCAAAAGGAAAGGACAAAAATTTCCCCATTCTCAGTCCAACTGAAAATGTTGGGAATCTGTTTTAGCGGAATGAAAACTTCCCGAGGACTTGCACTTGCAGTCGCAGTCGCAACTTTTCGGTGGAGTCCGATCTTTTTGGGAACCCCCTCCGCCCGCCACCTGTTTGCTTTATCCCTTTATGTGTAGTCAAAACAAACAAAAAGTTTCCACTTGAAATTCCCCTGTTTCAAGTTCCCTCACCCTTTATCCCATTTTCAGGGATTTCTCTTTTATTTGAGGAAAGTGGCAGGAAAAACAAAATATTATTATTCAAGTTGTTATTCCAGTTGCTGACATTTAAGAATTGGGCGAAAAAAATAAAGTAAAAGAAAGTAACCCCTTTTACAGATTATTATAATTCAATAACTTAATATATTTCAATAATTAAGATTGAATGGGAAGTATTAATTATTACCATCAATACCTGGTGCATTCATCAAATATTGATTGAATAGCATACAATACATTTGTAGAGTAGTAGAGTTTGGCTTGGCAAAAGTTGTTGGTTTACCTTTAGTTTTGCAAATCCATCAATTAACTGGCTTTTCCTGAAGTCTTTTTTTCAACCCGCTCAATTATCGATTTGTGGAGAATAAGCAGACACAAGGACATGGGGGGAAAATTGGAAAAACAGTCTTCGCATTGAAATCAAAGCCACAAAACCCATCAAGACATTTTTTAATGACGCCACGAACAGACGGAACAATATCCCCTTTATCATTTAGCCCAGAGCCCCCTCATTCCCATTGGAAAACTCCACTCCCCGTTGTCTGCTCTTTTTCCTCCCCCCAAACCCCTTGATATTCCAAATCCCTCTGCTCCTTTGAGCGGGTGTCTGATGAATGACAGGTCTGTACACAGTTAAAAACACTCAACGTCAGTTTTATACTTTGTAAATATAAGATTTGACAAGCAATCATCCTTACAAAAATATTTTGGTATTTCTTAAAAACGCATTTACTTTTCCATTAACATTACAAAACTGAATATTCACTTCTAATATGTTGATGATATTTCTGAAAATTATTTTTGAAATATCAAATATCAATACAGTTCTTTCTGTGTACTTTTCAGCATTTTCACAACGCAACAAATGCAAATTGTTGTCATTCAGGGATATCCTGCCGATTTGGGCGGGGGAGTCCCCCGTTTCAACCAACAAGGACGCATGATTTTTGCGGTGTTTTTGTGTATATTAATGCGGCTGGCAAAGTAGCTTTTAATTAGCATGTTGTCTGCGGCCGCAATTACCCTCCTTTGCCACCACGCCCCTGGATTTGTCGTGGCCCCCTGTTTTTGGGGCTCTTCAATGGCTTTTCCAGGTGGCAGGGAAATAGTTGGAGGCTCGTGAGTCAAGGGTTTCCCCGGCTTCCCCCTCTGTGGAGAGGGGAACGGGAAAATAGGGGGCGCTCAAAGTGGCTTAGGCTCCCGCAGAGTGACTGCAAATAAGCCGCGATACACAGAGGGATATGATAATACCTCCGCAGATACTTTGCCATCCTCAAACTTTTGTGGGGATTAGGTGATTCGGTTTCGGGAAGGGCTGGCGGAGGGGTTCTGAATGGGGATTTGCCCACAAAAGCTCTGCGGTTTTGCTACAAATTCCATAATGATTCAATGACGCTTGAGTTCGAAGGCATTAAATGGCAGGCAGGAGGCATGTTACCTCTAATTACATTGCTTTCCAGGAATGCAAAAGATGTAAATCGTTGGAATGACTATGAAAACACATTTAAAATGGAACAGAAAGAGCAAAATAATACCCAACAAAGGGATTGCGATCAAATACCCACAAATATTTAAAGAATATCTTAAAAATGCACTACTATTATTTTTCAGTTAGTTCTACAGTTTCAGTCTGAAGTTCTGTGTGTCCTAGACTTACTTCGGGTGAACCCCTTCTACACTCATAAAATTATTTTTCTAAATACTAGAAAAATCGCCCTAAACCTGAAATCGCCCTAACATTAAGAAAAATCGCCCTAAATATAGGACAAATCGCCATAGAAAATATGTTTTAGGGTTAATTTTTCTAAAATTTCTATTATTTAAGGTGAATTTTTCCGAGCACATGCTTTTAAAATTTTCTCATATTTAGGGCAAATCGCCTTATTTCGTAGAACAAAAAATCATCCAAAATCGCCCTTAAAACTAGAAAATTGCCCTTGAAATTTGAAATTCGGTAGCCTAGCGGTCTAATGCGCTGAACTTTCAAACTCGTCTAAATGGCGTGAGTTCGAGCCCACGAAGAGTCAACATTTATTTTTCTTTTTTGTGCAAGTTTTAAGAATTGAATTCTTAAACAATTTTGTGTGCAGAGGCAAAAAAAAATTTTAGAACACGTCAAAATAACAAATAAAAAAATTTATATTACATTAAAATAATAGTTTTTTAATGTATTTAGTCTAATTGGGTAAAATAAAACATAATTTGTTGTCGTTAGTGAGAATATTTCTTAGAATTAAATTGAGAATTTGTTCTTAGAAAAATTGAGATATGCACCCTTTTTGCGCGTCGCCTAGCGCGATGCGTCTTTGGTGCAGCGGTAGTGCTCTCGACTGCGAACCCAGCGGTCGTGAGTTCGATTCTCGCTGCGACCACGAGAATTTGTCTCAAGAAGTAAGTTGTTTTTTATATTAATGTTATTTCCGTGATTCCTGTTTAATGACTACTCTTCAGTTCATATGACTCTAATTAGCAGTTTACCAACATGCGTGGAGCGGCCAAATAATAACCTTGCCCTTTTCTCTCACCCTCTCAAATTATAGTGAAAAAAGGACACTAAGTCAAATAATCCTAAAAAAAAATCCTGGAAAAAGTACCGCAGATAATGTTTGCCGAGAACCAGCAAATATGTCCAAACACGATTTTTTTATAAAAATTAGTTTCAATATTTAGGGCACTTGCTCTTGTTTTTAGGGCGCTTCACCATAATTTCAAGAAATACCGCCTTTGATACTTAAAATATTTTTTCATATGTTAAGGGTATTTACCTTTGAAAAAAGAAAAATCGCCCTAGACTTAAGAAAATTAACCCTAGATCTAAGAAAAATCGCCCTAAATGTAAGACCAATACATGCCTATTTTTAGAAAATTTTGCCCTTGTTTTGTTACCCAGTCGCCATTGACCCCCGTTTTAGGGCGATTTTCCTTGTTTTTAGGGCGATTTTACAGTAAAATTTATATGAGTGTAAAACTCCTTCTTAAACCCCTTCTAAAACTCCTTCTTGAACCCCTTCTCCCACTCCCATCCACTTCAATGCCCCCATTAAATTATCACCAAGGATTTTAATGGCTAGTGATCTCGTTCTCGTACAACAAAGACCAACAGCATCTGTAACTCTGGTTATTACCCCCCACCATTTTTCCAGCCCCTTTTGTTGATTAAAGTTTGAGGTTTCACGCTAATTAGATGGCACGCAGGCGCATGACACAAAACGCCGCTGATGGCGGGAAAAATCTAGAAAAAGGGGGGGAAAAGTTGGAAAAAAGGGGGAAAACAGCAAGTATGTATGCGTGTACAAGGGAGCTGCAATTGCGGCTTTGATTATTAAGCATAGTGTTGAGGTTGCTCGTTTTTCTGTTGTTTTTGTTGACTTGGCCCAGGCCTAAGTAACACGATTTTTCTTCATTATTATTTCTTGGCACGCGATCTGACAAGTAGACGAGTTGGTGTTGGTGCTTCGATCCACTGCGAGAAATGATTTATAATCTGAAGTACTGCTTCAAAATAATATTTAAAAACTCAAGAGCAATCCCATTCTGACTGACTGAACTTGCGAAACGTAATTTTTTTCAGTGCCCCTCTACAGGCATGGATGTTTTTGTTTTTGTTTTTGCCGGACTTTGAGCTAGTCAAGCAAGCTGTCGCCATCGCCTTCGGATGTCGTGTTATGCGATTTACATCGAGTGTTGTTTTCTGGGGAGAGCTTTCCACTCGACTACCCCCCTCCTCACCCAAACCCCCCGCCCCACCCGATGTATAACAATGTGTATATCTATGCATTTAGAAATTATAGTTGATGGCTTACTTGCAATTAGCGACGTATGCTGCCGCTGCTGCTGATGTGCCTGATATGCCGTCGATTATACTGTCGATTCTCCCCGTAGCGATCTGCAAAGCAAACAAACAAATGGAGAAACAAACATTTATTGCCGGTCGAGCTCAATTATCGTTAATTAATCCATTCATCGTAAAAAGGTCGCTATCAAGTGAACCGATGAATCAGTGTTGCACCACTTACCGATCACA
The DNA here is from genome assembly GCF_014743375.2 of Drosophila subpulchrella. Lineage (NCBI taxonomy): Eukaryota > Metazoa > Arthropoda > Insecta > Diptera > Drosophilidae > Drosophila > Drosophila subpulchrella. Next base: position 28,801,971 of record NC_050613.1, on the reverse strand, counting down.
CACGCCTTTGCTAACCAGTAGCTGATTTAAAGCTAATGGTTTTCTATAAACGCAACTATAATCATCAGTGAGTCAAACCGCAATAGTTGGGTAAAAAATGTAGTTCATGAATTCGTAGCAATGATAATACTTGAGAGTCAATAAGGGAAGCTAACTAACGTCTTTAAACATAAGTCTAATGGTACATAGAAAGACAAGTTTTGAAACTATATGACTTCCGTCCCTGAATAGTAATCAGCAGTTGATTACAATTCCTTGGTTTACATTATCAATTTGATAAGTAATGGATTTCGAAATAGGCGAGTAATGTCATAAAAAGTTATTTCTTAGCACATATTACCTATCTTAGCATTTACAGTTACGTTCTTTTTAACTGATATCAACTAAAATTGTAAAGATTTTGGTAATTACCCCAAATAGTCAATGAAAAACACCTGCGCTTGCCGATAAGGCTGCTTTTATAGCTACCTCTAACGATCTAGCAACTTGCGCACTTATCAGGAAGCCGCGCAGCAGATATGGATTAGATAAGGGTCTAAGCTAATTTCCTTATCTGCTTTTGTGTGCGGCGTTTGGATTTTTCCACAAGGCTTTGAGAACTAGGAACTAACGCAAATAGATCTAGTCGAAAATAACCGAAAATAATGTGGGCAAATACAGGTAGTTAATTTTAATAGCTCGTCTAGAGATTCCCACGAATTCACCCCTGATTCGGACTGGTAATCGCTGCTTATTTTTGAGCTAAGACAGACAGCCCTGCAATCTTATCTTTCGCCTATTTACGACTACGGGTCTTATCAGGGGTTCTATCTACTCACTCTCTGTTCGTCACGTGAAAGGTGGAAAAATCGGCGAGGCAAAAAGAAAATAAGTAAACATGGGAAAGGAGAAAAATCAAAAATCTCGGGCATATACCAAATGCGCGGCCCCAAAAAAAATATATACACATATAGATATACAAAAGTGAGGAGTGGGGAGTGGGCAGACACTACATTTTCTGCTCCAAATACGCTTTTCACAATTTTCGCACACACACCAGGGAGAGACTTTTCATTTTACTTTTGCCACACGCGTCGTATGCGCAATGTTTGCATATGTATGTATGAATCTATGCATGTATGAGTTGGCCCAGTCAGTCATTCAGTCAAGTGAGCCACGGGTTTTTGTTTATTATGTTTAAAAAAGTGAAAATTGCATTTTGCCATTTTTTTCTTGTGCTGTGTTTGTTTTCCTTTTTGTGTTTCTAATGCAGCTGAAAATTAATTCAAAATTTCATGGCGCAGTGGGCGATAGAGGGTTAACTATGAGTGCTTTCACAGCTGGCAGCATATGTCCAGCGCAGTGAGAATATGTGAATCGGAATCGCATTCAGACAGTAAAATTTTTGAAAAATAAAACATAAATATCTCGTTAGCTGTTAACTGGTAGATTCTTGCCCAAAAATACGAAGTCAATTTGTCCGTTCACGAACCCATTTCAAAAACAGAAAACTACGTCTATCCCCAAGAAAAGTGTTTTTCAAAATTGTATAGAAATTCAAAGGGTTGCAGCTATAAAAACATGAATATCATCATTTTTTGTGTTTATTATTTCACTCATTTCCACTCCATTTCCCTATCCGGCACATTTCCAATAATTTCCATTCCGTCCAGGAACCCCGGTCAAAAATAGGAATCTATATCCGTCCCCAAAGAAATTTTGTTTCCCTTTTAAATGAACTATATGAAATGTTATTTTGGTTCTCAATCCAAGTCCTTGAAACATCAATACCATCATGTTTTATGCCTATTATTTCTCCATTTCCACTCCATTTTCATATCCTGCACATTTCAAATCATTTCCATTCCATTTCATTCGCCGATTTCCGACATTTCATTTCATTTCGTGCAATTGAACTCATTATCATCTCGTGGAAGCGATTGTTATAAAACTTTTGATACCTATCATAGCACAGAAAAAGCCCGAAAATTCCACATCGAGGGGAGGGTATTTCTAAAATTCGGCGCTGAAAAATGAAAGTTTTGCGTTAATTTCAAATGTTTATTAACGCGATTATCCAGCATTAAATGTTCGTTTGGATTGCCCGCGTTGTTGTTGGCGGTTGTTGGTTTTGCGGTTGGCATTTGAAATGTGTTTTCAGTGTTGTCGATTATTTGGAAAACGGTTGAAAGCGATGACATCTAATCAATTTGCGCCGCCAGTCCCGTTTCCCCCGCCTTTTTCCCATGGTTCGCTGCGTTTGCTTGACGGCTGCAGTTTTAATTAAGTGTTTAATTAATGATGAGGCTCTCAAAATGGAAAAGGGGTGGGCGGTAGGGGTGCGGCCCCGGCAATTGAAACTGCAATTGCCATTAGAAGAGGCAAATGGCATTGGATTGGGAGCGAACGCAATTAAACCATGCGAGTTGGCGCTTTAATTTCAAGAAAACAAGGCAAAGGGCTGCTAAATTTATTGTGATGGGAAATGCGGAACCATTGTAATATTATTTTAAATTAGAATATGTTTATTCTGAAAGCCCCCTGAACAAATTATAAAATACTCAAACAATCAGGCAACAATTTGCCACAGTATTATGCAGGCAATGTATAGGGAAGAATTTACAAGTTGCATTACCATACTATATAGCTGTTTCATAAAAGTATATAAATACACTGCCGCTTGTAGAATGCCGTTGATTTGATCAAAGTGAGGGGTTATTTATATAATAGTTAAACAAATCTTTGGGCATAGAGATCCATCAATTAGCCCCTATATTACGCCCAAATCTTTATTCCCTTCCTGAAACTCAATAAACGGAGGCGGCAAATCACTTCACTTATGCAATTTCAAACCCGCACCCCTACGAATTTTCCCTGGGGAAGGGTCTAAAAACACAGTTTTTGGGCCGGGAAATACACAAAAAAAAATAACAAAACGCAATCGCAGGCTGTTTATCTTTAGTCCTTCCGTTATGAGGGTCGCTCGGGGAAAACGGGGAAACTCGGGGAAAATGGTCCTGACCTTGCCTGACCACCACCCACGCACTTGTGTCTGTGGACCCAAACATTTTCAGGCATTTTCATTTGCATTTTCAATAATAATTCGTTGGCCATGACTTTGCAAGGGGTTTGGGGCGTTGGGATTTTCTTTTTTGTGTGTCCCTCATCGCCAAACATTTATTTATTATAGCCTTCGTAATCGTTTACGGCAGACGCAACCAAAGCAACGAAATTATTCAATAGTGCAAAATTTCGGCGGAGGGAAATCGTAAGGCGTTGGGCGGTGGGCGTGCCCAGTAAATGGTAAAGGGAATTGTTATAAATTGTCTTGAAAAGGTTTGAGAAGGTTTTCATACCAGACAGATATTCTGTTATTTGCTGTCGCATTTCCTTTTCGGGTTTTTTTGCTTAGCAAAAAAACGAAAAAAAGACGAGTATCTTTGAGATATTGTATCTGGTCGTCCTGGATGTGTAAGCGATTTGCTTGGAATGGTTCATATAAGTATATCCGCAAAAAGGGTGGCAGAAAACAAAGGCGTTTTCCGACTCATGATGTAAATGTTATGGCAAAGACTCAAACTGGCTGGCTATTTGCCTTTGGGTTATTTGTAATACAGTCCATAGTTTTCCCCCGCCCGATTGGGGTCAAATTAGAACGGTTCCAGTGGGCTTTCCACGAGTGGGCGGGCAGCCAGTCAATCAGCTTCAGGTTTTCACTGCAAGTTTAGGGAGCCCGCAACGAGAACCAGTTCGAAAAACGGAAACCCAACCTGATGGATGCCAATACTCCCAGTCGGGAAACCAGTTTTTCCGGGGGCGTGGCGCAAACAAATGACCAACGCAAACCAACATTTCCAAGGCGATTTATCATGGCCAGAATTCCGAATTCAGAATCCAAATCCCCCCAAATCTTGTATCGCAAGTCAGGCAAATCCTCCAGAAATCTCAATCTATTAAATCCCAAATCCTGCGTCCCAGCTGATTTCAGTCCGACAATCGCTGACAAAAGTGTCCAAATGCAAATTATTCATAAGCAGAGCAAATAAACAGCTTGGTTTTGCACGACAAAAAACCGAAATTAATGTTAAGAGCGTGTCTGCACGGGGAAAAATAATGTTTGCTGAGACGATACACGTTATAAGCACCCATAAAATTACCTAAGGTAACCAATATTAGCTGAGGCGAAATTTTAAACTTGGTTTCTTTTCGGTTTAGGAGAGTTTTCATCTTAGATTTGACACAATATGTGCCTTGCTAATCGAGCCATATTTTTTGTCTGTGCAGAATTGGGTTCCAATGTCCCCTGTTGACCATAGCTAAACCGAAAGCCAAAAACCGAAAACCAAAACCCAAAACCCGGAGACCCAACCGCAGCAGACAGACCAATCTGAATCCGAGTCGGAACCTGAATCTGAATCTGAATCGGAGTCCCAATCCCTCCACTTGACGCCTGCGGTTTAACCCCTTTCCCCGCTGATAAGCTGCTTAACTGTTTGTGCTGCACAAATATGTTAAGGGGCGGCGGATTGAGAGGGGGTGTGGCGGCGACTTTGTGGACAGAGGGGAGCAAACGCAGGTGAAAACGTCAGAAGTTGCAGAAACGGGAGTAAAGGAGCGTTTTTAATGTTTAGACAGCTTACAAATAATGGGATTTCAAATATAAATAACGCACATGGATATGGAGTTTAAGTATTTTTCAGTGGGTACAGATCAGAGGTTGGCACATAATACCATAAACATTTGTGTGTGTGCAGACCAGCGGTAATTTCAGGTATCTAAGGCTTAAAAAATGTTTCAGCCTGTCATGAATAAGATCCAATTAAAATATTATAATATTTTCCATTGATTTTCGTTATTTCCACTAAGCTATCCATCGAATCGAGGATCGTTTTTTCAATTGGCTTTTCCCTTTTGGCTGGCCTCCAAGTGGAAATTGCAACCTCCAGCGAAAATTGCATTTGCGGGAAGCCTTTGCCTTTGCCGCGACCTATCTCAATTTCCCCTGTTGTTCCGCCCAAAATGCAAAGGTGGGAGGGCTTGTCACTTTTGACATTTCTCGCCGGGCCTTTTAACGCTGTTAGCTCCCCTCTGGGGGAGTTCTCCGAACCCATAAAATGAAAAGCGAAAAAAAAACTGAAAACTGAAAACCGAAAACTTGGAGCGGCCTCAAAAAACATGCACCCAAAATTGAGGAGGGGGATCGGGAGTGCCATTGTGGTTTGGTTGGGCAATAAATCTACCGTCTTTGTCTTGCAGCAGCTGTACAAAGGAGCCAAGGATACAACGGGGGTCAAAGTGGGGAAAAGCGGGGGGAAAAATGGGAAAAACTGCGCCTGTTGCGGTCGCAATTTTCTGTTTACATTTTGCATTTTGGCCAAAATTCGAACTGACAACTGGCTGCCTCCAATTGTGACTGCAAATTAAACGTTTTCGGGGATTGGCAGCTGCGGGAAAAACCCTCAATCCTCCACGCCACTGTTATTTGCATTGAAAAGTAAAAGTTTCTCAATATTGTTCGCTCTTTTATGACTTAAAAACCTATATAGCTATCTATCATGGCGGCGCTCTCGAGATGAAGATGGAAATGGAAATGAAAATGAAGTTGCCTTGTGCAACTTTCCCCCTTCTAGCCCCCAAAAACCAAAAAAAAAAAAAAACAATGAGCGATATGGCGGGCAGATAAACGAAACGAAAAGAAGCGAAATGAAACGAAGTCATCGCTTTCGTGCCTGAAAATTAGAGCTCGAGCTTGAGATGAATTTCCACATATAGGCAAAAATATATAAAATAGACTTTATACACCCGAGCGTCGTATAAATTATGGCAAATGAGTAGAAGTGCCCGGCTTGAGTTGGACGACTGCAAGATACCCATTGTACGTCTTTGTTAACTGCGATAAGAATTATATGAAAAGACAACCTGGCAGTTTATTAGTTGCTACCGAGAAAAAGATAGCAACCCAGCTCCCAAATGAAAAAATGATTCATTTTTTGTTTAGTTGAATAACATCAGACCCCTTTCATACCTGCTAAATGATTTTTAACATTTCCATACATTCGGTTGGGGGAGATTGGTTTATGGGTCGCTGACCATTGGCCCCTGGGCCATATGCACATACATACATGCAGGCATACATGTGGCAATTAAGTCGGGGCAAATAGCATATAAAAGAAAACTTGGGCCGCACTCTTAACTTGGCGAACATACAACAAATACATCCGGATCATGTTCGGCCAGATTTGCACATATCGGTTGGTTGACTCGGGTCAGGGCTGTCTAATTGAGCAATTGTCTATGTTTTGGTCCAACTGGAAACCGACTGGGAACGTGGCATGCGAATTGGTGAGCGTCATGCGAGTTGCAAAGCCACGGCTCAATAAGTCCGATCTCGGGGGGATCCCGCCGTGATAATGACTTTCCGCTGCACTTGAGATCATCTCGTTGATCCAGCTGATCACTGGCCGTCTTCGATCTTCACAAGATGCACTGCAGACGAGGAAAGTGGTCAGAGAGTCGATCAACAGCGGAAAGTGGATGGATCGATCTCGAGATCATGGGATAATCACTTTAAAATACATATGTTTGGGAACACATTAGGGATATTTGCCTATCACTTATCATTTAGTGATCAGTGATTCATAAGTGTGATGATAGCTGAGAAATACTTTAAAAAGTAATAATCGGCGACCATTTATGTATTGTCTTATTACCGGATTTCCATTTACTGTTAAATGCGAAGAGCGATCTAGAGATCCCCTGGGATGATCACTTGAAAATATTTATGTTATTTTCATTATGTTATGATGTGATAGCTCAGAAACAACTGAAAAATAGTAATCGATGAATGCGATCCTCGGGACTTTCGGGTATAGGGATACAACAATCGATCCATTTATGGATTCTCCTATTAGCCCTCTATTTACGGTTAAATGCGAGACGATTGCATAAGTCTAATGAACCCACACTCCAATCAAGCAACTATGACTCGACAATTTTATCGATCGTCGGATGGGATCGGCCGCCACTGGGAACCTCTGCTAAAAAACAACTGGGATCCACCCGCAGTTTCACTTTGTTTGTATTTTTTTCGCCTGGTGGGGGAGATACGAAAATCATGAAATTTTATAACCGTCCATCGATGGCAATGCAATTTTCACTCGTAGCAAAACGCGGCGAACAGACGACCTACATGGGTGCGGTATTTGAGGGGTCCGAAAAAGAAGACGGGTCTCTGTATTTTTCTTTTCCGAAGAAGCTACAATCGAGCCAAAAGAGGCGAGCACAAAGAGCGCTTCAAACGGATGCGCCTCAATGCACACAGACCGAGCCCCCTGCCCCCTTCCCCTTCTCATCGCATCCACCGCCTCCGCCACATTTTGGTTGCAGTGTAATAAGTCTACCATGGTCCCCATCGACTGCCTCAATTTCGCTCCGCGCTTTGTCAATATAATCTGCTTTTGCTTTCGATACTCTTTTTTACAGCAAGGGATGTATTGATTTCAGCAACAATCCGACTAGGAAAATATCAAGATCGATTAGGTAGTCACAGTTTTTGTTGATATTTACAAAGAGACTGTATCTGTAAAATTGAAATTTTATTTTATCCGATTATACTCTTGAATATGCTTTGAAATCCAAAAAGAGAGAATTACAATTTGATTAATCACTTTTTAAATTATTTTGGTGTAAGAAACAACTTTCTAACCTTGGTAACTTGTAGTATTTTAAAATATAATCAACTTGAGTAACTGCAAATTTACTAATTTGTCTTTCGGGTAAGGGAAAGGGTATTTCAAGTTAGGAGCTACAAACCCATGGTGGTCCCTCCTAGTTTTGTTGCACCCACTTCCTTTCAGGCTGCATTTACTCCCCAGGGGACAGCGGGCCGAAAAGAGGAGGCATTTTTCAGGCGATGACAAATTTCGAGCCGAAAACAAAGCAGAAAAACCGACAGCAAAAAGTAAAGAGAAAATAAGGCGGCGAAACATCAGCTTCATCGGCATAGCGTCATCGACGGGGGCGAAAGTATGCGCAATAATCGAAAAAACGTCGATGAGCTTAGTGGGGGAAGCTCGGAGTGCAGGGGGGACAGCCTCTTGCTCTCTGCCTGGGAAATTGAAAGCAACTATGGAAAAAAGGGAGCAAAAAATGAAAATATTTTGAATATTTCCACGTGCATTTGCATAAACGGGGGCGGGGCGAAAAGCCGGGGGTGGACTTTTAAGCGTTGACAAGCCCCGGGCTCCCTGCACTTCAATCTAAAGCCCAAGCTGAAGTCGTAGTCCAAAATGCAGAGCTGCAGCCACAGCAGCAAAAAGCTTTTTGGCAATTTGCCCTCCGTTCGCATTTTTTTGTCAAGGCAGACGGCTTTAAAAGGTGCAGTCTCGCCCTGAAAAATTGAAAATAAGGAAAAGGAATAGTCGGAGACGGAAAATATTCAACTTAATAAATGGGGAGTACGAAAAACGGAACTGCCACTGTGGAGCAAAATAAACTTAAATCTAGAAAATAACAAAAAACATTGGTTCTACTTATAGTTTAAGAATCATATATATTTTAAAATATTTTGTTCCTCTTTTTAGCCCTAACACCAAACACCACAAATGTGCCACAATTTCAGTTGCAACATCTTTTCAACTCCGTTCCCGTTCCAATTCCACAACCACAAAACCCACTGCAGCCGTGTCAGAACTAAACGGAATGGAACACGAAAAGATGCCGACACTTGGGTCAGCACTCTTCAACCCTCTTCTAAACCCCTTTTTTCCCCTTCTCCTTCCATTCCATGCCCCCAAACCGCAGGAGCAGCTCGTTTTTCTTCTGTTTTTTCAGTTCAGTTTCAGTTACCGGTTGTACAATGTGCGAGACACGGAGGAGATGATGCTCACAACAAACCTGCCCCAAGTGCCAAAGTAAACCAAACCAGAGAAACGGGAAGAGACAGCAGAAGACTGCAGAAGACGCCACAAGAAGAGACTCTTCGCGTTCGGGGTAGATCTCCTATATCTTGTATGTTACCTTAAGCTTGGGGTGTTTCTAATGGATGTTCGGGAATACCAAATATGTACATCATGTAGCTAGATAAGGTGAACAATGGAAATTATATATTAGATGAATGATTTAAGAAAATATTTTTTGTATACTTTCTTTGGATGCATCCTCGAAGCAGTTTGGCTTTTCAGTATGATGTTCGGTTATTGGGAATCACCTCTTATCGTGTTGCAGGGTATTTTGCAACTACCTCAGATCCTGGCTTCGCCGTTTTCGCATTGCCATCGTTGTTTCTCCTGCTGATGATGTGCTGCCCCATGTGGCAATGTGGCAAGAAATGTGGCATGTGGCTGGAGCCCCTTGTTTATGTGTCCACTGTATGTGTGTGTATGTGGCCACATATTGCATGTTGCCAGCTCCTCAATTGGCAACACACACTAGTGCACTGTGTGCGAGAGTGTGTGTTAGCTTGTGGCATTTCTAGGGTGAAATGTCTGCGCGTGTGGCACGCATGCGAAGATTTCTTTCTGGCTCCATTTCGGGACTATCGCATGACCCTGAAATGCAATCACAATCGCAGCTCTAAGCTCTCTCTTTCTATCTATGTTTCTATATCGCTTCATCTGATCAACTTTAAATTGGGCTTTATGACCTCAGATGCTGATGCTATAAACACAGGGATTATGAAGTATATTGTTGTTTATACAATGTAATCAAAACAATAGGGAGTCGCAAATATTCTATATATTACCTAGAATCCCAAGAATATTCCTCTCCAAGATCTTGTTCCACGGAGGCACTCATTAAACACTGCTGACACACGAACTCCCCGACATAATGATCATTCCCGGAGACTGAAAACATCATTGGGGGTTTTTGTCTTCGTGCAGAAGAAACATGCGTTGCCCCTTGTCGGCTCCTCCCCCTCTGAATACCCCCTCCTTGCTCCACGCCTCTGTGTTTGGCCGTAAGTTATTCCTACAACAGCAGGAATTTGTTTAAGGCATACACATAACACCAGGCCAACAACAACAACAAACGGCAAACAACTTAAAACCGGTTGCCTTTGCAAATTTTTTTCCTCAGCATCAACTCTTCATTTTCCTCGTTGGGATCCCCCTTCTTTCTCCTGCTGCTTCTTCTCCGGCAATTTTCAACTGTGGTTTCAACTTGAATCAATCATTGAACCGCACTTAATCAATATTTATGAATTGGATCGGATTCTTCTATCCCCACTTGGCAATTCTTTAGCAAAACGATTGCTTTCTTCTCTTGTCAGCTTTTTCTGCTTGTTCTCGAACATCTGTTTTATGGTACGATTTTACTTTTCGAATCAATCAATATTTATGAATAGAGGATTCTTCTACCTTAATCTGCATATTGCTAATCGCATTTCCCAGTTGTTGATCTATACGAAACGTTGGTTTCTTTCAACTTAAGCACACTGTCTTTAAAAAGTTACCGTTATAAATCTGGCTTCTTCTGATTACAGATGCCAACACATCGATTGCCTTAAAGTTGCTTCCGCGTCGAATGCGCTTATTAGTTTGGGACTTGCGGTCGCCACGCCCACTGGCAAGCCGCAACCTCACCTTCTTAGCCTTCTCAAGTCCGCTGGTTGACCACCTTTTGGCCTCTTGAGTTGCAATCAACTTGTTGAGAAGGAACAGAATCCGAGGGGAAAGGATTAGCGTTGTAGAACTCGAGCTTTAAAGGATAATCAACCTAATGGATGGTACCTACTAATATAATGCTCCTATAGAAACCATCATTTTATAAACTTCAATTAACTTAAAATTGATATAATCATCACTTAACTTGTAATAAAATTCCATTAAGCGTAATCATAAATTCTTAGTATATTACAAGCCCGCAATCTTTGTATCTTATGGGACCACCCGCTCAACTTTCCCACCCACAACAACCGCACGGTGGCCATCATTACCATTAGCATTATCACCATTACCGCACCTGAAATCCGAGTACGAATACGAATCCGAGTCCAAATCCAAATCCCAGGCCATCAGAAGAATCCATTCCGAGGGTTACACGCGGTGCAATCTAAATGCCAAACAAGAAATCAAGGCAAAAACGAGCAGAATGAATAAAAGCCAGCGGAAAAACAAGAGTCAAATGCAAAGAATAAACAAAAGTGGAACCCCCATTTCCCGTTCCCCGGAAAACTCGCTGGTTAAACAACAATTGCAGGGCAAAAAGCATCTGAGCACACATGTGCCACCAAATTATTCACACCTCCTCCGCATTCTCCACCTCGAAGTTCTCTCCGCAACTCAACCACGCCCACTCGAGACGCACACCCCCCTATAATTTTCCCTCCCCACCTCTGTTTTTTCGCTCCCATCACCAACTCCAATTTCAACTCTGAACACTGAACACCGCATTATTATTTTAATTACACAAAAAAAAAACACTCGACAACAACCACATATGCACAAACATAAAACTTCAACAGACCGGCTCAAAATATTAGGAATGGCATCTTCTGAAAATATATTTTTATCCGGATGGAGCACTTACCATCAATTATTTGTAATTATTCGATTACAGGGTACTTATATAACCTGTTATAATCAGGTCGTTAAGGAATTTAAAATTATTTACACTTTATTTTATTTTATTTATGAAATCAAAAAAAAGTAATAAATAAAATTCAAATCACATTTGAGAACCTATTTTCTTCGCCGCTGCTGTATACGGCATTTGTATATAAGTATCTGTGCATGAACACGACTTTGGAGTTTTTGGACTCGGACTCTGACGCGAAGTTGGCAAAGTGCACTTGACGACAAAAAAAAAAAAGGGCGACACAAAAGCGCCCCCAAAAACGTTAGTTTTCAGCAAGGGGAAAAAGGGGTTTAACCCTTGCAAGGAGCAAAATGCAACAGCAGCGGCACACGTGTTGCACAGATGTGGCAACAACATAAGTTGGCGAGTGGCAAACAATTACTCCGCAACTTTTTGTCGGTGAAAATCGTGGGGATGCGTTTAAAGGGAAAACTTTTTTGCAATTGATGGGTGACTATTTGAAACGACTCCTGTGTTTTCATTAATTTATTGGAGGTCAATAATAAATACATAATTTTATACCAATAAACTCCCACAGTCCCAAAAAATCTATGAAAACCCCTTAAAAAAAAACGTGCCCAACACGATATTTTACAAACTTCATTGGTGTTCGCATTTGTTACAGCGACAGAAGCTCCAGACGTCCGAAGACAACGTCTCAAGGTCTCCGACTTGGGCTTCGGCTCTAATTCCCATAGCCACAGATACAGATACAGATACAGATACAGGTTCAGATCCATAGTTAGGCAGAAGTACCAACACCAAGGGACGACGAAGAAATCTTGCCCGGCAACCGCAGAAAATCTCAAGAGATGTTACCAAGAAAACCAAAAAGATAATGGTTGGAGCTTCGAGATTTTGGTAGGTGGCAGAAATAAAGCATTTTCCTTTCGCTCGCTGATTTATTGTAAACTGCGCCTATTATTATTCGCCCCCCCCCCTCCGCTTTTCAACGCCTTTTTCTCTTTTTCGGATGCTTCATTTTCATGGCATTTCATTGTGTGTTTCTCTGTACTTTACTTTTTTTCTTGTCTTGCCTCAATTGTCTGGCATTGCATGGTTTTATTTCTTATTTCCCCCTTTTTGGCCCCTCGCCGGCCTCTTGGCTTCAAATAATTTTATATTTAGCCGCCGTTTCAGCCTCCTCATTCTCCGACTTCTTCAAGAAAAGCGGCAAAAAAAAAAAAACAAGAAGCCTAAAAAATCCGAAACGGCGAAAATTAACCAGAGGCAAGCATTTCGTGTGGCACGATGTGAGAAGTGCCGGGGTTCCGCTTCCATTTTATATATAGAATTGCAACAATGCGAACACGGCACCTCGAAGAAAGAAAAATCGGGCAAAGAAGCCAAAGATTTGCCAACATGGACGATAGTTCAAAACTGCCGATAGTTTCGATAACTCAATGATTGTCTAGATATACAATTGCGGAAATATGGTTATGGAAGGAACCTCCATTACTTCCTTGAATTTTAAATAAAGAAAAGATTTGAGTTTGATAGGGGATCGTTAATGTTAGTCGGTTAACCTAGAGAGCTGCCGATAGTTTCGATATATCAGTAATTATCTCGATATACGATTGCAAAAATATTGTCAAAAAAGGAACTATTTATTTACTTGAATTTCTGATTAAGAAAACCTTTCAGTTTAGGATAGTTAAGGTTGAACAATTACCCTATAGAAACACAAGAACAAATGCTAAATTAACCGCAAAGCCATAAACTCGATTCCTTGTGATATTAATAAAACAGACGAACAAGCATTTTTAAGCTAAAGTTTAAAGTAACTCCAAATGGGTAATTAATCTCTCAACGCTAACCACTGAATTATGTGTGCGCTTAATTGCCGAATATAGAATCTAAACACTCTTTAATCGATTACCCACTGAATGAAATTAAAAACAAGGCATTCTCTAACGATTGACGACTAAAGTAAAAGTAACCTTCGGTTAATTAGGCCTTTGTTTGTGGTGAACTGCAAGATATGAACGGCGACTGCGACAAATTAAGAGTTTCGCGGATTGCCCAATTAATCAGGCAGCGAGAAGATTTACATTCAGATGCGGATTCCGATTCCCTTTCATTCAGTGGCGACGTGAATGCGATTTCATTATTTCATTAGTCGAATCTGGAAACCTTAACGAGGGGAAAGTGCAAATTTCGCGATGCCCCGGGATCTTATTACTCTCTCTGCTGGCAAATAAAAACATTATCCACACACGCGCCCCCCGATCGACTAATTAAACAGAAAACAAAAAGCACAAAACAAACTTTGATGTATTTTTGATTTGATTTGATTATTTTCCAGCCCTACGCTCCATCCCAATTTTGGATTGATGTCTTTATAAGGCCCAAAAAATTGCCAGCAGATTTATTGGGTTTTTTCTTTGATATTCGATGTGCGTTGTTAACGCTGTGTTACAGCAGCTGTTGTTAATGAGCTTCACTGTACCCCGTTTTCCGCTTTACTCTAAATTTCATTGGAACATCTCGCATTTCAGCTACAAAAGTTCGTGACTTTTTTGTTTTTGGGCGGCAAATGGAGGGATCCATGTCATATCCGCATAATGAATTTGCATTTTAGCTACAATTTCGCAGATCCGCGAAATTTGAGGCGATTTACTTGCAACATTGGAGAGCGCAAAGAAATCGGGCTTGCAAACTCATCCAATTTGATGGATTTGATAACTATACATGTCATTTCTTCGCTATTAATCAGCAAAATCATTTTCTGCAACTTGAACCATATATCATTCAATAGATCCGATCAGTGGTATTATCTAGTATAGCAAACAATGTGATAGAGATCTAAACACCACATTACAAATAAAAGGAAATCGATCAAATAATAAAGATTTATGCTAAATATTTCAAGCACATTTTAATGATAAATGAATGATGAAAATAAATAAATTTACTAATGCCAGTTTTACTGCCAATCGGCAGTACTCAATTGGCTGAGATGCAAAAGATACAACATAGTAATGGCCAAAAAATCATAAGTGAAGACGAAAAACACATCATGTTCATTGGTAAATAAAAAATCGATTAAAGCAATGGTTAAGCCACTAGAAAATATCACCCAAAACGATGAAAACCAATAAACGGAAAAGGGGAAGTGGGGGAAGTCAATGGAGTTAGAGGGTATCATCATCATGAGAGGTGTTCGACCAAGGTTCTAATCAAAATACTGTTGTAAAATGGGAAAAGGAAAAAACCAAGAAGATGCTGGGTGAAAGGACAGTCGAAAAGCAAAACGTAACAAAACAGAGCCAAAAAAAAGAAACAACTAAATTTGTGAAACCGTTATTATCATGTCGTGTTCGCCCCATCTCCCTCTCTCTCTCCATTGATACCTCTATCTGTGTCTCTGTCTTTCGACCAGGTCGATTATGAAAGATACATTTTGTATCTGTATCTGTATCTGTATCTGAGCTTTTTGGTAGCTGTGTTTTAGCCATTTGTTTGCATCAAAAACCATCGTTTTACCATTTTGTAGTTTTTACACATTTTTCTTGCTCTTTCTTGTTCGGCGATTCGATTCGTTTGCATTAATCCAATTTGTTGTTGCCGCTGGCGTTTTGTTGTTAGTCAGTAGGTAGCTGAGTGTGTGTAGGTGTGCGTATCTATGTGCGGGTGCTAATTCAATTAACGGCATTAAACGAGGTGCCTCACTGTTATCGATATTTCAACTCAATTGCCTATCAACGGAATTACAAGCTCGAAATCGAAATCGAGTATTGAACAATCCTTAGTGGTATTTCATTGATTAAAAATTAACTATGGATTTTAAGTATAAGATGAATTTATAGGGCTTATAATCCAATTTATATTGTATAACTTCTTGCTCGCCAAGCTCGCGACTTTAACTTAATTTTTATATATTTCCCCATTAAATTAGCGCCCCGCTGCTAAGTATTAAGTGCTCCCTGGGCAGCTTAAAATTTAATATAAATATGTAGGCCTAGTCGGGTACAAAATCGCAAAACTGTAACAAAGTGGCCAGAAACGAGAGCGAAAGGCAGAGGAAAACTCGACCAAAGCAAAGTGCAATGCCAACCGCATTTTTATTTGCTTCTCATATTTTTTTCATGGCGCCCCAAGCATATTTACATACTTATAGTACAAAAAGTGTTCAAGATATGTGTGCATGCCCCACTCAGTTTCTGAGCTTTTTCACCATCTTCGTGCCTCTTTATAGCTCATTATGTCAGCCGTTTTTATGGTCACCAGACACCTCAACTATTGGAAATGACTTTTTCCATCTTTTTGCCAAACCTTTCCCTGTAAATCACCCCACAAATGGGAGCAGCAGGGGAAAAGTAGAAAACTGAACTGAAGATGACAAGAAACTATTCTCTATGTTCTACAACTTTCGATTTTACACTGGGAAGGAAAAAAACGGCAAAAAAGAGAGAGCAAGTGTGAAATGCGATCAGAACCAGAATAAATAGAGGCGTGCGAGCCCGGTTTACTACATCTATGTACATATAACCCTCTCAGGGGTCTGAATAATATTATTAATATTAATAAAAAAATATTATTATTATTTTCATAACCCATAACACTCTGAAATCGCAAAGTTGGTCCACCAAATTGTTTAACAACACTTAATAAACATATTGTTCTTGATTTTAGATTTTTAAGGAACCTCCAAAGATCATCAAGATCTGCGAATTCCAATTTTTCATTCTTCGGATTAAGTTTTATACGAATTTTTTTAAGGGCAAACAAATTTTTGGAACCACTTAGAACATTCATTTAAATATATCCCTACTTGATTTTTTACAGATTTAGATAACAATTATAGAATTCCATATATCCAACAAGAAAGGAATCCAACTTCGCCAAGCCAAAGTTATTATAACCTTGCAAGTCGTTCCCGTGGGAGCATTGTATTTTAGAAAAATAAAAACTAATTTCAGAAATTGTAAGATAATGTTCCATTTCAATTCACTACCGAAAACGAAATATAACGGTGTTTGTATTATTTTGACATTAAATATCAGATCGTTCCTATGGCAGCTATATGATAAGGACGGACAGACACATCTAGTGATATAGATATAGAATATATGAACTTTATGAGAAATCATAATACCCTCGCAAGGGTATTAAAATCTTCGACAACAAATCAACAACAATTCCAATAAACTATGGAAAACGGCTGCGACTGCGCCATCTCGCTCGCACCCACGCAAACAGGAGGCCAAAGAGAGACCATTTCACTCACCTTCTCCTTTTCGCCAGTTTTCCAGAGAGAGAGAGAGCAGCTGCCTGAAGTGATCCTCCTCTCTTCGGGGCTTCCAGTGCGTGTGCGCAACAACTACAACGAATGGAAATACTGGAAGTTGAAGCCTGTGCTGCTGCTTCTTCCTTTTCTTCTCTTTGATGCTGCTTCTTTAGTTGTTTTTGTTTCTGTCGGGAATCCGGTTTTTTTTTAAATTTCTTTCAACTTGTTTTTTCTTATTTCTCCTTTCTTATTTGCCTCTCCCCTCTATTGGTTGTTGTATTTTCCAAAATATAAAACAGCACACTTGAACACGATAAAAAAATGTAATAATTTTGGTGGTACAACAAAAAAAACGGCACTCGAAATATTATTCCCTTCTGGAATTTTTGATGTGTTATTCGATTGATCGGAGTGATAAAAAAATAATAACGCACATTCACAAACACACGCGCGTCCGAAAGAGAGGGCGATAGCAAACACGTGAAAAAGGCGAATATTCCTTACGCTTCTGTCCTTTGGGTTCGGCTAATTTGAAAACTCTTGCATTTTCGCGTTTGGCAAAATTCCCGACGGTTGAAATTCAATTCGAATAAACCCAGAATCGGCCACAACAATCGCTAATCTCGAATCGTAAATCGCCAAATCGCAGACGAAAAGCGACGCACAACCGCGCGCGATAAAAACTTTACTCCTCCTTCTCTTTTTTCTTTAAATTATAACTGTTGCTTGCCCAAAATAAATTTAAGGCTTTTGTAAAATATTTTTCGTAATATTTTTACTTCTTTCGATCCGAAAATGAATTTTTGGGACTTTATGAACAGCTCCCTGGATTCTCTGATATTTCCAACTTTTCGCGGCCGAGCTGGAAACCCAACTGTTGAAAAACACAACCCAATCCGAGCTAGCCGCCGACGCGTTGCGTGCAACATGTTGCTATCGAACTGCAAGCATCGAACTTCTGGCTTCGAACAGCGCTGAACTCGGTCCATTCAAAATGTTAAGCTCAACACTTGGCAGAGCAGCCACTGTTAGAAAAACTTTTTATCTTCAGTAAATACTTTCAGCATATTAAAAATAATTGCAAATTTTCTTTAAGAAAAAGCCTAATTTTTAGTTCTTTGTTCAAGTACTGCCATCTATTTTATATATACCTCCCAAAGTTTACTGCTCTCTACGAAATAATTAAAATACTTATCTAATCACTGGCTAAAAACTAGAAAAAAAGTTACGTTTCATTTAAATCTTTTTTTCAGTGCATTAATTTAAACAACATTTTTGCCAACTGAAGGCGTGTTTTTCTATTTCGCGGCACCGGTTTTGGTTTTCTTGCATTGCACGACCGCCGGTTCGAACTTATTTGGACAAAAACAAAGCCGAAAGGTTGCAGCCAACTGGTTCGAAAGAAACTAGTGTTGTTCCGCGCCACCCTTGGCTAGAAAACGATTTAAGCAATGTATTTATTTTTTAACATTTGATATAAAGCCTTTTTATATATAATTATTATATAATATATAATTAATTTATTCATGCTGTTGATTATAGTTGCAATAAAGGGCAAAAACAAACATTTATTACGATTTTATTTCTAAAATCGAAACAAATCTTATCCCTGACTTTAATTTAAATGAATAAATAAGTATTTCTAGTTTATCCAAGTTTTTCTGTAAGATGGGTTTAATTAAGGTGGCTGAATTTCGTGACTTACGGACTATTTTGAAACAAATACCTGCCTACAAATAAATTGAGTCCTAAGTCAGGATTTTATTTGGATAAAAATAGCCAAATAGCTAGATATTCGATGGCCAACGTGCCATCTCTAGTCCCTGACCCGTTCAAACAGTTTGTTGTTGCTCGCCCTCGCGCGTGGTTCGACGCAACCTCGTACGCCTGCGCAACGGCCGGTTTCAAGCGCAACAGTTTGATTATTGCTCGATTCGGCTCGAACAAGTTCGCTGCTGCAGGAATCTATGTTAAGTTAACATTTACTTTTGGCCACAGCAATTAATTATTGGCAAATACAAATCGAAAACAAATAGTTTAATATATATGTAATGGGTATTTGTGCATATCTGTGAAATATGACTTGAACAACAGGTGTGCGAGAGGGATGGCGGATAGTCTAAGCACGTAGCGAGCATTTTAATAAGTTCGATGGCGTGCCTTTTGCGTTTGCAGAGGGTGTTAAATTTGGTATTATGTTTTTATATCGTAATCCAGCGCCAGAATTAAAAGAATATTACTAAGCGAGCAACAGGGATAACGGAAAGTTAGTTACTATTTAAGATCAAACAGTAAATATGTATTTTTAATTTCATCATTTTTTTATATCTGCAAGGTACATATATCAACATCGGCTTGCCTTGTTTTTCCCGTTTCTTCGCCTTTTGCACTTGACTTTGAGCCACTACGCGTACTCGTTTCCATAAATGTTGCGTAATTAAGCGCGCAATGCATCCCAATTGGCATTCCAATTTGAATGCGGCTCAAACGAAACTACAACACTATGTGCCGACCTTCGAGGGAGGCCCCAAGCCCCCAGCCCCCAGCCGCAACCCCCGCCGCCAAGGTCAAGGTCGCTGGCCAAACACCAAAAATGGTTAGCTCAGTTTCGTTTGGCGCTTAGCGTTCTTTATTTTATTTTATTTTTGTTTGACCTGCTCTTCACCGAGGCACTTCAGTGTGTGAAGTGTGTTTTTGGGGTGTCATCAAGTTAAAGAGCACAAAGTGTATTTCTGGGGTATCGCTTATATTTCCGTACATCTAATTTTCTTGTCAAAACTTAACTTGTGGCACTTTCTACCTACACATCTCTTGCTCATAACTTTCAAGACCCCAAGAACCTTTTGATTCCTTGTCGTTATTCTTGTGCCGTTCTTGTTTTGCCGTCATGCTACACTCACCTCAGTTATTAAAAGAAAAGAAAAAAACAGTTTCAAATATCAAAAAGTATATGTGCAGGTAGGAATAACCCGTAACGCAGAAAAACCAACAAGTCAAAATAAAAGCGTCGAAGAGAAGAGTAAACTGCAATGCCCACCACAATGGAAATAAAAAGAATATACGCAGATATTTGAAAACCACATAACAAACAGAAGTGGAACAATACACAGTGGTTATTTGATATGATAAAAAAATATTTTTTTTTGGTCCATTCATATAGTTTTTAGGCAATAAAATAGTAAAAAATAAAGTACAAATACAACAGCTCTAAAAAACTTTACGTTGTCTATCTCATCCATTGACATTTTTTTGTAAAGAACTCTCAAGAATTCGCGTCATAATGTTGTATACCTCCGTTTTTCATTTGTACATTTTATACAATTTAGTCAATAAAATAGTAAAAAATAAACTACCAATACATCATGCTTAACAGCTTTAATAAACGTTTCGTTGTCTCTCCCATTTATTGACCATTTCTCGCAGAGTTCTCAAGAATTCGCGCCATAATGTTGTTCTGAACTTAACCCTGATTTGGAAAATGTTATGTACATTCTTCACCTATGCCAGTTACCACTGTGCGCCTAAGCAAATCGTGTTAATCACTCAACGAGTGCCGAAACGCCAAGCAAGTGCACCGAGGCGTGGCAGGGGCGTTGGGAAAAGGGGGCTAGAGAAAAGCGGCAGGGGGAGACGGAAAAGCACTGCCCACTGTCTAGATTTCCCCCGTCGAAGCGAGAAATCTAAAGGGGCTGAAAAAAGAGAGTGTCTGTTCATTGTTTGGACTTTTGCTTTCGACGCCTGAGGAAAAAGAAAAGCCACCGGGGGAATCCCCTCCGAGAATTGGTTCTCTGTTTTGCCAAGGTGCAAATTTAGGGAGATCATTAAACTGCCAATTACCTTTATGATGCTGTCTTCCCCCATCCCGCTCGCCCTTCCACCCATAAATCCTTATCTGCACTTTGCAAGCCTTTCATTGACAGTTATAATTACTTTAATGATGATTTCAGCTTCAGTTGACTTGCGGTGGAAAATGCGGAGAAATGAGAGGAAAATCGCGTGGAAATTCAAGGGATCGGATGGGGTTTGGGTGCGTTGCCTTTGTTTGTGAGCGCTTAAAATGCAATTATGCATTTCAGGACGAAAAGTGGCAGCAGGACTTTCGCTGGCCGGTTGAAAATAAATTTAATTGCAGTGCGTTGGCAAATCGAATTAAGCAGTGAAAAAAGAACAACAACAAGTGGCACCCAAAACAAAAAACCAAAAAAAAAAAAAGGATAAAAACAAAAGAGACATTTCAGAACCACCAAGCTTTTCCCCTGTGGCCTCGCCATCCAATTGAATATATTAATGCAAATTAACCCATTAATGTCTGCCAATTTCAGGCAGCAAGGGGACTTAATCCGAAAAGAGGTGGAAGAAACAAACTGACAATTATCCCAAGGGAATTCGCGCCGAGGAAATTAAAGCTGTCCCGGATATAGCATATAGTTTTATTCCATTTCAGACGGCGCATTTATTTGCGGCACATTAAATTCTAGGGATTAGTGGCTGTTTAACTCGGAAAAGTGAGCGGAGTTTTTCTTGTATTTTCCATTCAGTTCTGTAATTAGGCTTGGAAACTGAATTAGTAACTCTTTTATACAATTCTTAGGATGCATCCCTGCGTTGATTGCACAGCCCTGGAAAATAGATGGAACAGCAGCCGAAAGTTAACGCGCTTCTCAGCCAAAACCCTTGGCATTATGCCTACAATTATTCAATTAAAAAATCCCCGCCCACTGGCGCCACCCACAACTTTTGGCCAAGAAAATCCAGAGGCGGGTGTGGCGAGGGGGACACGAGTGGGTGTGGCTGACAACAATGTTGGCAGCTGCATGGAAAACTTGGAAAACTTTTTAAGTGACTTCTAATAGCGAATTATGATGCAGCCAGCGGAGGGGATGAGACAAGGGTTAAGGGGCCTGGGGAAAAATAGGGGCAAGAAGGCGCACGATTTTCAATGCACTGTGGGTGGCCAAAACGGGGCGGGAAAATAAAGGAGCTGCGGCGAAAAGTTCACGCTTAAAACTTGACAACGATGACTTCATTGAGGAGTGCAAAAAGCGGGGTGGTGGAAAAGCAAGGAGAAAGGCGGGTGAAAGAAAGGAGAAAGGCAGGGGCAAAAGCGAGGAATATGGAAGCCACACACATGCCTAAGCGGTGGAGGGACGGAGGGGGGGATGGAGATGCACTTGCCTAAGACCGGAAGTGAGAGAGAAATTTTAACAAAGTTAGTTAGTTTCTTCCTTCCTGACATCCTTCCGGCTCCTCTCGATTCCGAGATACACTCGAGGAAAACCTACTCAATATAAATAATTATATCAAGTAAGAAGTTCGGGAGTAGATAATACATTACATTAGTTGCTTTTAAAGCATTTTACATTAGATATTGTTTTTGTTTCATTTATTTACTAACCACCCAATAAGTTATTTGTACTGATTAAAAAAATTCTGAAAACTTGGCAGTTCCATTTAGACTCTTCTTCTAGTGCACAAAATTCGATGAGTGGATATGTGGCCTTATATAATGACAAAGTGCACTCTGACGTTGTCATCATCATCAGTGAAGGCATGTCGCCTGCCAACCCCCTTCTTAACCCCTTCCCAACGCCTTCCCAACGCCTTCCCAACGCCTTCCTAACCCCTTCCCAACCCCTTCCTTCGCAGACCTCAAAAAGTTGCTCGTTTTAATGAATTATGCGTACATTGATAATAATTTCCTGGTTAGCTTCCGCCGCGACAGCCATCCTCTGGCTCCCTTCGCCAAGTAGTCTAGTTTTTTGGCCATATAACCTGAAGAGGAACTAGGCCCCGCCCACCTGAAAACCTGGGGGCGGAGTTGCGTGTCGCTGTCTGCACTAATATAAAAGTTACGTGCACTTTTAATAAGGCTGCGTTTATGACGACAGCGTCAGAAACAACAAGAATGAAAAACTGCAAGGATGCAGCGAAGAATGGGCGGGAAATTCAGTGGGCAGTGGGTGGAATTCCGCTTTTCTTGCATCAACTGCATATGACGACAAGTGTCAAAAAGTCGACAGCAGCGAGAAAAACTTTTTGGGGACAAAATGAACAGAGAACGAAAGTTAAAAAGAATTCGAAAGTGGCTAAAAACGCGAAGAAAGCGAAATTAAGGCTATGCTGAATATGCAGACAATGTGAACTTTACAGAAAAGCTGGCCATAATTATACGAAATCGGCTATCCAAATAAATCAAACAGAATTTGTAAGTTGAATTTATGATGATGTAATGTGACCATAACTATAAATAGGGGTTCGTTGTACATAGAAAACTCAAATAGTGATTTTAAAAATTTAAATAATTGAGTTTTCAAACTTCTCCCATCTGAGCCCCCTTTTTGGGTGAACATCCTTTCGGGGGAAAGTGCTCCCCGTTTCCTGCGGCCCATGCCGCTTTTGCAACTCCTGCCTTTGCAGCCACTCCTCTTCTAATTGAGTTGTTTGCTCTGGTTGTTGCATTTAATCGCATTAAATTTGCCTCAAAGGCCACCGGACGTCGGTGGACAGAGGTCCCTGTACAGTGGAGCCTGCTGCCTGTGGACGGATGTGGTTGACACACACGGAATGCCAATGCCACTTAAAGCCAAGCCCGAAGTGGAGTCAGTCAATGGTATTTTAATAGAGCCTAATGGGCATTTTAATTGCCGGGCAAGGCCGCAAAATGGGTGGTGCAAAGTGAGGGGATGTGGGGTGGCTGTAGAGAGAGATGGCAATAAAAGTGACACTTTGGGGCAGAGGGAGTGAGACAGAGATGGAGACAAAGACGGGGAGCAAGCTTTATCTTTATGAATATCGCGACACTTTATGAAGGCCCCGAAACGACATCAGCGATAAAAACAGTGAAACGTGTCCAGTGGAAAAAGGAGAAAATGGTGCGGGAGTGTCACGTATCCGACAGATACGACACAACGGCAGTCAGACAGATAGAGATACACACACACATAGCTACATAGCCACATTACTGGGTTCCATTCAACTTCCCAACTTGTGCTTCCATTCGTAGATCCAATTCTCAGTTTGGTAATCTGGGTCGAATGCCTTTCTCTGCCCCATCCAATCATATCCCATCCCCCCGTTTTGTCACCTCTTTTGTCCGATCTTCTGTTCTCGTTCTCGAGCGCGCGTTTCTCCTGCGCTCAATCTTAATTGATTGGATTGAGTGACCGCGAGGCGATTAGTAAAAGGTTTGACACACTTAACAGGCGGTGATTGATGGTTCTGTCCCATGGTAATGCTTGCTAAAAGTCTATATATGGACGTAATCCGGTCCCCGAGCGAAAGCCAAGTTCTATATTCGAAAAGTGCGGTTCAATGCACGATTGTAGCTATCGGATCTTCGATCCTTCCTTCTGCCCCGCCCCGCTTTGTTATACAACTTAATGGCCAACAGTGGCTTCAGATTGGATGTCATCATCGTCACCTTTAACTGCAACTGCAACTGCAACCGAAAAGCGGCAGAGGCAACGCAAGCTGCCTCATGATCAGCGGTCACTATTGCCCAACAACTGAAGGCAGGGGCGTCGAAAACAAGGGGCTAAGCCTCCACTTCAAGACTAGTTTTATTTTGTATAAGAAAAAATTTTGCATCTTCTTGCTACACATATTACAGTGTATCAAAAGTGTCACGGAACTGAAGAATTCGCGTTTCGGAGTATTAAGTTAATTTTTGTTTTCTTTCCACTTTCTCACTATAATTCCCAATTTTACAAGGTATATAAAGACAAGAGTGTGGAGCCACTGTCTGCAGCTCAATATATCTGATCAATCCGTCTTGAAGGACCAACAACAACCAATGTAACTCATTCAGTAAAACAAACAAAATATTATAAAAAAAAAAAGAAAAAAAAATGTAAAATATTGGCTTGATCCAACAATATTATAGGGGAAAGATCAATATTTTCTATGTGCATTTTGTAATAACACTTGTATCCCTGCCATTTTTTTTGTGGCCACCTCTAGCACTCGAAACTGGCACTTTAAAAAGCACCACCTTACGGTAGCCATCGGTAGCAAAGTAGCAAAGTGGCGAGTGGCAACTATGGGTAAAGTAAGTGGGACTTCGGAGCCTAAGCCAAAGTCGAAGCTGCGGCAACTGAAGATGATAATGAGGATCCCAGAGTCGAAAGGTGATTACGATGGTGATGCAACCTGTTTCCTGATTTCGCCACTGCCTCCGAATTCCCTCCTTCTAACAATGTTTTTCGCTTAATTATAGATATTCGCCTGTTCAGTGACAAGAAGATTTGTCTTTTTTTCTGCCCTTTTTCCATGATTACATATGCCATTGGCTTCTGCTCAACTCCGAAAGGAAAATGACAAAAGCTTTTGGGGGAAGAAGAGCGTGCAACTTTGGAGTTCACTTTTGCCGTGGAGTGTTAATGGGAAATTGAAAACCCATTTGCTGATTAATTTCTCTCAAAAAAAATACAAAAAATATAACACAAAACCAAAACGAAGCAGTAGCAGAAGAAAAACATTTACGTAAATGAACTTTTCCTTCTGTTTGAATGCTGCTGCTGTTGTTGTTGAGCGTTGCAAAAGTTTTCCATTTTCCGTTTTCAGTTTTCAACCGAGTTCGTTGTTTGTTTGCTGTTTGTCGCTTCGCTTTTGTCGCTTTGCTTGACAAAAAAAAGTTAGTAAAATGTTTTTGCATTCGTTTGCTAGTTCTCTAGTTTTATTTATGCCCTCTATTCATCCTGTCACCTCTGTTCCACGGCAAGGATATTACCAGAGCTTACGGTTCTTAAAGCCGCGACGGGATTAGAGGTATTATCGAGGTGAAGCCGAACTGATCCGTTTTGGAGAAGTGGATTTGTTGCAAAAGCGCACAAATTTACAAACTATGCTCGGCGGCTTACTTCTCTCTTTCGTTTGAAGCTTGGGGGACCCTTTTTTTCGTTCTTCGAGGGGTGGATCAAAAGCAATTTATTAATTAAAAATGTTTTATGCCTATTTTAGTGTTAAAACAAGAATGGTTTCAAGAAAAGTTTATATATTTTTGAATAATCAAACTGTTTTATTTATAGTGTATAATATGTAATACGTTTATAATAATAAAATGGATCTTATCGAAAAAGGCCACAGTCCTTCGGTCTACGTTATATGAAATATATATAATGATATTTTATAAAGTAAAGGGCACTTCGGAATCGACAGAAGACGTCGTGGCAACCCTTCGCTCCTCGCTCTGGTGACACTAAACTTTTCTGTCTGCCTAATCAACTGTCGAAATCGGTGGAGGACCTCCCCATCCATCCTGCCTCTTAAAATGCATTATTCAGAAGGAATTGCAGTTGGAGCGGGCGTTCTGAATCCGGAATCCAGTAGACAGCTTGCAGGAACGCATGAGTCCCACGGATTGGGGTGCACTGTCTGTCTGTCCGTCAGCTGTCCGCTTGTCCGCCAGTTTGTCCGTTTGTCCGTTTGTCCCTCTGTCTTCGGCTCTACTTCGCTGGGCTTTACAGCGCCTTGCACCTTCTGTGACAGCGATGTCTCTGAAAACTTGGATTTGTTTTTACCCAAATGTGGAATGTGGAGAAGCAACGAAAAAAAGAATGAATAAGGCAACAAATTCGGGAACTTGTACTGTGAATCGTTCGCATATCTGCGAAATGTCCCCATCGCCGTGCTCTCATCCTCTGTATGCAAAATGCAAAAGTTTAGCCAGTAAATCTTTGCAAGTGGCACATAAACTTTGCCAAAGAAACTTTTTTCGCTCCAAAGTTCCCCCAGTGCAGAGATCTAGGAAAAAAATGATACAGTGCCAAGAAGTGAAGAGGGGAAGGGGCAGACGGAAGGCAGAGTGCCAAGGAAAGTTTCACAGAAGGCAAAGACCATTGCCAAAAGCGGCTCATAGGCCACGAATTGTGATTTATGACCTCCCAATGATGTGGCCGGGGGAGGGGGAAGGGGAATGCGTACCTCAGGTTATCCAGGAGACTTCTTCATTCCATCTTATCAGCGTTCGTTAAACACCTCTGGACAGCAGGGATATGCGCATCCTAATGAGATGTAATGGAGTTTACAATAAATAAACGCTCGGGAGTTTATCTATAAGCAACTTTCTTGAGTACAAACTTCAGTATGAATTTAATAAAACCCATTAAGAAAGTAACATTTAATATTTTAAATAAAAGCTATTATTTGCTTAAGTCTTAGTGCCGAAACAGTTTAAGGCAATTGACAACTTATTAATATCAATAGGTTTTCTATCAGATGTCTTTAAGACTCTGTAAATGATGTTAAGACATCAAACGGAAATCTCTGAGCATTAGTTTATGCCACCTGATAGTAATTTGTAAATCATTCGTGATAATCCGTAATAATGCGAAACGAAGGGGAAATCAACCTTCCGAATTGCGCAACCTTCTGCTCATCGATGGCAATTGGAATTGCAATCGAAATTGCAATGGTTTCGCCTTAACCCCTTCTCAGCCCCTTAACCCCTCCTGTCAACTGTTGGCAGCTGCAGTTTTGGCGGCACCTTTCGGGCCCCGAAAATCGGTGTTGTAATTAAGCCAGAGCTAGAGCTTTTGAGCCGCAAGTGGCGACCCGAAGCGCCCCAGTCATCGGTTGCGCCACCACCTCCGCACCACTTTAGTGCCACCACTGGCACCACTGGCACCTCCAACCACCAAGGTCTGGCGGCTGTCTATCATTAAGTCGCCCTGTCGGAGCCTCGACAAATGAATGAAATGAATGCCTAACGAGTGACAAGCGGCAGTCGAAAAAAGTCTTGCAGTGGTGTCAAATACAGTTTAAAAACCTAGCTAAAATACATACTGTTTTTCAGAACTTAAAGTATCAAAATAATATCATCATGGTGTTTTTACTGGACTCATAGTAACTCCAAGTATAATTTAAAAACAGGATAGGACTGACAAATAAAACCAAAAATGCCATGGTGAGAATGTAACATTTTAAAATGGATTAGGTTTGTTTGGCTATAAACAAGCCAATTTGGCAACCCTGCTCAGCAGTCCAAAAAGTGCATGGGCTCCCATTGGGTTTCAATCTCAATCTCAATTTCAAATAGGTGACCCCGACACCGACACACAATTGCAACAGATCGTCTTCAGTGTCATCATCATTAAGGTCTACGCACAATCGTTCGTTCGGTCGGTAGGTCGATGGATAAGGCCAAAAGAGGGGCTTAGGCTTATCGCCGCCTGCCCATCAGCGGTTTGAACTAATTGTCGAATCCGATTTCAGCTTGCAGCTCTTTTTTCGGTCAACGAGGGGGGGGGACAGGACAGGGTGTTGATATCAGACTCGATTAGGTCGCGGTCGAAATAATTGCGGAAGGGGGCGCCGACGGGTTAAGCTCTGATTGGGGTTTGCTAGTTGAGGCCTCTCGATTTGATTAATCTCACTGTCTGTCATTTTGGCAGTTGTCGTTCGTCACTGGGAGTGCGAATCGGTAAATTGAAAATTAAATTGGGTCTTATAACGTATGCGAGTTGGTACTCATAGTAAGGAAAGCTTTGCAATAATTTGCTGAATTTGTGCACAAATGTGTGTGAGTAAAAATCATAGCTTTTACCAAAGCAGTTTGATATATATTTTTGTATATTTCAGATAGTTTCCTATCCACCGTTGTAATCATTTCAATCGTATTATTTACAAGGGTAATGAACACCATATTTCTTCCCTTTTCAGATGCACCATTTACCCCTAACTTGCCCCATTCCTCTACCCTCTTCGTGCTCCAAAATGAAGCATAAATCGCTTTGGCGCTTTCGCATAATTTTCAATATCGCGCCAATAAAAAATCTGCCAAGAGGGATGATGAAAATGGGGAAGTTCG
The DNA here is from genome assembly GCF_014743375.2 of Drosophila subpulchrella. Taxonomy (NCBI): domain Eukaryota; kingdom Metazoa; phylum Arthropoda; class Insecta; order Diptera; family Drosophilidae; genus Drosophila; species Drosophila subpulchrella. The sequence goes on along the minus strand of NC_050613.1, from coordinate 28,773,379 downwards.
CGGGGCAGGGGCGTTGGAATAATGGGGGGAGGATTGACAGAAATTACATTGAAAATTGTAAAAAATAACTCTTCCCGCACACAACTGCTCCTTTTGGCCCTGCACACACACTACAGATTGCCATTAGCACCTTGCTTACCTGTACTCCCTGCCACGCCCCCACATATTCTCCAGCCCCCTTTTCCAGGTGCAAGATTTATGTGCCATGTGTTGAGGGTTTTTACTTTTTTGGGGAGCGTAGAGGGGTTCGGGGTTCGGGGTTTAGGGCCTGGCAATATGCTAAAAATGTGCTTTTGCATTGCAATTTTTTCCCGCTTTTCCCCCATTTTCCTCGCTGCATGGCTTATGATCATATTTTCCCCGTTTGCCATTTTTTCTGTTGTTGCTAAAAGCAATCAAAACTTTTTCATTTACAGACTCTGAGGGCAAGCAAGCCGGCATTCATTTACCATATATTTTTTATAAATTTTCTCGGTGTTTGGAGTCAAGGTGAAAATGGATTGACATGAACGAAGGCGGCAAATTCATTTTCAGTCTGAGGAAATTGATTGCAAAAATTACGAAAGAATTGGATAAAGAGGCTGGAAAATAAAGGATACAGAAGGCTGGAACTTGGAAGGGGTTTTGGCCCAAATGATCCGTTGAAAATCGATAAATGAATTTCACAATTTAAAAGGTATAAAAATATACCGTAAACATTAAACTATTTCGGAAAGAGAAAAAAATCCCAGAGACTTATTTTAAGTCCTCCCTGAATTTTAGGTTGACAATCGAACAGAGACTGCGTCTCTCAATCAAAGTTGTTCAATAGTTCCTCCACGATGCCCCTTTGGGGGAACTTGGCAACTTGTCTGGCCATCCTTTCCCAATATTTCACCCCCTTAAAATGCATTGTTTTGCTTTTGCACTTTTGGATACCACACTTTTTGCGATACATAAACGTGGCTGAATTTATGCGCCCAGGCCGACAGTTGTGCAACCGCAGAGCACCACCCCCATAAAGGTGACCCCCAATCCCCCTCACAATCGCCACCCTTGTCGTAAAGCTGCAGCAGCAGAGCGCGGACTGCCAAACCAACTTCAAACTCGCAATATAAACACATAAATCCTGGCCACTGATACACACAGATTCCGTTGCAAGGGGCTCCTCCAATATTCCGGGGGGGTTGGTTTAGGGGGGGATTTGTCTGTCCAACTTTTGCGTACCGGCAACAAGCAACAACAACTTGGTTAGACGCCTCTGCTCTACTTTTTCCCCATTTATACAGTGGCGCCAGCAGGGACAGAATTCCAAATTTCAACTGTTATTTTATTTCTTTTAACCAAAATCCTTTTTTTCTTTAGGTTTACTTTTATTAATAAACGTTTTCTTAAGTAAAATAAAAACTTCTTAGTAATTTTTTATTATTTTCAGTTCAATTTTTTAAGAAACATGTTAGAATTGAAAACACAAATAAAATCAAAAGTACCTATTTTTAACCAATCCTATGCCCTATGCCAATGGTAAAAAAGTTCTGTTGTTCCTGCCGCATTTGAGCTCCTCCCCACCCTTCATTTTCGAAAGTGGCCGTTCAACAAAAATATTATTGGGGCGTCCTCCGCCCGGCAAAAAAGTTACACCTTTTGGCCATTTTTGGCTGCAACTTTAGAGGGGCAGAAATGCGATGTTGGACAAAAGTTGAATTATTGCAAACATGGGAGGGGCAAAGGGGGCCAACAGGGGTCGAAAGGGGCTGCTGCTCATACATTATGGATTCCCCGAAACGGCTGCGATGAACAGACAACAAGCTGTTTGCACTTAGAAGGCTTAAGGTCGCCGCCAAAGAAAAAAGGGTAAGCGCAGTTACAATTCCCCAAAGGGAAAAGGGCGTAGAAAGTCCATAGAATGGGTGTAGGTGCGCCCAACACCCGTGATTGAGGGCAAATAAATCCAGTTGCTAATGCTGAATGATGTATGTTGATCCCTAGTGGAGTGGGAAGTAGCCAAGCCGACTTCAGTTCATAAAACTCCTTTGCAAAGTTATCAAATGTAGTGATCACTGGGTTACTCGGTTAGTGGGGATGCACAGACTTAACCTAAGGATAAATGGTTCAGTATGAAATAAGCTTATTTGGCATACAGCAAACATAAAAGTGGGGATATACTGTCTTTAAAAATTAGAAAATTGTATATTCAACCAGACATAAAAATAGAAAACTAAATACAGTACATGCACGAAATATATCATCACTGTTTAGGCAAAACTGTAGTGGAGCTTATTCAAGACTAAATCTGTTACACTCATAATGTAAAGACATATTATACCCCATGTATTTCCAGTAAAAGCAATCGATCGTCTGAAAAGCTATTTTTCTCTGCTATTCCAGTTAAAGTCAAAGATTTATAGTGATCTGGTATAATTTTTGTTAAGTCTGTTGGATGACTTAGTCTCTTTCGATCTTGTAATCCGCCGAAAAACCTATCGAACTCAAGGTTAATAATAAGGTCTAACCATTACCTGAAGCTCTTCCACACTTTAACTAAGCCCTCGTCTCGTCTGCTCTGCGGCCCATGATGGCGCGACTTCCATTAGCCAGGTTTGGCCGGGGGTCGGGGTTTCCCCACCCAGTTTTCCAGCTTCCCGGCCCTCTGCTACCCCCTTCGCACCCCTTGGGAAAACTGCAGCCAGAGACATAATAACTATATCGATGTGCATTTGGCGACTCGTCCACGAGCCCAACCAAACCGAACGTCTGTCGGTGGCAGCACTAAATCAATGTTGGGATTGTGCATCGCTTGACGGGGGAATGGGTATGGGAATGGGGTTAGGTTTGGTTTGGTTGGGTTCGGATTTCCCAAAAGGGACAAGGCACTTTTCCCGGGAGCCAGAGGCCAAAGCCGAGAGGCGAATTTCGCAATGCAACACCCAACCGAAAACCAAACGAAAATGTAATTGACGCGCTCTGCTTAGGAGGCATTGGTTGCTAGCAATGCTGGCAAGTATCAAAATAGTTGTACCCAATTTAATCCTTTGTTTTCCTGGTACGACTGGACGTTTTATAATCATTTAGTTGGTTTAAAAATAATATATTAGAATATTAGAGTACAGTTTTGGGATCCCATTCTGGATGCCACTAGAAATTGAAAACAATTTGATTTGCAAATGGGTTAAAATTTTCAACATCGCTTATAAGAAAAATTTTAATGTAGAATATAAGACAATTTGACCAAAATTTCATAGAGGTATTCCAGGTATAAATCGGGATACAATAACTAAAGTTATGGAATCAAGAAGTGTAGTTTCAGTCACCCATTCAGGACCCCATGGGAAATATGGAAAAATTTGACATAAGAATGGGTTGAAATTTTGACCATCGTTTAAAAGAAACATTTTAATTTAGATAGTAAGATAATTCAAGCACAAACTCATAGAGATATCCTACGTCTAAATCGGGATACAATAACTAAAGATATGGAATGTAGAAGTACAGTTTTGGTCTCCCATTCAGGACTCCATGGGAAGTACGGAAAAATTGGACATGAAAATGGGTCGAAATTTGAACCATCGTTTAAAAGAAAAATTTTGATACAGAAAGTATGATAATTCAAGCACAAACTCATAGAGGCAACCCATGTCTAAATCGGGATACAATAACTAAAGTTATGGAATCTAGAAGTGCAGTTTTGGTCTCCCATTCAGGACCCCATGGGAAGTACGGAAAAATTGGACATGAAAATGGGTCGAAATTTGAACCATCGTTTAAAAGAAAAATGTTGATACAGAAAGTAAGATACTTCAAGCACAAACTCATAGAGGTATCCCACGTCTAAATCGGGATACAATAACTAAAGTTATGGAATCTAGAAGTGCAGTTTTGGTCTTCCATTCAGGACTCCATGGGAAATATGGAAAAATTGGACATGAAAATGGGTCGAAATTTGAACCATAGTTTGAAAGAAAAATTTTGATACAGGAAGTAAGATAATTCAAGCACAAACTCATAGAGGTATCCCACGTATAAATCGGGATACAATAACTAAATTTATGGAATCTAGAAGTGCAGTTTTGGTCTCCCATTCAGGACCCCATGGGAAGGTACGGAAAAATTGGACATGAAAATGGGTCGAAATTTGAACCACCGTTTAAAAGTAAAATTTTGATACAGAAAGTAAGATAATTCAAGCACAAACTCATAGAGGTATCCCACGTCTAAATCGGGATACAATAACTAAAGTTATGGAATCTAGAAGTGCAGTTTTGGTCTTCCATTCAGGACTCCATGGGAAATATGGAAAAATTGGACATGAAAATGGGTCGAAATTTGAACCATCGTTTAAAAGAAAAATTTTGATACAGAAAGTAAGATAGTTCAAGCACAAACTCATAGAGGTATCCCACGTCTAAATCGGGATACAATAACTA